>NC_056561.1:43889667-43979928 GCF_013358625.1 Macadamia integrifolia | reverse complement strand
AAAAAAAAAAAAAAAAGGGATAGGGTTTCGTAAAAAGCAGTGTAGCTTCTACATCAACATAGGGATCAATGAAAATGCACGTGGAAGCATCAATAATGACGAGATTTCCACTTATCATATAAGACAGGCGATCATTTTACCTTCCCATATGTCTTGGTGCAAAGATATGCTCACTTATATGGTTCTTTTTCCTAAAAAAGCAAAAAATAATATGCATAATCAGGCCATACCTGATATGGCATGGTTTAGTGAGCCCAAGTTACACGCTCAATATTTTTTTTAGAATTGCGGTATGTCTTATCAAAGTGACAAAGTGACAAAGTGTGCCAAAGCACTTTGTCAAAAGCACTCCCAAGTTGGCCCGGAGGTCATTTTTGTTATTTGTGATAAGTTTGAGATCATTTTCGTAATTACAATAATTTTACGTGTCTCATCTTATGATGCTGAGAATCTCCTAAAAAAAGTTGAGGGTGAGTGGTAGCAAATGCTTAAGCATTGTCCACTTTGGAACAACACATTTAATATGCATTGTTGATCTCCTTATAGTTAATCTAAACCGTTCATTGATCTTATGTCTTCATTAGTAGTTGTTACAAACATAGTCGATTTCTTCTTTGTTCTTCCTCTTCGTGTACGAGTATTTTGTGAGAAACCTAGCTAATCTTGGTGCACTAGCACCATGATTTTGGCCCCAAGAGTTGAAAGCCCCTGCATGTTAGGAGTAGGCCTACATGACATGGAAGAAGAACCATTGAAATGGATTTGGCTCCTCTATTGCACAATAGAGATGGCCAGGGCAGCTTAGATCCAACATCCTAAAGCGCCTCGACACTTAACCCAACACATGGACACGTGCCTTGATATGCTACGCCTCTATAGCACAATATAGGAGCCCAACGCAGGCCCCACTAAAACTCTAGTCATTGGCAGGCTTGTGAGAAAACTTCAAAACAATCCCATTTATACTCGACGGTGGTGGAAATTTTCTGCAAAGGAAGGGGCACGGGTTCCTGTTACACTTCCCGCCTGCGAGTGTTATTTGAATTCCTAGGGTACTGCACCATGCCACTCCCAAGTGATTAAACATTGCTCATTTCAATCCCTTGCAACTGAATTGACATCCATAACTACAACAATAGAAAACAAATAAACAAAAATCCTAAATTGCAAAAACAGGTAGACGAAGACACATCTTCAACCTAAAAAAGAAATTTCCTCAATTAAACTTGATATCTGCTCCTTCAATCCAATAGATGTTAATAGAATATCTTCTTCATTTGCGTTCCAAAAACATGTAGACAAAGGGTATTCCCTAAAATGTAAAAATCCTTAGAAAACGCAAAACAAAGCAGACGCCGACACTGACACTATCGATAGGCCTTTCCAAAAATCTAAAGAGCTTCTTCAAGCTCTCACGTTTGATGGCGGATGATGGCTTAGAGAGACTTGAAATTGTAAGACACGGCAATCTTTTTATTTAAATAAATTTCCTTTTTTTTTTCTTTTGTTCTTGCACTAGCACCATCAAAAGCAATAACTATGGTGTCAATTCTAGGCCCACACCGGTAGGCCCGATTGAACCCGACAGGTTTATGGCCAGACTTAGACCGGCATGATTAATAAACATGTTGGGCTCGACACGCTTATAAACATGTAGTACACAATGTAGCTACCTAGCCCAACGGGTGCCTGACCGGCCTAACACATTTATAAGCCCAACTTGTACCAACTCTTTTAAGCCTCACCTAGCTCGACCCCTTTAATACTACTTTGTATATTTTATGTTTTTAATACTACTTGTATTTAGTGCTAAGGCTATGTGTATGTACAGTGAGATGGTAGTGATTGTTATCTGAACATTCATCTTTTCTAGGCCTAGTTTAATTGATTTGAACTTGCTAAACTTGAGTTGTATAGGCATAGTTTAATTGATTTGAGTTCCGTGGGTTAAAGGTTAAGTACCTTAGTAACTTAGCTGCTTTGCCCATCTTTAGTTTAATCCATTTTAATTATGGGATTTTTCTTTGCTATTGCCAGCTTTGCCTCATTTTATTGGTATTCCTCTTCAAACACATTTAAGAGACTAATTTTAAAAAAGAGCTATTTTAAAGTTAAATAAGTCTATAGCCCAGTTAAGGCCTGATTAAGGCCTGTTTATGACAGCCCAATTAGAGCACGAGACCGACTAGCCTGTTTATTACTGTACCATGCTCACCCTATTTCGATAAACGGGAGTTCACGATGGTGCCACTCACACAGTATTTTTTTTTTTTTTTTGATAAGTAAGGAGGGGAGTAGGTAACACCCAAGAGATTTGAACTCAAGACCTACTGGTGAATAAGAGATTTTTGCATACCACAACTCACCCAGCCAGGAGACTCACACAACAGTTGCAGAAAGTCCGAAACAGCCAATAACCAGTTCAAAGCAACGGATGGATCAGATTATGTAAGAGAAGATCAACAGTTCAGATTAGCTGGGGTATTTATATATTCGGCAAAGCTTAAACCCTGATATCTTTTAGCAAAAAGTTGAAGCCTCTCCAACGCAGAAACCCTAGAGGCCGCGCAAGCTCTGATCCAACATGGGTAAGCTAAATCCCTCCTTTTCTTTCTATGTTCTTCTTCATTCAAGGTAGAGAGGCTTGCATTCCGTTTGTATGTTGCATCTTTCGTAACCTTTCGGCTGCTAGGGTACTGAGTTTTCGTCTTTTTTTTTTCCCGATTCTTGGATGAAAAACAGTAGGGAAAAATTCAGCTTAGGTTACCGAGTGTAACTTGGAAGTGGAATGGAACTTATTCTTCTTCTTAATCTATTTTGGCTTTTGTATGTGTAGTTGCAGTCAGATTTCTTCTTACGAGTTCTTATTGTAGTCCATTGGCGTATTAGGATCTGACATTGGGTCTCTGATTTTCATATTTAGGGTTCGTTTTGTTTAGTTGTGAAAAGTGAAAACCGTTGATGTTTTGATAGTTGATACTTTTAGTTCTATGGGTGATATATATTAGGGGCTTACAAGTACGTCTCTGAGCTATGGAGGAAGAAGCAATCAGATGTTATGAGGTTTTTGCAGAGGGTTAGATGCTGGGAATACCGCCAGCTCCCATCGATCGTTCGGGTCACTCGACCCACTCGCCCTGACAAGGCTCGCCGACTGGGTTTCAAGGCCAAGCAGGTAAATAGTCTCTAATTAATGATGCTTATGGTCTTTACAAGGGTATCTCTGTTACATTTCCCCCCTCCCCCTTAATAAAACTTTTATACTCACTCCCCCTTGTAATTTTTGCTTAATGAGGGAGTTTTGGTGATTTAACCTTGTTGATGCTCTATTATTTTTGTGGACCAACTTTTTATTTATTTTTCTTGCATCTAAGGCTCTCTTTGGTATAGTTTATATTTGTATTTATAATCTATTTTTGAAAAATCATTTACAACAATAAATTATGAACCCCAAATATTAATCATTTGGTTACTATTTATTTAAGAAAAAGGTATAATGAAAAATAACTTTGGTATGCCTATTGTAGAATAAATTCTCAAGCTTCCGATTTCTCTAGTTCTTTTAGCCATTTTATCAAACATATGTGAATATGTGAGATGCACTCTATATCATGTGCACCAGCTAAGTCCATCTCTGCTGCCACTTCAAAGCTCACAGTCCCCATCGTTTCCCAGATTTATTATACTATCATGAAGCTAAGGCTTGGCTCGTCGAGTAAAAAAGTAGTAGATAGCCGGTTAAGTTATGGAGATATCAAAAGTAGCAGAAAGCAGGTCTAAGTTATAGAGGCCTCTTGTGCTTGGTTTAGTAGCAAAGGAAGTTCTCCTACTGAAGATATCTCGCAATCTTCTATGAGATCAGTTGCTTGATTGAGCAATTTCAACTATGTGAGATCAGTTACATTCCCAGAATAGGGAAATTAGTGAGATGATACTTCTTTGAACCCTGAAACCAGAATGAACAAATTGATTGTGTGTGAGTGCACCTGAAAACATGGCTTCATTGGCAAGAGATTCGTTTGCTTGCTTGGAAGAAGGTAGATCACAGGGAGGGAGAGAGAACAAGGATTCTGTAAGGTGCACACAGTAGAGCGAGAGAGCGATAGACACTAGGGAGATAGATTTTATTTTGAAAAATCTAAAAATGGTTGGAATTACCTATTTATCCTTACTTTTGAAGCAATCACAACACATGCTCACCAAAAAGTAGCACCTAAATTAAAACAAATGATTTGTGGCCACAGATCACAAATAGCTCAAGAGTTATTTGCGATTTTTAATTTATTTCAATCTGTAATAAATAGAAACAAGTGTCAGAATGATACCAAATAACTGTAAAAATAGGAAATAGTTAAATAAATACAAATATAAATCATACCCAAGAGGATGTTGTAAACGGTTTTATTTTGTTCATTTTTAGTTGTTCATTATGTAATTCACCCCATCTGTTTTAAATTGTGGATTATGGGTATCATGGGTCAATCCAACATCTTGGTTCCTCCCCCCACCCCCCCACACGCATACACACACATACAAACACTTCTGAATGAGAATTATTTATACCATGATTTGATTTCCAATTGGTTCTGTGGCATTGCATGTGAAGTTATCTGGTAAAACTATGACCACCACAACTACCCTTAATATTTGAAAGAAGTTAAAACTTTCTATTGTCTCTGTTGCAAATTAGAAATTCAACTTCTAATACCAGTTTTGCGTGAGATACCAAAACTGTGAATGGTTTTATGTCTTTGTGGATTATTATTATTTGAGTTTAACTGAGGCATCTCTGTCTTTCCCCACATCTTTTCATTTTCTCGTGTTCTTGTTCTTCAACACCACCTACTTGCAAGTAAAGCTGTTATTCTGCTTTTGGTTTCAGAATACTTACTCCTTCCATTTTTTGTTTTAACAATGTCTAATGGGTTAAGGTAATCCTTGTTTCAGGGGTATGTTGTTTATCGTGTCCGTGTTAGGCGTGGAGGTCGCAAGAGGCCCGTCCCTAAGGGTATTGTGTACGGTAAGCCTACAAACCAGGGTATTACCCAGTTGAAGTTTCAGAGAAACAAGAGGTCAGTCGCAGAAGAGCGTGCTGGTCGCAAATTGGGTGGGCTGAAGGTCCTCAACTCCTACTGGCTTAATGAGGTTTGTATAAAGTCATCTGAATCTTTCTTTTATCCAATGATTGTTTCATCAGATGCTTTGCTATTAAGTCTAGCTTTCCATACATTAGAACTTCTAGTTTGTAATAGACTGCTCATTCTTCTGTGTAGGATTCAACATACAAATATTATGAGGTAATCCTTGTGGATGCTGCTCACAATGCAATCCGCAATGACCCAAGAATCAACTGGATATGCAAGCCTGTCCACAAGCACAGGGAGCTTCGTGGGCTCACTTCTGCTGGAAAGAAGTACAGGGGTCTCAATGGAAAGGGACACTTGCACCACAAGGCACGCCCATCCCGAAGGGCAACCTGGAAGAGGAACAACACCCTCTCCCTCCGTCGCTACCGTTAATTACATTGATATTACTTTGTGTTTTGTTTTTGTTCTGGTTCCGGGAGTTTTAGTTATTTGGATGTAGAATTCATTTTGGGAGATGAAAATTTTGAATTTAGAAATGTTAAACATCCTTGACTTGTTTTGGAATATTTTGGATCAAAGTTGCAAACATATTTCACTTGCCCGCATCCTTGATTATGTTTTGCAGAACTGCATTTTGTAACTAGCAGAAAAACATCCATTCATATTTCTTACAGCCGACACCTTTGCAGTGTTAAGAAGACCTACAGATCTTGCCTGTGAAATCAAGAATCTTATTCATATTGATGCTTCAAGAGACTGGAACTTGAACCTTCATGAATACTAGATATTGTTTGGGTTGGTTTCACTAAGTTTGAATAATTATGGCCAGAGATGGAAAGGCCACTCTACTATGAAATACTTGAATAACCAGAAACTAGTTGTATTGTAGCAATTTGTATCGTGATCAGGTTCCATGTACAGAAGAAAAAACATAGGATATGCACAACTGTGTTTGAATCTTGAAACAGCTATGGAAGTGAAACCATTAGAGGCTTGAGCTCTCTCATATAACTGTGCTTCACGCGGTTTTTCGACATGGGTGGCCTTTGCCCTTTGGAGTCTTAGGGTGGTAGAGTAGATGGGCCATATGGGTCTTGGGGTTGGGTTTTATATCCATTATATTTGTCTTGGTTATTCATATCAGGGGTCCTGGGGTTTACCATATTTTGATCCCAAAGTTTATGCTTGAGTACTTTCAAAGAGTGACAGATCTTGGGTACTAGTGCCTGTGTTTGATTAGATGACTATCTGTGAAGAAGTAGCCTTCATCTAAGTTGGAGCTGTTTGGGTTTCCTTTACTGCCCATCAGCTTTGCATCATTTGAATCCCTCGTTTTGACTTCAATAATTACCCCCCGGGCAAGTTTAATTGGCCATCTATTAGGGATTTTTGTTGGGTACTCTAATGGATGGGGTTTGATACATGGGATTATTGTTGGGTACTCTCCAAGTACTGATTATGGAATGGTTGGATTCAATCAAAACTCTCAAATATGGCACCACAAGGGAATCTGTTGTTGACGATCCGCAGGTGGTCAATAGAATTTACAGGGACAAGGGTCTCCTCAACCTTAGAACACATCCCATCCACCACTTCCTCTGCACGTATCATTGAATATTAATTTTTAATTCTAGTTGCTCAATGTAAAATGTATGGGATCGATCTCAAGGTCCCATTTCTTTGGCAATACAAAGCCATACGCAGGCACCATGGGCAACACAACTTCCTATTTTTACTTCTTCAGAGCTCCAGTCTTGAACTCTTCTTTGTCTCCACCATGGCTCCATGTGCATTACTTTCTTCTATTCCAGTCTTGGAGCTACCACCTCTTGCCATTAACCCTCACTGAGTCATAAAGAAATGAGTGAAAGGGAGCAGAAAAACTCTCATGAATTTCTGTAAGGAAAGGGATGCTGGACCAGGATGAAATGCAGGAAGATCAGGACTGGCGGATTTGTATGATTGAAATGAGCCTCAACTTAACACGACTAGTGAATTCAAATTATAGTCCAAGGCGGATTTCTTCAAATTTTTGCAGTACAGTATTACCACATTTATAAGATACAAGTGGTTTCCCCCACTTGGTGTCCTGTTTACTCTCTCCATCTGTAATGTGCATTCATCTAATTCAAAAAGAGTGGAAGAAAGTCCCCAGTTTGTAAGCAAGTAAATCTTAGCTGCTTAAGAAGAGGAATATACCTTCTCTCGAATAGAATAGCCTTGCTTACTCTTAGTAATCCAGCTGTGTGTGTGTGTTTGTGTGTGTGTGTGTGTGAGAGAGAGAGAGAGAGAGAGAGAGAGAGAGAGAATCAGCTCAGAAAAGACAATATGTAGATTAATTAATCACATTCAGTAAGAGAGAACAAGACAATTGCCTTATGAGAGACTGAAGACAAACAACTAAAGGAATAGACCAAAAGACAGACAAAGAGGACATTAAAATCACATGGAATCTGAACACTGTACTGATAGTTTTACATTAATTATATTAGCTGTCCAAACTTAGTCTTTAGTTTGAAAGGTTAAAGACCCTCCTCCTCTCAGAGATTTTCTATTTGTGGCTCACCCTTTGAAGTGATCAATCCATTGAGTGATCAAATTTGAAGAACTGAAACTAAAACATATTTGAGAGACTGCAAAATGATATGATCTTCTGTGGGTTAGCAGACTGATGAAGAAAGGTTAAAAGCTTGCATCTTTGAAAAAAGTATGAACCCATGGTATGTTTGTTTTCAAGAAATGAAATAGTGGGTATATCAGGATTTCATCCAGGAGAACCTCATCATTTCTTCAAAGGATGCCTTGGGGGGGGGGGGGGGGGGGGTTGAAATGTTGTCTTTTTTTTTTTAATACTCTATTAATTATGTGTAATACAAAAACCATCATAACCTTATCCCAACTAAATGGGGTCGACTACATAGATTGGATCTGGTAGCACAATAAATAGTAAGAAAAGAAAGGCAGCAAAAGGCAATAAGAGAATAGTGAAAAAATAAAAGAAGTAAAAAGAAGTAAAACACAAATATTAGAGAAACAACTTAGGAACATCCCCCTAAAAGGGATTGGCTACATGGGTCTTCATCCTTCAAACAGCTCTATCCATGGTCACACTTGGGTTGAGCCCTAGATTTCGCAAATCTTTTCTTACCACTTCTCCTATAGTCATTTTAGGTTTGCCATTACCTCTTTTAGTTCCTTCTATTTGAATCTGGTCACTTTTCCTTATTGGTGCGTCCATGGGTTTATTGGATATGAACATACCACCTCAAACGGCCCTCGCGGAGCTTGTCCTGGATTACTGTGACCCCCAAATTGGTTTTGATATAATCATTCATTACTTTTTCTCTCCTTGTCTTTCCGCATATCCTCCTCAACATCCTCATCTCTGCTACGCTAAGTTTGTTTATGTTACTATCCTGTAGAATTTTCTCTTAAGATTAATAAGCAAACATTTGTCACATAACACTCCTGTTGTACCTCTGTACTTTATCCAACCAACTTGAAACATCATCCTCTATAACCCCTCATTGTTAATAGTTACCTCATGTATCTAAAATAATACTCTATGACAGTTCTCGCTCCTCAAGTTTCACTACTTTATTGATAGTCCTGGTTTCACTGAACTTACACCTTATATATTTTGTCTTTGTTCTGCTTATCTTAAAATCTTTTGATTCCAAATTTATCTTCATACTCCAGTTTAACATTAATCCCTTTCGCTGTCTCATTTATTAAAATAACATCATCATTGAATAACATACACCAATGGATCCTTGTCTTGTATGTGTTTGGTTTTTTTTTTTTTTTTTTTGGCTAAATGGTCAAGTTATATTAAAAACAAAAAAACCAAAAACAAATTACAAGAAAAAGAATGAACAAATACAAACACAAGAAGTAAGTCCCCACCTTCCGTATTGCCGTTATTAGGAACTCACAACTGCTATTTCAAAAGCCTATATTAAGGTCTTATCATGACATCTCTTGTGAGCTTGTCAGAAATATGCCTGGGCAAGGAAACTATCATTGATGAACTTTGGATTTTTGCCGCCTCATTCATCAGGAAATCAGCAATTGGGTTTGCTTTGCTGAAGCAATTAGTGATTTTACACTCCATAGATTTGAGGAGATGTTGGAGATCAACCCACTCCTAAGCTAGGAATCATGGAATACATTAATTCTGAAACAGGATCACTGTTGCAACAGAGTCCGATTTAATCCTTAATTTAGAAACCCCCAGGTCTTTGGCATATTGAATACATTTTATGACACTCCATCTCTCAGCCACAAAATTTGTCTCCATGCCCAGGCGCATCTTAAAGTTCAACATCATTTTCCCCTCGCTATCTCTAAAAATCCCACCTCCCCCCACTCTACTTGGATTCCCCAAGGGAACACCCATCCATGTTAATCCCTGAAGACGCTGCTGATGTTGGTAATTAATTCTTCTGTAGGTAATCAAATCAGAAGTATTCTTTACCTCGATCTTACTACGAGAACAGGCTAGCTGATTTTGTTCTTTATTGTCTTCACCACCATCCAATTCAACCTTGCTCTTTCTTCCTGACATCTCTTGTTTTGTTCCGCCCAAATCGTGGAAGCAGCTATCATCATCCTTATCACTCACGGCCCCTTCAAGGGCCATCCTCGCCCCTTGTTTCTCCACCATTTGATCAATTTAAGAATTGAGCTTTCTTTATGCCATGTCACATTATACCACTCTACCATCCTTATCCATACCTCCATAGAAAATTTACACTTTAGGAAGATTTGACCAATGGTTTTAGTCACTTCCCACAGAGTTCACATCTTGAAGCAAGTTGAACCCCCTTTACACATACCATCTCATCTGTAGGGAGTTTTCGATGAATCCATCTCCAACCAAAAGTAGAAATCCTTGGAACCAAATTTTTATTCCAAATCATCGACGCCTAAGGGATTTTTGAGTTCCTCTTCCTAATTTCATTCTAAGCAGACCTTACAGAGAAGGTTCTCAACAGCTCTAGCCACCACACGCAAACATCCTCCATATGATGATATGGTAATTTTACACTGCTCATCTTCTCAAATATTTTCTTCAAAAAGTTTGAGCACACATCCGGAATCTTCCACTCCCCATGTGATAAAGTGGCCTAACATAAGCTTGGAGTTACGGAACATATTATCATTCAAACCTCACAACTCTTTGATGGGTTGAGTCCCAAGCCACCTACCCTTCCAAAAGTTAATTTTCCTGCCATTCCCAACCAGTCATCTTTCATTTTGGGAAACAAACTCCCACATTATTCGCACCCCAGACAAATAGAGTGACTCTTATATCCATTTTCCAAATGCCCCTGGCTGGATAGGAACCTCGCCCATAATAGTCTGCTCATGTCAGTATCTTCATGTTTAATCTTCCAAACCATCTTGGAAATTAAAGCCTTATTGACATCACCAAGCCTTCTGATACTCAAACCACCTTCCTCCTTTGGTTGGCGGGTCCCATTTCACTGTTGTTGCTCTGACAGTTTCCACATCGTCAGTCCAGATAAAGTTCCTCTTCTATTTCTCAAGACATTTTATAAGGGAATGTGGCCACCAATACATTGAAAAGCTTGTAGTGGCATCCCAAGAATAACAGATTAAACCAGTTTTTTAAGGAAATTACATTCACCTCCATTTTTTGAAGAAATTACATTCACCTCCCCTGACATTTGGCTTAATATCATGTTCTCCCATGTACTTTCATATATAGCATTACCCTCCCCCATAGTTTGAAGATCCTAACTAACGAACCCTTTTCTATTAGATTTCCCAGTTAAGTGACGATGAAAGTTACTATTTCTATGATCAAATTACCATTCTTCACAATTGAAGGGTAAATCGACCAAACCTAAACCCACTTAAGAAAAGGGAGAGAGGATTTAGGGATTTAGTTTTCTGCAACCTTCATCGCCTTCATTTCGTCGTTCGTTGCTCTCTTCGACGGTCGGTGGTCATCACTGGTCGCTCCTCAGTGGTCGTCGATGGTCGCCCTTCGGTCGCCGTCGTCATCACATTCGTCGTCCCTCGCCGCTAATCCCTTGCCGCTCGCTGCTCTCTGCAACCATCATCGAACCGTCGTTGGTCGATCCTTGGTCGCCGTCGTCATCTGCACATTCTAAGTCCCTCGCCGCTAATCACTCGACCCTCGACCCTCGACCCTCGTCATCTGTACATCGGACATGCCCTTGCTGCCAGAAGTTAACAAAGAAACGTCGTGGACTTTGGACTGAAGCGAGAATGATTACGTGGCCGAAGTGGAGCCACTTCGGCTTTAGAGGCCTCGTTCCCTTTTTCTTTACCTCTCATCTATTATTGCCTAACAAAGTAAGGAACCGCCTTTCCGCCAAACCCTTCTCCCTATAGCCTATGGCCACATATCTTCTACTGATTTATATAATATTATACCTTTCTACCATATGCTTTAACTGCCTTTAGCAGCAGTAGGCAAGAATTATAAACGGGAAAACAAACCCACACTCCCCTTCCTTCTCTTTCTATGCGTACTCTGTTCTTCTTCTTCTTTCTTCTCAGAGACCCTATTTCTCTATATTTCTTTCTGTTATATGGATCGCCCGAGCTACTGATTGCGACTGTAGTGGTGGTTACGTGTGTCCTGTGGAACTACTTCTCACTCTCAGAATTGTTGCTTTCAGAGACGCAGGTTAGTTAGACTGAATACTGAGAGGTTCAGTCGGACTTGTGAATTTGGATCTTCAAATTTTTCTTTCTTTCTTTTTCTGTTACTTGAATTTCAACTGGATGTGGCCGTTTTTGATATGGATCTCCCTCTTTCTTGAATTATTGGTAGAGATTCGTGTCGTACTGTTTTGATTTTGAGTTATTCGGATCTCCCTCCATATGCTCCCATCAAAATTTAATTTGACCCAATTGTTTGCACCAATATACCTCCAAAATGTCTCTTCGATTATCAGTCTGAATAGATAATCCTAGGCGTATACAGCACATTAGGTCTGCCCAGGTGTTAACTCCCTTCGCTCTAGGATAATTCCTTCTAATGTCTTCAATCACCATGAGCGAAATATACTTGGCTATCTGCTCAACACCCTCATGAATTCTATTATTTGTTTCCCTCCACAGGTGATCCAGAACGATACCAAAACACATACTCTATGCCTCCTTACAACTCACATTTTAATATTTCTTTTCCACCACTGGGCGAGGTCCAGAAGAGAGCCTTGAGCGGTCCGTCTTAATGTAAAGCACTGACATAAAGAATTCCAGATTTCGCTGGAAAAAGAGCATGTTTGGAATAGATGATGCATTTTCTCTCCGTCTAGCTTACAGAGAGCACATCTAGAAACAAGGGGCATTGCTTTCTTTTTCACAAAATTGTCAGTTGGAACCTTTCCATGTATCACCCTCCATGCAAGAGCCGAGACTCGAGGTTGCTGCTTGTTACACCAAATAAGCAAAGCCCAAGGGGCAGTCGGCTTCTTTTCTCTAATATCTTCCCATGCAGATTTCAGATTGAATTTACCATCATATGATAGACTCCAAGCACACCGGTTAGCACACTCATAACTTGGGATCTTAATCTGTAAAACAACATTAAAAATGTGTCATGAAAGAGGAGTTCACCGTAGGGATTTTCCACCTGTGATTGTCAATAAATCTGTCCACCTTCTTATCTAGAAGCATGCGATCCACACCTTCCACACACTCATCCAGTGCTAAACCTCCCACCCAAATATCCTTCCAAAATTTTATGGAACGACCATCACCTACAACCCATCTTTCCTTATAGGAAATAAAATTCCAGATTTTTCTAATGCTAGGCCATGTTGAAGATGATCTATATCCCTTCTTAGGCAGCCTATGCTTGTTGAGAAATCTAGCCCTCAAGAATCTATTGGCCAAGGAATTTTCATGCTTGATACGCCATGCAGTCTTACAGAGCATAGTTTTATTCACGTCTCTCAATCTTCTTAAACCTAACCCTTTCTTCCTTAGGTTTACAACATTGGCCCCAATTAACCACAATTTTTTTTTATGTACTCTATCTATCCTGACTAGACAAAGTTGCGTATCCATCTCTCCATAGTTGAAATTAGCTACGAGGGCCACTAATACACAGCAAAACTATGGGTCGACATACTCATAATCACCGATCTCACCAACTCAACTCTTCCTTCCAGGGATAACATCTTGCCCTTGCACCCTACCAAATTGTCTTTCACTTTGTCCATAATAGGCATCACAACATCTTTCTTAACTCTATTTTTAAAGATTTCCACCCCAAAGTATCTTGTAGGAAAGGTGCAAAGGGGGATCCCCAATTCTTATACTATAGCCCTCTTTCTCTGAGGAGAGACCGAGCCTATAAACAATTTACTCTTCTCCAGATTGATGCACTGCCTAGAAAATTTCTGGTATATGTTAAGAAAGTTCTTTAGATGTCTAACATACCTGAGAGATGCTGTTTGAAATTTAAAAGTAACCGCAAGCGTACGGATCAGTGTAGCTAACAGGTAGAACACAAGGAGAGCAGCCACTTTATTTTAGGCTTCTTCTAGTAATGCGAATGTGCACAGATTCATTATGGTGATCTAATTCTAACTATTGACCTAACACAAATGCATCTAAAAGTGACCTAACCATTCACATCTAGAAATTTAAATACTCAAACCATGCAATTAAAAAGTAAATAAATGAAAATAAAGTGTTGAAAAGTAATAAATAAAATAAAAAGGGAAAAAAGCTACAGAGAGGCACACAAGTAGGTATCTTTACTTAGTCCGAGAGATGCACCATAAACAATATGAGCTTCCCTACTTGACCAGAGAGTACTCTTATAAAGGTTTTTCTACTTGGCTTCAGGGGAAGGGAAGCAATTAAAATAAAAACAACAAAATGATGGTTCTATGGTTAGGAAGGGCAAAGCCAACACATACACTAGCCATGAACCTTGGGGGAAAGGGAAAGCAATAATGTAATGACTGAAATTAAAATCCTAAATTAAGAAAGAAAGGGTAGTCAGAAGAGGGAATGAGAGGGGGGGGATGAGAAGACTACTGAAGGAGCCTATTTACTTGAACTTCAACCCTTGAACTGAAAACTTGATCAATTTGAGATACTACTAGTACTAAAAACCAAATCTGGAATAAACCAAATCTGAAATTTCTAGTACTAGAGAAAACAAATCTGAGGAAAAAAATTGAATTTGAAAGACATGTTTCATAGCTTGTTCTTGTCACCTAGAACTAGAACTTGAAAATTGCAACTTCAATTGCTTAAGCAATAAAATTAAGATATTGAATCAAAAACAAAAGTGCTTGAATTAATTGAATAAAAAGAAGTTACAAAAGTTTTTAAAGCAAAAAACCTATAATTAGAGCTAGAGAAAGAGAGAAAGAGCAACTAAAAAAAACCTAAGAAGAGAGAAGTTGAGAGGGACAACCCTTTAGGGTTTTGTGGACTCCCTTTTATAGGGAATAGGAAGGGAGTAGAGGAGGACGTCCAAGTTAGAAGTAGGGAATCTCCAACCATTTTTCTTCTTTTTTGCTTTTTTTTTTTTTTTTTTTTAATTTTCTTTCCTATTTTTTTCTCTCTTCTTCAAAACATGGGCAACCCCTTAAATGATTTTTCCTTCTTTTATTTTTTTCCTATTTTTCTCATTTATTTCCTTATTTCTCTCTCTTCTTGTGCAAGAATCCTCTTGGCTGACCTCCTTGCTTTAAGTGATGAGTAGGAGAGAGAAAATCTTTCAAAAGAAATCTCCAGAAAATGGTAGCCAAGAGGTTTGAACTTGAGACCTCCTAATAAGGAAGAGATTTTGCACACTATAACTCACCAACTACGCTAGGTAGTTATTGTTATAAAAAACAAATCTTCAATCACTTAAGGGTGTGGATCTTCGATCTTTATTGGTATTTGAAATATTCTTTGTACCTCTGGGAAAACTGCAAATAGACTGGTTCTACATCTCGGTTCAATTCTAATCCATTATTCTTTTTCAGGCCCGAAAAGAATAATCGCTTGTATGGGTGACCAAACGGATATGTACTTTTAATTGAACACATTCATCTTACTCATAATTTCGTTCTCTTTCCAGTCATGAAAAGAAACAGGACCTCTTTATGTGTAAAATTGGAGATATAACACCCGATAGTCCTTAAGACCTTGAAAATATAAAACCTACAAAAAGAGAGTAAAACCTAGGGTAGCTCCATTCTAAATACGTGAAATGCATGTTTTACTATCCTAGATTTCACACATAAATATGCTCATCCAAATTCCCCCACACTTAGACTTTGCTAGTCCTCGAACAAAATGAAAAGAAAAAGAATAAAAACAAAAAACCTAATTCACTTTTGTAGGAATCATGATTGCACTTAGCATGTGCAACAAGCCTTTAAACCCCTAGGTCATCCCTAGTGGATGAGTTGTGTCTCGTGGGTGTTTACAGTGAATATACACCCAAAATTCAGAATAAAAAAATCCCAACATTCGTTAAAGGTAAGGGCCATATCGATCCGAAGCAAAGATAATTTCTCTTACAAGGGACCCCCACACTTGAACTTTTATTGCCCCATATCAATTCCATGCACTAGCATATTTCTTAATTTGGAACTCACCTCGTCTCTTCCAAAACATCCTTATCTTAAGGCAAAACCACTTGTGAATAAATAAGGAACCAAGGACTAAGGCATTGGAGTGTTTTTAACCAAACATGTTACCAAGCATTAATGACATTTATACATTTTTTCTCCTTTTTTCGCTTAATAAATTTTATTCTACTCCACTACTTTTGGCTTGAATGACATGGTGGAGCAAACATTAGACACCCAAGTAATTATGTAGCTTTGCTTTTTTGCATATGCCCACATAGACAATGACGCTAGAGTTCTTTCAGAAATTTCTTCCTTAAGAGTTTCGAACAAGACACCATGCTTCCTGAGGCACAATGCCCTGTCTAGTTCTAAGGAAATCAACTTTTACTTTTCATTTATATCACTTTTCACACTTCATTTAAAATTGTGTATTTGTCAACACACAGACTTATATATGGTCCAACACCATAAAACAACGGTTTCTTATTTTTCAAAAGAGAGTCCCATCTCAAGATACAAGCTTATTTCTTTCTTCTCAACAGGGTTTTTATACGTTCAAAATGGGTACCTTAATCAAAACTTTTATTTTCATACATCAAGTAACTGAATGGTATGATCATTAGCCAAAAGCCAAAGTAGAACTTCATCCTTACCAAACTCAAAAACAAAAAGAAAAAAAAAAGTGAAAAAAGCAAAAATTGGTTTCCGTACAGGGTGAAATCTATTTTTATCATATTGTGAGGCTTGGCGACCTCCATCGATACAGCTATTATTGCAAGTTGTTCTTCTCAAGAATTTAATAAAAGAAAAACAAAAACAAAACAAGGCAAACAAAGTACTCCAATTTATCAAAACAAAGTGAAAAATAACATGGAACTGTCTCCCCAGCAACGGCACCAAAAACTTGATTGAAATTTAACAGTAACCGCAAGTGTATGGATCAATGTAGCTAACAGGTCGAACACAAGGAGAGCAACCACTTTATTTTAGGCTTCTTATAGTAATACGAAAGTGCACAAATTCATTATGGTGATCTAATTCTATCTATCAACCTAACACAAATGCATCTAAAAGTGACCTAACCATTCACATCTTGAAATTTAAATACTCAAACCACGTAATTAAAAAGCAAATAAATAAAAATAAAAATGCTGAAATAAAAGGTGCTGAAAAGTAAATAAACAAAATAAAAAGGGAAAAAAGCTAGAGAGAAGCACACAAGTAGGTATCTCTACTTAGCCCGAAAGATGCACCATAAACAATGTGAGCTTCCCTACTTGACCAGAGAGTATTCTTACAAGGGCTTTTCTACTTGGCTTTAGGGGAAGGGAAGCAATTAAATAAAAATAACAAAATGATGGTTCTATCGCTAGGAGTGGCAAAGCTAACACATACACTAGCCATGAACCTTGGGGGAAAGGGAAAGCAATAATGTAATGACTGAAATTAAAATCCTAAATTAAGAAAGAAAGGATAATCAGAAGAAGGAATGAGAGGGGGTGAGAAGACTACTGAAGGAGCCTATTTACTTGAACTTCAACCCTTGAACTGAAAACTTGATCGATTTGAGATACTACCAGTACTAAAAACCAGATCTGGAATAAATCAAATCTAAAATTTCTAGTACTAGAGAAAACAAATCTAAGAAAAAAATTGAACTTGAAGACATGCTCCATAGCTTTTTTTTTTTTTTTAAAATCAAAATTCTATTAAAAGAGATAAATAACAATATTGAGAACAAAGAGAATGAAAAAAAAAAAAAAAAAAAACTCACCAAGCTAGCATATGAGAGCCTCCACCTTGGGCATTGCCATCAGCAAAGACTCCCAACTGCTATCTATAGAATCTGAATCGAGGGCGACCAGATTCATCTAGAAATTAATTATCCATAAGAGACTGAGGGAGGCTTTCTCTGACTCCAGATACACCTGACATTGCTGCATTTTTGGCTAAGTAATCTGCCATAGGGTTTGATTTTCTGAAACAGTGTGTGATCTTCCATTCTATAGAGTCAATATAGCCAAGAAGATTGGTCCACTCCTGGTACACGAACCAAGGAATGAGTCTACGATGAAACAAGGCCGCCGCAAATGATGAATCAATTTCAATCCAAACTTTCCTCACATCCAGACTATGTGCATAAGTCAGCCCCTTGATGATGCTCTAGATTTTCGCTTGAAAATTTGTGGCTATATCCATAAAAAATCCAAATGAAAAAATCAACTTTCCATTACGGTCTCTGAAGATACCACCTCCACCTACTCGGCCAGGATTACCCAAGGAGCAGCCATCCACATTTAGCTTCACCCATGGTCTGGTCAGCTTACACCAGTAAACTTCCAGAATGCTCTGAGCAGAGGAAGGTCGAATTGATAGTAAAAATCGTCTAGTTAGAACAAGATCTTCGGTATTGGAGGGAGAGATTTTCATATCGTTGCAGATGAAAGAGACATCCTTGATTGCAGTGTTCCCCACCAAGGAAGGGCAACGAGCCTTGTCCTCATAGCGCCTAACATTTCTTTCTTTCCAAATAGCCTCAATTATCATGACCAACCCAATCATCCAAGGCCTCTTCAAGGACCAACTTCTACCCTTATTTTTCCACCATTTTATAACATCCACCACAGTGGGTTGATTGGCCCAAACCACATTGAACATTGCCACTGCCCTGGTCCACACTTCCGAAGAGTAGCTACAATAAAAAAAAAGGTGGGTGAAGGATTCCTCATTGCATCCGCATAGATCAAACCTTGAGGGCAAGCAAATCCCTTTCTTTTGAATTTTATCATTAGTAGGTAGCTTCCTGTGAGCCCAACGCCAAGCCAAAGTGGAGAGTCTCGGCGGGAGATCCTTATTCCATACCATCGAAGCCTAAGAGACTGCCAGAGCTGCCTTCCTAATGCCTTCCCAAGCAGACTTAACAGAAAAATTTTCCATTGGCTCTAGCTTCCACATACACCTATCTTCCATGGGATTGGAAGGGAGGGGCAAGCTCTTAATAGAATCAAAAGCTAGATTTAGGAGGTCTGACTCGACAGTAGGCAGCTTCCACATGCCATTGTCAATAAATTGATCCACTATATGAAAGTGGTTTTTAAAAGCATCCTCCCCAAGGCAGGAGATCTCAGAGATTGATCTCGGACTGATCCAGTTGTGTCTTCAAAAATAAATCTTTTTACCATCTCCCACAATCCATTTCTCATTTTCTCCCACAAACTTCAACATTTTCTTGATGCCTGGCCATATTAAGGAGCCTATGTAGCATTTCTTTAGAAGGCCATGTCTAGTTAAGAATCTGGCTCGGACCAGTCTACTAAGCTTAGAATCTTCATTTTTAATTTTCTAGGTCATTTTTGCAAGAAGAGCATTGTTGACATCATGAGCCGATGAATTCCCAGCCCTCCTTCTCTTTTTGGCTTGCAAACTGATTCCCACTTCACCGTGATGGCTTTGGTGGAATCAATCTCTCCCGTCCAGATGAAATTCCTCATCTATTTCTCTAAGCACTTGATAAGGGTAGCTAGCACCAATAAACAGAGAAACCGTGAAGGGGCATTTCTGAGATAACATATTTGATCAGCTCCACTCTGCCAGCTAGGGAGAGAAGCTTTCCTTTCTAGCCTGCTAATCTAGCCTTGATCCTGTCCATGGTATATAAAAGAGGTTCTCTCTTGACTCTTCCTTGAAAAATTTCCACTCCCAAGTACTCAGTTGAAAAATTGCAAATGGGAATGGCCATCTTCTCTACTATCCAAGTCTTCCTATCAGCAGGGATCCTTGCAAGAAACATCTTGCTTTTCACCAAATTAAAATGTTGCCTAGAGAAGCTTTGATATTTTTCCAGAAAAGATTTAATGTTTCCGACAAATTTTTAGAGGCATTCATGAAAATGAATAGGTCATCTACAAACAACAGGTGAGAAGGAACATGTGTGCCATGAGGACGAGAGATAGGTTTTATGAGACCTGTTCTTCCCATTTCCTTTAAGCCTCTGCAAAAGACTTCTTCAGCAATAATAAGCAAGAGAGGAGATATAGGGTCGCCCTGTCTAAGACCTTTGGTAGCCCCAAAGAAGCCAATCGGACCACCATTTAGAATAATTGAAATTCTAGTAGATCTAAAAATTTCTCTAATCCACCTAATTATTTTTTCAGATATCCCAAATTTTCTAAGGATCAAAAAGAGAAAATCCCATTATAGGGTATCAAAGGCTTTCCTAATATCAATTTTAAGACGCATTCTACCCCCTCTAGTGGTCTTCCCCATCAGGTTGGCAAGCACAGAGGTCAATCCAATATTAGATTGGACGACTTTACCACGCTGGAAAGCTCCTTGCTCCGGAGAAATTATCTTAGGAAGGAAAGCACTGATTTGAGTGGCCATAATCTTAGAAAGAAGTTTGCAAAAAAAAACCAAAATTTGTCCAAGGTGCGGGCACCCTCCTCCTTAGGAATTAATAAGAGGAAAGAATTATTAACTCCATTAGGAAGCATACCTAAAGAGAAGAAAGACTTCACCGCGCTGCAAACATCTTTTTGAATAATAGTCCAGCATTTCCTAAAAAAACCTCTAGAGTAACCGTCCAGGCCAGGAGAGCTATCGGGATCTAATTCCCAAACAGCCACCTTGATCTCATAGTCCATGGGAATCTCGTCCAGCACCATTCAATCATCTTGATTTATAACTGGAGAAATGACATCAAGAATTTCAAGGTGGTTGTCCATATCCACACACCTGTGAAAATTTTCATAAAAATCCACTAAATAAGACCCCATCTGATCTTGATCGGTAGCCATATTCCCATCCTCCTTTAGAATGGATCTAATCGCATTTTTCAATCTGTTCACCTTTGCCGTAACATAAAAGAACCTGAAGTTTCTGTCCCCTTCCTTTAGCCATCTCACTTTAGACTTCTCCGCCCACATTTTCTCGTGGATTTCCAAGGCCTTCGAGTATCATTTTTTTTCCTCAGCCTCTAAATCAAAAAGATGATCAGACATACCTTCTTCTTCTACTCAGTGCTGAATTTCCTCAAGATCAGCTTTGGAGGACTTTACCTCCAAGTCTAGATTTGGAAGAGTAGTGCGCGACCAAGCCCGAATGATGGGTTTTAACTTCTTAAGCTTCTGTGCCAGGGTTGGAATGGGGAAAGAGCCTATGGTCTCCATATTCCATGCATTCTCCATAATAGAAGTAAACTCCACATAATCCATCCAAAATTTGTTTAGGTGGAAAGGGTAATTTTTTGGCTTCGCAGTATTTGCCAAATTCACCATAATTGGAACATGATCAGATGTAGCTCGGAGGAGGACTTTTTGGATGCAATCAGTAAAGGTACTCAGCCAATCAGCATTGACAAAAGCCCTATCCAACATAGCAGCAATGTTACCTCTCTTCCTATAGTTATTCCAACTGAATTATCTTCCTGAAGAAGGCACATTGATCATGGAGGTGGAATCGACCATAGCACCAAATTCCATTGCTGCTCCCATATAGAAGCTGCCCTGCCCACAATGTTCAAGGTCAAAGAGAGTGGCATTGAAATCTCCAATAATCATTCTCGACCCTAACAAAGGTCCAGACATCAAATCAATCCAAAGATTTGATTGCGCTTTCTTTCCCTTCTTCTTTTGGTGGACAGTCCATCCACCCTGGGATTCTTCCCTTTTCCTGGCCACCCTATCAACTATGGCCACACCATCTGTAACATTCATTGAGTCCTTCCTGGGGGGTCTCATAACCACCGCAAGGGCTCCACAAGAAGCTAAACGCAGGCTTCTACGGTAACCCTTGGTTTGACCATCCATAGGAAGGGCATCATTAGTATTTTGCCTCTTAGCTGGTTCAAGTCCAGAACTGTTTCCCACCATGGGCCAAGTAAAAGAAGGATCGGCCCTATCCTCTTCCATCCAATCCACCTCCAAGATAACTTCCACATTTGCATTGGATTCAAAATTAAAAAGGAAATTATTGTTTGAAGTCAATCCCACCTCAGCCTTAGCGCCCAGTGGAGAAACTCTCCTTGATTGAGGAGTGATAGCCTTAGTAAATTAGCCTTCTAAATTTGTTTCCTGAATCTCCTCCTCACCTGAGAACAAATCAGCATCTTTATGATTGCCCCTTGAGGAGGTTGCATCACTAGCACTGCCCTCCATGGAGGTTCTATCATCACTGTCATTGGTGGAGCTCGCTCTGGTTCCTTGTTGTGGTGATACAACACCTTTCGCACACCGATTTAGGGCATGCTCACTTGATCTCAATTTTTTCGTGGTTCCTCATCCGTGTACACAGCACCAGGAATGCCCGGATCCTTTTCCTACAAAGCTGCCTTTGCATCAATAGCCTTCTTCTCTCTGCAAGCTCCAATTAAGTGACCCGTTTTTTTACAAAAACCAGATCTACCAATATGATCTTCGTAAACAATCTTTTGCTTGAATCAGAAAAGGATATCAGTCCTTAGATGTTTCCTTTCTACTTGAATCTCCTCAGGTCTCAGGTTGCCCACCTCAATTTCAACTAGCACCCAAGCGAAATTCCCTGTTTTGTGCGTTGATCAATTGTTACCGGTCTTCCAACCGCCTTTGCCATAGTCAATAGGACCTTTTCATGCCCGTATTCCAGAGGTAGTTCTGGGAATCTGACCCATATAAGGGCTTTGTTCACCATCTTTTCATGGATGTTGAAATCAGTATGCCACCGCTGAAATCGAACATATAGGCCCCCCAGTTTTACAGGTTCTCTCTTTCATATGGACGCCATATCTCTCTCCAATTCAATTTGGAAGATTGTAAAACCCTTTCTCATTGGGGTCAGCTTCATTTTCGCCTTTAAATTCTAGTCCTTCGCTTCTTCCTTCCTAATTTCATCAAGGGAAACATAGCTGAAATTGAATCATCCTATCAAGGCCAATCGGTATTTTTCTAGCCGCTTTTCATATTCTTCCTACAATAATCACCTTTGTTGAGGCTTCAACATGAACAGGTTCGGGAAAATCCTCAACCGCCAGAAAGACACTTCCCACCGCCCTGGCATATGAATTTTTTGGGGCCGGGGCATCAGGATCAGTAGATCCTTAAGCATGGACTTCAGGGATCAAAGGAGGCCGCGGGCAAGCAGTAGGTCCCCAGAAATCAGTTATCCATCATTGATTTCCCCTATCAGGTGGCAGATCTCCATGGAGATCATCATCTTCAACTGAATGCACACCCACCCCAGAGCTTCTCTCTCCTAACATCTCTCTTTAAGCTATGGCAGACATGCTCCATAGCTTGTTCTTGTCACCTAGAACTAAGCCTTGAACTAGAACTTGAAAAATTACAACTTCAATTCCTTAGACAATAAAAATAAGAGACTGAATCGAAAACAAAAGTGCTTGCATTAATTGAATAAAAAGAACATACAAAAATGTTTAAAGTAAAAACCTAGAACTAGAGCTAGAGAAAGAGAGAAAGAGAGAAAGAGCAACTAAAAAAACCTAAGAAAAGAGAAGTAAAGAGGAAGAGAGGGACAACCCTTTAGGGTTTTGTGGACTCTCTTTTATAGGGAATAGGAAGGGAGTAGAGGAGGACATCCAAGTTAGAAGTAGGAATCTCTAACGATTTTTCTTCCTTTTTCCCTTTTTTTTATTTCTTTCCAATTTTTTCTCTCTCTTCTTCAAAACATGGGTAGCCCTTGAACTATTTTTCCTTCTTTTATTTTTTTCCTATTTTTTTTCCTATTTTTTCTATTTTTCTCTCTTTTTTTTTCCTTATTTCTCTCTCTTCTTGTACAAGAAACCTCTTGTCCGACCTCCTTGCTTTAAGTGATGAGTAGGAGAGAGAAAATCTTTCAAAAAATGATAGCAAAGAGGTTCAAACTTGAGATCTCCTAATAAGGAAGGGAATTTGCACACAAAAACTCATCAACTGGGATAGGTAGTTGTTACAAAAAATGAATCTTCAATCACTTAAGGGTGTGGTTCATCGATCTTTGTTGGCATTTAAAATATTCCTTGTACCTCTGGAACAACTACAAATGGGCTGGTTCTGCATCTCGGTTCAGTTCTGATATATTCTTCTTTTTCTGGTTCAAAAAGAATAATCACTTGTACGGGTGACCAAACGGATGTGTACTTTTAATTGAACACGTCCATCTTGCTCAGAATTTTATTCTCTTCGCAACCATAAAAAGAAACATGATCTCTTTACGTGTAAAATTGGAGATATATAATGCCCAATAATCCTTAAGGCCTTGAAAATATAAAACCTACAAAAAGAGAGTAAAACCCAAGGTGGTTCCATTCTAAATATGTAAAATACATATTTTACTACCCTAGATTTCACACAAAAATGTGCTCATCAGATGCATTGGGAAATATAAAGATGTCATCCGCAAACAGGCTATGGGCTGGCGTATTCACTCCACAAGGACCCTTAATCGGCTTCAATTTATTTTCTTTCACAAGCTTATTCAATCCTCTATAGAGAACCTCTTCAGCCAATATGAACAGCATAGGGGAAATAGGATCCCCTTGTCTCAAACCCCTCTCTACTCCAAAGTACCCAATCGGGCCCCCATTGAGCAAGACTGAAATCTTCGCAGAGACCAACATCTGGTGCACCCATTGAATCCAGTTCTCTAAAAACCCAAACTTTCTCAGCACATGAAAAATAAAATCCCAATCAATTGTATTATAGGCTTTCTGAATATCGATCTTCACCCTGCCATTCCTGATCTTCCTATCAGTGTCATCTCCTTCGGTGCACTGCGAACCAGTAACAATGCTTTTAAAGAGAAGCTTCACCAAATGGAAGTGAAAACATTATGGATTGTAGTGAATCAGGATATAGTCCCTCTGATGCCTGGGATAATATTCAATGAGGATTTTTTTTTTTTATAGGTAACTTGTATGTATTAAGGAAAAAGAAAAATGTAAAAATACAAATTAAGGCAATCCCTATAACCTTCTTTGGACAGACCAAAAGAAAGGTTGAGAAGTCCCAAAATCAAACATGACAAACCCTGTAACACAATTCATGTAAAAAGAAAAGCTTCAACAATTAGGAAAAAATGCTATGAAAGAGTTAAGAAGACCAATCACGGGAGCGAAGAAAGTACGGGGCACTTTTCATGCGATGACTCTTCCGTAGAAAGCTTCTCACTACTGGATGGGTTAGGTTTCTAAAGACTGCAGCGCCATCGTCCTTATTCGACTCTAATGCTTCCTCTGAAAAATCCAAATGTATACCCTCTATATTATCAGCTTGATGGGTCACCTCCACACTATGGTTTAATTCAACTTGGTCTATCATCTCCTCACTATGATTCAACTCTGTCTCTTCCTCTGAAAAAATAACGGAATCTACGAGATTCTCAGCTTCCTTGAAATAAGTCGCATATGCTACATGTTTGAGAGTCAAATCTTCAATCAATCTACCATTATCCTCTCCATCTACCACGTCAACATTGTATCTTTTAGGAATATTCTCCACCAGATTTTTTGAGGAAGGCAAAACTGTGATCAAATGATTAGTATAAGAGATTTCCTTCCCTAAGTCACCCCCTTTTGCTTAATAAAGTATGTTGACTTTGCTACCTCATCATCCACCTGGCTTTCAATGTTCAATGAGGATCTTCACAAGATGGAGGAGATCATCAACCAAAAATCAGAATGGCACTACACTCATGTAGGAATTGAATTGAAACTTGATGTGCAAGCATCTCCCTACCTCAAGAAGGGATTCAATTTGAAAGGGTTCCACAGCCTAGAGACATACCTTCATCTTGTTGATGGTTTTAGAAGTAGCACTTTAGAATTCCGGCCATACACTCGTAGGCACTTGACATTGGTGAATAAAGCTTGTGGGATGTTGGTTGATGAGCTACAAGTACCCAAGAGCTGGTCTCAATTGCCCAACGAAGGATCAGTTCTTAATTCTTATGGGAAATGGGTTAGGCCCAACAGACTCTGAAAATATACCTTCACCTAAACAAGACATATCTCCACTGCCCAGAAACATTTAATACCAACCCTTTTGTGGTTATGTTTATATGTATTAATTTTAGGAAAAATCACAGATTATCCAAAATAGGATATTATTTACCAAATTACCCATTCTTTTTTTAATCCCAAATGTGAGGCCCCTGTGTGTGTGTATTACACGATTTCGTTGCTATCCAATGTATGATGCTATATTGTCGTATCCCATTAGTGGCATTCCCCAATGCTGATTGCTCAAAGATCAACAATAGAATCAGACATATTCTAACTTATTGAAGTCAGCTACATGAATCCGACAAAATAAAAAAGGAGAAATGGTACGTAATATGACAAGATAAGAGAGGATGACAAATATTAAGGGCCCGTTTGATAACGTTTCAAAATATGCGTTTCTTCCGTTTCTGGACACAGAAGCGGCAGAAACGGAACAAAAAGTGTTTGATAAAATTGTTTAATTTTACTTGTTTTCAGAAATAGAAATTGAAATTTCTACCTATTTATGGTTCAAGAAACGACCCAGGCGAAACAAGTTCGAACTTGTTTCGCCGTTTCTGGAAACGACTTATGGCCATACTTTCGCTGGTTACTATCGACTTCCAGAAACATGACTAATCAAATACCTTCAATTCCGTTTCTGTTTCTAAAAACAGAAATTTATGTTTTTACCGTTTCTTGAAACAGAAACGGCAGAAATATTATCAAACGGGCCCTAATTAATATCAATTTGAGTTTTGGTCTGACAAAATGTTTTTTTTTTGAGTTTTAGTATATTGCAATATCAACAATAGTTGTACTAGAAAAAGCTTATGTTGGTGGATCTATAACCAAAAGGAAAAGCTTAATCTCTATAAAACATTGAACACATGCAATTGAGATACGTCAACCCTTGTTAGTGTTTGAAAACATGGAATCGGAGATCGAATTAGTCCCTTTTTATTCAATCTGATTATTGAACAGAATCATTCTCAAGAACTCTAGAATCTGTCCTTAGAACTGAAAACTCATCGATTCTAAGATTTCATAGCATAAATTGGCCAGAATAGAAATCAGTCACGGTCAATCCAAATCGACCAATTCATTGATCCGAATCCCTATTTTTAAAACCGTGACCCTTCTAGCAATTTTTCTCCACACAAAATAATCCAGCCACAAATTTGGCCCTAAAACTGGCAAAGCCAACACGAAGAAAGCTTTGCTTCCCCCTTAGATGTGATTCAAGGACTTTGGTCCATTATTTTCTGAGTAATATTGTCTCATTTCACCATCATTCCAATCTGTTGGAGGAGAGCATGGACCACGCAGATTAACAATCTGTCAATTTGAGCAGCCCACGACGTTAACTTTTCAAATTTCGAGTAAAATTGAGTTGTTGGTTATGTCATGTTATATATATATTGCTTTTAAATGAAATTTCTCACATGAATAGAGGGTGATGCCAATGTGTCCACGAAGAATAGAATCAATGTGATGCCAATGTGTCCACGAAGAATAGAATCAATCTTCAATTAACCTTTGGGACATTTGGCGTCTGTTTAAGAAAAAGTAATCCAAATTTCTTTTGTCATGAAGGATGCAAGTCTATCAATCGATGAGGTTTGGAGTTCCAACATCTATGGTTAGGTATTAAATTTGCAGCCTTGGTTTTATATTATAATACACCTTGAGATGCACATTTTTTATTACAGTTTCAATTTACTTGAATTACTCAAGATTTGTCATTTTCTTTGTATTTATTGTGATTTTTTAAAAAAAATTAACTGATTAAACTCAAACTTAGCATATGAATAAATAAAAAATTCAACTACTATAGTATATTTTGTGAGGTCTTTGTCACAATGTCTTTAACGAGGCATTAGAGATCCATTTGTCCTTTTCCATTTTGTGGATGATAGTGAGAAGAGGTCAAGTCACCTTTCTCCTTCGGTTCAAATTCTGACCCATCAAGTCACATACTCATCATAGATATATGAAGGGACAGTGAGGGTAAGCAAAATGTGCAAAAAACTTTTTCTCTTCTCTCATATTGTGTTCATGTACATGAACCCAGTGTGCTCTAAATTCCTTTTTTTCCTTTCTATTTCTTTAAGAGTGAGTAGAGAGAAGCAAAGAAAGAAGATTATGTGCTCTCTTGAATTCCTACCCTAGCTTTTCTTGCTAATATATGAGAATCTAACATCCAATTTTTTTTATTTTCTTTTTAATATTTACAAATAAGGGTAGAAGGGCCAATGATTTATTGGAGTTAATACATTCAAATATATACATTTCTAAAAGTTCAAAGAATTCCAAACTGAAGTTGAAAACCATCTTGATAAATGCATCAAGTTCTTCACATTTGATCGAGGAGATAATACATATCGGATGAGTTCAAAGATTACTTGAAACAAGTTGGGATCGTCTTTGTTGAGGACCCCTGAAACGCCTCAAAGGAATTGTTGTAAGATTTCCTATTAGGTGGGCTAGTATAGTCAAAGATTTGTTTTCAAAACCGGTTTAGTGGTTTTGACTAAAGATGGAGTAAGCAGAAAGAATCCAATATTATTGGTAAGTGATCTCTATAGAGATATTAGATTCTATTAGCACACCTTAATGGTATGAAATATTTATTACTATGTGTGGACCTAAGGTATTGTTTCCTTAATGGGGAGGAAACCCTAATTTTATTGCAGGGTTGGTCCCTACCCTCACCCCTATATATAGTTATCACTGACCCATTAAGTGAGGCTAACAACCAAAAGTAAAAGGGAAAGAGGGTAGACCAGACCAACATTGATCGTGTTGTACGAGGAGCATACAAGAAGACATTGAAGAGTTCTTATTCTTCATCCATGGATTCAGGTATGCCTAAAACTTATATTTTGTAATTTTTGTCGTACATGCTTATCGATCTTCATGAATCGTTCCGCATTTATTTTCTTTCAATGGTATCAGAGCCTCGTTCATGAAAAATCGATCGGTTGTACCACTAGTAATAAAAATCAATTTCTTCTTCTCGAGTCGTTTTGTTTTAAAGAAACGAGAAAAGTAATATATTATATATTATTACTAAATGACATTTTAACTGGTAAAGTTAAATTAAAAAAAAAAAAAAAAAGGTGACAATGAAAAAGGTGAGTACGGTTTTGTGTTTTTCTGTTTGTTATAAAAAAAAAAATCCTTTGATTTGTGAGAACCGTACTATTTGGTTGCTTTATTTAATAAAAAAGAAAAGGACAAAAGTTAAAACGTCCGTGTTTTTGGTTGTTTTTTGTAAAAAAAAAGAAAAAAACCTTGATTTGTCTTTTGGAGAACCGTACGGTTTGGTTGCCTTTTATTTAAAAAAAAAAAAAGTAAAAGTTAAATTTGTTTCTTAAGTTTAGGCTGGTGGACTCAAGCCCAATATATATATATATATATATATATTTTATTTAAAGAGTTCAACTTATTATTATGGTTCAAAGAATTGAACCAAGTGATTTTACTTTATTACCCTTAAGCTTTTAAGTCACAATAATTGGGTTTTTATTAGACTTGGGCTGGATCCATATGGTTTGACTTAATTTTATATTTTATATTTAGAAACTTAATGAGCCAAGCCCATGTCCAGATTTGTTTAAGTGTAATGGGTTTAAAAGCTCATAGGCATTATCTCAAATGGGATGGATTGAACCAACACAATTTGAACCGGTTAAATCAAACACAATCCAGTGAATCAATCAATAGGTGAACCAAATTAGATTAGAAATCAAGTTAACACAAACGGATTCGTGACACGGAAGCTATCTCCAAAAGAGAGTATTGTATTACTTTGGGACGAAGAAAGTATTATGTCAAGTTGACTAAAAAAAAAAAGAGTTTGGTCATGGGTGATGATAGACCCAGACTTGGTTCTATCAATTCCTTTCTTTTTAAATCCTTTAAAGTAATGGGTTGGGCCTTATTTATTTCATAAAAAAAAAAAAAAAAGGGTTTATTGTTTCATCTAAACTGTTATGGGCTTAGACCCATGGGTATGATCTATTAGTGTATATATATATATATATATATAATGGGATTTGTAAAGTGGGCTCTCTTACGTTTTAAAATCCCATTCCGTTTAAATTTATGGTTCATACTAAAGTCTTTAAACAGTCATCACTAAGGTATTGTCTTGATTCGAACCAGTTTTGATCCGATTCAAAATGAAATGGTTTATTGACCCTTATGATTGGTATTTATTGTGCCACTTGAGAGAACGGAACACTGTAACACCTGAGATTACAAAATCTATAATCTCGTTATATTTTGTAGGATAAAATTTTGTCCTACTACAGTTGATAGATAAATCTAATATTGTCTATGTATTGATTTATTTATATGGCATAAACTTGTTGTTTTGTGATTTTCTTGAACCAACCCCAGTTATTTTGATGGGTTCTTCAATACTATATTGTCTGTGACATCTGGTCTATAGTATATTTATGATAAAGGTAATTTTAATGAAAATGCATTGAAATAAATGAGTCTTTTTTGTAATGGCCAGTCTTCAAATAATGTCCAATGAAGTTTTTCATATTTAAAACAATTATTTTGAGAGTCCCAAGGCCTTGTGAATAATAAAATACCATTGGTTTTCATGATGTCATTTTATTATGTACTTGGGATGTTGTGGATAATTACTTAACTGGTCAATAAAAAATATATTAACCAGTGGATGATGTAATTATATATTCTGAAATGTTGTTTATGGTTCGACCAGTGGATGTATGTTCAATATTCTGAGTTGAATTTAAAACAAGAAAAATGAGACATATATTTTGTGTTCCATAACTGTTTTGGAACAACTATAGTGTTTTGTCTTTATTCTATAGTGGCTTCAAAATTGTATTTCTGTTTATGCATGTATTTGCACTGGTTTATCATTACTATGATATTAAAAAAATCATTTATGAATGACATAGGCAGAAAATTAATGACATTTTATGTTTGCATGTCATATTTAGAATACTCTATGATGAATAAATATATTGGAGTTAAATTGGGTGTAAGCTTTCGCACATGTTTAGCTGCAAAACCTATTTCTAGGGAACCATGAAAGGGTGATGTGGATTCCACCAAAGTGACGTATCTTGTTCTTTCATGGTTTTCCCTAGGACATCATAGTAGGTGACATTTGTCTAGAGATGATGTCACCAAAGTTAAAGAAAATGACAGTAACCTAAGGATTTTGATCCCAAAGGTAAGGGGATCTCAAAAAATTATTGTTCTTTTCACAGTTAATACAAGAAAATGAGAGGACCAGTGTATTCCTGTCTTAAAGGATAAAGATACAGTTTCAGCTATAACTCTTGAATGATATAGTCATTACAGTGAATGCACATGAATCTCACCAAGTTAAATTTTCTTATTGGTGTGGTCTATTTAAATCGATTTTTTGTGAAGATTCTTGTGGCTAGAGTTGGCATCTTAAAGATTAATATTAATGATGATACATATACTCACATTTGAGATGTTATGACACAAGATCATTCTAGGTTGCTTCTACATGTTGATGATTTATTAACTATTTTCAGCATAGTTTTAATGAAATCCAGTTTTTGAGTCTAATAATTGTATAGACCATAAATAGTTTATGCAAATGGAATCAAAAATTGTTTAATTTTGATTTATTGAAATGACTTTTGAAATCTGTTCATACTGTTGTTGACTATTTTGACCATGTTTGTTCAAGCCAACAGTTAGGTCCAGTTATACTATGAACTGATTTTGACTCAAATAACTGATATTTTTAATGGGTCATCTGGTTTTCACTCTCTTATATTAGTGGGAGAATAAATTATTATTCTATTGAGGGTGATAGATGTATTATACATGTTTTATTATGTATATTACACTTGTCGTTTCATAAATTTTAAGTCAATCTGGGGTATTTTGATATTTTTTCGATGTTATATTTATCATCCGTGACATCAGGTTTCGTCACGAGACACATAATTATGAGTTTTAACATCCATTTATGATTCAAAATATCACAAGTGCATTGTTTAAGTAATATTTCTTCAAATTTATATGTCATATTTGTACTTCTGATAAAGTTCAATTTTATTGAAAATTCATCGAGATAAAACAGATATATTATATTTGAATGATTTAAATGAACTCATTGAAGTTTTAGTGGCTTATTGGTATAAAGCCTATGGAGTTGTTTATACTTACTATGGATCTAAGCCAACATTACCTTTATTTATTAACGACTTATTGTTGTTTTTAGCCTATAAGTTATTCGATTCATGTGCCCTATTAGCTAATTTTCTTTTGACTTGAAGAAATTATGGGACTTTATTATGATTGACTTTAAAGTTTATGGGCTAATGTTTGTATTAGATATTAAAGTCATTTGGGTTAAAAGTTCATACTTGCATACAACTTCGTATATCTAATGAATTATGGATAAAATAACATATTTCATGTGTTTTTTGTTATCATGAATAAATGTTATGAACTTTCATGTTTAACATGTTGTCATTATAGAAAATGCCATATTTAGATTTTTATTTATTTATGGTAATGGCTGGAAGTACAAAACTGTCATACTAAGAATGTACTCACTTTGATAACTGTTAAATTATGATATTACCATATTGACTATTAGGGTTTATAATGGGTTGCTTTTGTGGGCTTATGTTGAATATTTTATCAATTAAATACTGAAATAGCTCATCTTGTTGTTTGCACCCAAAATCTAAACCCACGGGCATTTGGTAGCAATCCAAGTCTATAGGTTTTTTATAATTTCAGTGATTACGCTTCCACTTAGTGGGCTAGTTACTGTGATTGTGAAATTACTAGTGACTATTCAGGATGGGTTGCAGTCAAGAAGACTATATGGCGAATGATGTGCTCTTGCCACCACAGGTGAGTCTTCATTTGGTCGGTTTCACTTGATAGTGTGAGGGTGACATTTTGGGCTTCATAGCTTTGGAGGTTCTTGTCTTGCCACCACAGGTGACGAAATCTTCAAAGTGGTGTTGTTTTGAGTGTCTCGCCTTGCATGTGAAAGATTTCACTACGTATTGGGTGATCTTGCCACCACAGGTGTGACCCCGATGACGTCGGATCTTTCCCCAGTTTCTGTTTTCCTACAGTTATTGAAAACAATACTGGGATAAATCTGATTAATAACCCAATTAGTTAGATTTAATTATATTGTTGATAAGTTTAATATGCTTTATGTTCTTGCATATTATATATTTTGGTAAATATGTATGATTATATTTGTCAGCTTTGACTTCTCAGCTATTTTCTGTTATAAAAAATTTGAATGGTTCCAATTTTAAGGAGTGGAACTAATCCTTTAATATTTCTCTGGCTATTATGATAATAAATTTTAATCTTAATTGATGAGCCTCCTAAGCCAGTGATTGTTAATTATGTTCAAGCTAAGGTTCTTTATGAAAATGGGAGGAATCGAATAGGTCTATCTAAAGATCAGTGGGAGTAAGCTCATGAATCATAAATTTCTATAGAACTATATTATTACAAATTGTTGACTCTATATCTAAACCATTGAGGATGTTCTGTGACAACTCCGCTGCAGTTTGTTTCTTTCATAACCGTAAAAGTACTTCAGACTCTAAATACATTGACATTAAGTAATTTTTTGTCAGAGAAAAATTCAAGAGTCACAGATTACAATGGAACAGATTGCTACAGAAAACATGATTGCAGATCATCTTACTAAGGGCTTGACTCCAAAAGTCTTTTAAGAACATATCACTAATATGGGACTTGTTAGTTCTTTTGATGTATTTTATTAGTGGGAGCTTTGCTCATATATCCAGTTGCATCTGAGTTCAACATTATTATATTTATGAAACATCATTATTGTTCTCAAGAATATATATGCATTTTATGGCCATTTGTTTATGTGTATACACTTATTTATTTACCTCCTACAGAAAATTGAGGTTATATGTGGTGTATTTACCTCATTCGGTATCTGAGGTTCCAGTCAATACACACACATCCAGTCGCTAGCAAAGCCTCGTTTGATTGAGGTCTAGTCCTAGTGTTGTGGGACATCCGGACCCAGTCCCAATGAGCTTCTTTGATTGAAGCTTGAGCGTTTGGGAGACGCTTGTAGTTAATGAGACCTTCGGTATCTGTCTCATAGGGCTCATTTGGTTTTCGAGCCAGGACCAATTTGGAAATAGACATGATGATCACTATTGCATGTTATTTCCATACCACACTTTCATACTGTTCAGCCCAAGTCGGTGATGTTATGAGCACTTTGACGTGTGTGGTCTCATATCGCTTTAGATGTGATGATCAATACGGTTGAGTGTTTGTAATTCTCATTCGGACCAAGGCATTTGGTTTAAGGTGCACTCCATTCGACACTGTTTTGTTTGTGGCCACATTCAGTTTATCTAAACCAGAGAGTCGTTTTAAATAAATTTTAAAATCTAAAACTTGTGACATATGCTGCCCAAGTGGGAGATTGTAAGATTTCCTATTAGGTGGGCTAGCATAGTCAAAGATTTGTTTCCAAAACCAATTTGGTGGTGTTGACTAAAGATGGAGTAAGCAGAAAGAATCCAATATTATTGGCAAGTGATCTCTATGGAGATATTGGATTCTATTAACACACCTTAATGGTATGAAATATTTATTACTATGTGTGGACCTAAGGTATTGTTTCCTTAATGGGGAGGAAACCCTAATTTTATTGCAGGGTTGGTCCCTACCCTCACCCCTATATATAGTTATCACTGACCCATTAAGTGAGGCTAACAACCAAAAGCAAAATGGAAAAAGGGTAGACCAGACCAACATTGATCGTGTTGTACGAGGAGCATACAAGAAGACATTGAAGAGTTCTTATTCTTCAGCCATGGATTCAGGTATGCCTAAAACTTATATTTTGTAGTGTTTGTCGTACATGCTTATCGATCTTCATGAATCGTTTCGTATTTATTTTCTTTCAATTGTGTCTTAGAGAGACGTAATAGAACCTTACTAAACATGAATGCTTACCTATTGTGTAGCTTACCTTGTCCTTTTGGGGATTTCCTAGAAATAATACTTTATATCTTAAACCAAGTACCGAGCAAGTCTATGCTGAATAGCCCTTGTGAGTTGTGGCGCGGATGAAAGTCTAATCAAAATTTTTATCTCTTAGGTTACCCTAAAGGAACAACAGGGTACTTACTTTTATGACCCTATAAACTAAAAGGTGATTGTCAGCAAACATACTACCTTCCTTGATGAGGATCTAATCACTAAAAGATCTAATCTTGTAGTCATACAATAAGTTTCTAATGACCAAATGCCACTTGTCCTACCCAAGGTTATACATCTCAGGTTTCAATCTTGGTCAAAACTGAAATTTATGTCAAAGTTTCCAAAACCTTGTCAATCCCCCCGCCCACCCTTTTTTTCTATTTCTGGAAATTTAGTTTAATTTTTAAAATTTTTTAAAATTAAGGTCAAATTTTTCAAACTTGAAAATCTTGGGGTGGGTCGAAACCATTGAAATTTCCAAAATTTAGAACTATAGTCCTACCACAACCTCCAGTTAATACTCATATCATTGCAAAGCACCCTCCATAGCTTTGATGTAGTGGAAGGACTAGCAAACCTCTTACACGGCTTTCCCTCATCACAGAGAATACACATAAATTTGAAGAATTCCACTTGGTGTCGGATTGTTAAAAATCAGATTCATCACACACTCTGAGGCTTTGAGGGATGCGGATGCAATTTAATTGCTGAGATCCGTATATAGTCTCAAGCAAGATTCCAAAAGTTGAAACATTTATTTTAACCAAACCACCAAATCGTTTGGGTTTGAATAAAATGTTAATAAGCGATTTCAGTGGGAGTGCTATATGCATTTTAGCCCACTTACACAGACAAAGTCCTAAGTTTTATATGGAAAAAGAATTCCAAGAAAGAAAGTATTTCTTGTAGACATGGAATTGGACACTCTTAAAGTCACAATGTCCCAAAACATCTAAGGATATTAAGGTTACGAAGAGAGTTCCCTATACTTCGAAAATAGGGAGCCTCATGTATGCAGTTTCATGTATTTGGCTAGATATTTGCTATGTTTTAGGGATGCTCTTTATGTTAGGTGGTAGAATCGTATCGTGCCAAACCAAAGTCAACAAGCAACTTCTTGTCAAAGAAATTATAGCGCAAAGTTATGTAGCCATCACATGGATTGACTCTATAGAGAATTTGTTTGATGTTGTGAAAATGGGTTCGTCAACTACTGTGTTTGAGAAACATGATGAGAACATGAGAGACTGGGTTTGATGTACAAGTGAGAGATTGTTGGATATATATCCATCAAACCCAAAATTATAACTAATATGAATTTCATTTAATATTCATGATAATTAACGGGTTGCGGTTGTACTTAGGTTTTCACCTATAATGTATTCGACTAGGGTCATTACCAAACTTGTTTATACGTCCATCATATAATGTATTCTTTCGAATACTAACTCTAAGACACATGTTTGAGTGCACCCGGTGGCCCGTGTGTGTGCATTGTTTGAGTGGCTGGTGTGTGCATTGTATTGAATTGCACAAGAATCTTGCACATGTTACTTCCACTTGATAAACAAGATTCTCATTTATACAATTTGATTGGTTCTTTAACTTGACAAGTCCTTATGGTTGCGGTTATCAGTCGTGGATTTTTGCTCACCAATAGTTGATATATTCTAGATTATAAATCGATCTATTAGACTCACTATCTTTAATCATGAATGAAAGAGTCACTCAACACGAAATCCACTGTTTTTTAAGGTATCAAGGAGAGAGAAATTGTATGTGTGTGATTGGACATAATTCCAGGTCCAATGTCTTTTCCAAATTATTTTTATATTACTATTATTTTATTAAATTATCTATCCAAAAAATTTCGTCCAATCATTCGATACGTACGATGGAATGGGATTTTGGCAGTAATACAACTACATGCTCTATAGTCCATCATATGATATTGTTTTAGTGGAGAGATTAATATGTAATTAATATGATTAAATTGTGAATTGTCTATTATTTTGGGAGATATATTTATTAATTTATAATTATCATTAATAAATATAAAGTAGTTGGATTAGGTAGATCCACTATTGTGGCAACAATGATCCTTGTCAACGTAGGGATTGACAAGGACATTTGTCAATGAACTCGTCTCCTCATACCATTAGGCTTTAGAGTAATTAATCTCTCTCTCTCTCTCTCTCTCTCTCTCTCTCTCTCTCTCTCTCTCTCCTATTCTTGGATTGTGAATTAGGGTTTTCAAAAAACCATAAGTGAGAGTGTCGGTGAGGTGATTCCTGACAAACGCAAGTGTTGCATATAAGTACCTTAGATTGCTCAAGTGTGGAAGAACTAAGTTCACATTGAGGAACAACATTTACCGTTCAAAAGGTAACCCAGATCTCCCCATTAATCTTTGTATTATAAATTTCACAAGCAATAGGACCCAATCATTCCGCAGCTGCATAGGGTATTCACTGCCTTCCAATTTAAATCATCTGATAATAGAATGAAAAGATACCATCATCATCCTTGTTTGTTTCTTTGTGTTAACCAATTCACAATCTCCTTACATTCTTTGCCTTTCTATTGTTTGTAATCTTTGTAATAGTTCTTTGATCTCCGCATCTTATGTGCTAATTTGTGACTCACAAGTAGGGGTCAACCCTTCCATGTAAGACGTGTTTTGAAAACCGTGAGTACTAATCAGTCTCCAGGCCTCTGATCAAAAAGCCCAAAACAGACATTATCTACATGAACAAGACGTGGATCCCAACCTTATCAATGACGCTGTCTGTGGAAAACCCCAATTGTACACACTAGAGTTTCACCCTTACCTTTTTTTTTAGGGGGGGGGCTCTTTTCAGGGGAAATAATTCCACATTGGTGAGTGAAGGGAGAAACTCGTGACTCATAAATAAGGCCAACCACTTTAATGTAAGATGCAATTTGAAAACCATGCAGGTACTAGTAAGCCTCTAGCCTCGGACAAGACGCCCAAAGCAGACAGTATCTACATGGACACAACATGGATCTTGACCTCATTAATAACCAACCCACCTCTCTAGTCCTTTGGTCATAGGTACCATCACAAATTATAACAAGTAGAACCGTAGGGGATAATTGTTCGTAAGCACATAACCCTGAATCACTTGGCATTGATTCTTATACATCACAGGACTATGAGAAGAGCCTCAAGGGAAGGTAATAACCATAAACATATCGAGTTATTAATAGCAGAAGTTGGATAGGATTTGGTTTTAGTTGTTGAAAAATACATTGATTTCGAATATACCGTAACAGAAGAAATAACAAGTAATAGCAACTATTGAGAGAAGAAATTTAATTTCAGCTATTCAAAATTGAGAGGAGTAAACTTAGTCTTGAAATAAATGAAGTATAGTGGAGCTTGAGTTAGAAGCTTAGTTGTAAAATCCATTTTGTTTCATAAAATTCTGGCCTAAATTTTGAGTTTGGCATCAATTTCTTAACACTAAAAAATAGATCTCTATATAAGTGAGGAAATTCAAACTCAGCCCCTCTCTCTTATTGAGTAATGCCTCAGCCACTAAGACAAAACACATATTGGTCAAATATATGAATGTTTTTCATATCAAATACATTAATGTAAGGCAAATATAAATTTTCATAAAATATAAATGAAACACACACATAGACATAAGAAAATTTAAAACTTTTAATACAATATACACTTAATACATACATATCCATATAAAAAAATATGCATATAACCAAGAGAAAAGTTTAACTGAATTTGCCAAAAAAAAAAAAAATGTCTAATTACTCAAAAATTTCATTGAAATAAAATACACAACTTAAGACATAAATAAATCATCTTGATTCATTCATCTAATATTTTGTATGAGTTCGATATTTTAGACGATCACTTATTTTTGCCATGTAGCAAAAAAGGATGGAGTTGAAATTTTATTGATGGAGATGGATCTAAGATTTCATAAAATTTATCAAGTGACAAAATAAATAAACATTAAAAATGAATAATTACGCGGCCTTAGTTTTTTTTTTAATTAGTTATTAATAAGGAAAGACTGAGGGGAGGTGAAGTAAGGTAAAGGGGGGACCGGGGTAGGCCGGCCAACCTTGTATTTTATACTAATATTTTGCCAAGTGTCACATTTCTAGAGCATCAGAATCAGTCACTGGAAAGACCAAACACAAATATGTTGACGTGTCAAAAAAAGAGAAAATGAAACCAGGAGAGGAGACCACAACATGTTGACCAGAACTCTTCTGATCGACTTTTAATCTCTATCCAGTCTGGCTGTGGCCAGAGTGCCCTTTTACCTTGACAAAAACCTTGGCGTGTTTAAACTTGAAAGTCAAAAAGTCAAATTTCATTTATAAGTTTTGGGTAGATCAAACAACAACAAACATGAATAATAAAGAGATAATAGATCCATACGACATAGAGATTTAATGAGGTTCACACATCAAGGTGGTGTGCTACGTCCTTGGGTGAAGAAGAAGATGATTCACTATGCAAAAGAGAGATTTACACCCTAGCAGCGGCGAGGGAAAAACTCACCTTAAAACCTAGCTGCATGAAAAACCCTAGAATACAATGACTTTTTCAACATGCAATAGTATATTATATATACTCCAAAATCATGGGTCGATCCATTGGGTCGCGATCGATCCGGTTGAACCATACCACGGGGGCTACGCCCCACACCCCGTACGAGATCAGTGATGGGCTCCGGGCTTAGGCCTATCGGCCCAACCCCTCTGCTTCCATCACAGATCTCAGAAAAATTATCATTCGGATCGCCACCAAAATATGTCAGATCGGGTCAATCTTCAAAACGGGTCAAGAATTCAAGACAAACTTAACAGTTTTCTTTCCCCAACATAAGCCCAACAGCCTGACCAGGTCGTGGTCTTGGTCTTGGTTCTAATCTTGGTCCTGCAAAGACGAAGATGTAAATGGATTGAATACAGATTGAATTTAGATCAGATGTATTTGAATTCGGATATTGCTTAATTGGATTCGGATATCTCTAAACGAATATGGATGTAGATCGAATTCAGATTTTCAACTATCCGTTTACTCTCTGACTTATGTAATCTGGACATTCCTCCCCAATGAATATAATTTGCTCTTAATCCATCTTCTTATGTTGTTTTAACTCTTTTCCTCATTCTCTAAAACCTCTTTAAACATCAAGAACCTTCAAAATTATTAATTGCTTATTTAATCGGATCGGATTTTACTCCGGATACCCTTTAACCTTATACGGATACCCCTAAACGAATACGAATACGAATTTGAATTCGGATTTCGACTATCCATTTACATCCGCAATCCAAGTTAATTACTGCAATCATATTACATTACATTAAGGGTGTTAAACCGATCGGTTTGGTTCAATTTCAGTTGGTCTCATCGGTTTTTAGCTTATACAAAAATGAACTGATAATTAATCAGTATATAAAATCCAAACAGAAATTGATAGTTATCGATCTGATCAGTTTTCGATCCCTTGTCGATTTCTCTTAATGGTCCCGTATTAGTCTATTATCATTTCTTTCATATAGATAAACAAGAAATCGATTTTTTTATCGGGTTATTCTGGTTTCAGAACATTTGTTCATTTTGATCAGTCTTATCGGTTCAGAATGAAACCAAATGAAACCAAGAGTTTGGGCCACTAGAAATTGGGTTGGAGCGCAAATTTTCTAACAAGTCGGCAACTTCTGTAGACCTTACAGAGTCATAGTAGGTGGGGGGGAGGGTTTATGGTAGAAGTAATATTTGACTTGGAGAATAGAAAATGAGAGCTTCAAGTTCTAAAGCTTCCATCTCATTATATAAATCTCATTCCCCCATCTCTTAAGCTTTGTAAGAACCTTCACCTCTCCAAGCTCCCCTTCTAACCTCTCCAGACTCCAGAGGCTTCAAAATCAATCTAAATCCATTCCCAAACTATTCCTAACTCTTCTTACATTGTGTACTTATGAGGGCCGTAACATCCACAATCCATCAATGCCTTCCTACTAGCTCCTTCAATTCTCCTGTCAATCGATGTGATCTTTCAATTCATGCCCATCAAAAGGTCACACTTGAGCCCCATAAGCTTCAATCACTCTCTAGCCTCCTCCAGCTCCACCTAGAGATCCCTCACTATCCCTGCATAGATTGGGATGGCCTACAACATTACAATCAAACGACTCCGGAGTCTCCAAAGGAAGATATATCTTCAAGATGGCGCGAAATCCATGGTTTGTCAGGTTGGAATGACCTTTTAGACCCTTTAGATCCTGGGCTCCGACGAGAGATCATCAAATATGGTGAATTTGCTCAGGCCATAAATGATGCTTTTGACTTTGATTCCTCATCGGAGTATTGTGGGAGTTCCATGTACAATCGCCGAAAGATTTTTGACAAATTAGGGCTTACTAAAAATGGGTACATGGTAACCAAGTACATCTATGCCATGTCACATATTGATGTGCCACGGTGGCTTGAGAGGACCCTCCTGATGGACACATGGAGCAAAGATTCCAATTGGCTTGGGTATGTGGGTATTAGCAATGATGAAGAGACATGTAGGATTGGAAGACGTGACATTGTTGTGGCTTGGCGTGGCACCATGTCACCCTGTGAATGGTGTAAAGATCTGCAATTGGATTTAAAGCCATTTGGAGATGGAGATGGAGACATGAAGGTTGAGCATGGCTTCCATGACATCTACACATCTAAGAGTGAGTCCACTAGGTACAACAAGTCAAGTGCCTCAGAGCAAGTGATGAAAGAAGTGATTAGACTGGTTAGTCTATATAGAGCAAGGGGTGAAGATGTGAGCCTCACCATCACTGGCCATAGCTTAGGTGGTGCCTTAGCTCTCCTCAATGCCTATGAGGCTGCCAAAGTCCTTCCTGATGTTCCTATCAGTGTCATCTCCTTCGGTGCACCGAGAGTTGGTAACGACGCCTTTAAGGAGAAGCTTTGCGAAATGGAAGTATAGACATTACGAGTTGTAGTGAAGCAGGATATAGTCCCTTTGATGCCTGGGATATCAGAATGGCAGTACAAGCATGTGGGAACTGAATTGAAGCTTGATGTGCAAGCGTCGCCGTACCTCAAGAAGGGATTCGACTTGAAAGGGTTTCACAGCCTAGAGACATACCTCCATCTTGTAGATGGTTTTCAAAGTAGCACTTCGGGATTCCGGCCATACACTCGGAGGGACTTGACATTGGTGAACAAAGCTTGTGGGATGTTGATGGATGAGCTAAGAATACCCAATTACTGGCCTCAATTGCATAACAAAGGATTAGTTACTAACTCTTGTGGGAAATGGGTTAGGCCTAAGAGGGACCCTGAAGATATACCTTCACCTGAAGAAGAAATACCTTCACCAGAAGAATCATCTAATACACAAACTTCTGTTGATATGCATAAATTTTATAATGAGATTGAAGACTTTGTGTTTGCTTCATGATATCATATTCTTGAGGGATTGAAAGTCAAACCAATATATATGAAATTTTCAATTTTGAATATATGTATCAAGTTCAAAGTCCAATGATGAAGATGCTGGAGAAACTAGCATGGCAGAAACCATAGGCATTTAGAATAATGACACATGAACATCATTCCTTTGGCTCCAAAATCAATTTGGGGAACTCTATATGATAATCCATTTGGGGAATTCTATATGATAAAGTTTTTTTTTTTTTTTGGTGGGGATGTGTTTGGTCTACTAAATGACAAGGCAATATGTTGCCGTCAAACACAATTCATCCAACGGAATTGTAGCAGAGATCTTAACTTGAATGCAGTAGTCAACATCTGGCCATACAATTTCTGTTGTTTTGCATCAGAGATTTCCATTTTCAGACAGGCAAACATTACCCAAGAGCCTATGTGATTATGCACATAACCCTACTATTTGGGTGAAAGATAGGGCTGGTTGGTGGCTTTGAAATATTGGAAGTTCTTGTAATTTGTGTAGTCCATAGAATCCTGAAAACCCAAGATTCACCACAGATGACACAAGGTATACTGTAGACAATATTAATCAGCTGTAAATTTACCTTCCATGGCAGCAATAAGGAAAATCTTGTACTCCAAATTATACACATACAGAAACTTCTAACAAAATATCTGTATCTGAACACACATAGATTAAAAAGATCTAAATGAGATGGTTCCTAGAGCTCATAGTCAACAAACTAACACAGTCCCAAAGAGGTTCCATGATCCACTACCAAAAAAAAAAAAATTCTCTGTACGTACATATTTTCTTGTATTTACATCAAATGGATGACGTTGTTCTTGAAAATTGAGCAAGAGCATCCTCAAACTGATCACCATCCTCAAACTTTTCTGATCTCAAACTTGGTGGGATGAATGCTCTAAAGATGGATTCCATGTTAGGGATCTCCTTAACTTCATGGCAGGCAACTTCAAGAGGGGTGGCGCTGAATGATTGGTAAAATTTCTGGGAACATACATAAGTGAAGAGAAAAGAAAACACGATAAGGGGTATCAAGATAACTGTGTAGGAGAATTCCTTCAGTACAAAGTAGCCAAACATTGTAATTTGGTAGATAATCAGAGCCGCAAGAATACGTGAATGCATGTGGGGCCACATGCGCCCATAGCTCTCATATGATGGAACATACACTTTTAAGGCCTGTATGAAAGAAAGATAAACGGTAAGAAAGAAAGTTCTTTGGTGAAATTCTCCAGATCAATAAAAGAAGTCATAAGAATAGCCTTCCACCAGGGAAGGAGGTAGGTAAGGTGAACATCATATCTGTCCTATCCACCCAATCTTCAAACCAAAAGAGTAGATCATTAGGTTTTATGTTGGCCTGGGAAACCTTCTAGGAAGGTTCCATCAAATGTTATCTCCTATAGGCCCTTGGCACACATGCTATGTGGGCTCCATGTGGAATTCAGACCAAAAAATTTTAACAAACTTGAGCTTCATCCAAGTTGCTCTGAATGTTCTTGACACTAGAGTTCAGGAGTAGCACACATGCTATATCTGTAAAGAGTATCTTGACAAACCTGATTTCGAAGAACAAGCCATCCAAGGCCAAAATAAATCACACCAAACGGAATGATGATTGGAGCTATAACAGAGTAACAGAGGACAATTGTGATGATTAGCATATCATTTGGAACCATTGTAGCATAACCAAAGTCCCCAGGAGCCCAGGCTTCTTTCATCTCATCTTCACTTTTACAGAGATACCTCCTCTTTAAATGGTAAATGATCAGAGGTACTAACCGTGAAAGCTCAAGCCCATAGCCAACAAAGAACCTGAGACATTCATCAAAATTGAACACTCAATAATAAGGAACCTGTCCAGCTCAATTACAACAGAGAAACAGATAATTTACTGAGCAATGCAAGTACCATAATTTATGTCCCATACGGTTTCAAGTACAAAAATCAGGCTTCCATATGCCTCAAGGACAATGCCTGGGCAGTTTGATTGGATTGCTGGTTTGGCCAATTAAGAAATTACATAGAGAATCATCTATGCAATTTGAATCTCAAATTTCAGGTCCGACCTCAATTTTAAGGACAACCATTTAATTGGCTCTTCCTCCTTGCATTTTGAGTTAACTCTCATGTTTTATATTTAAGTCAAAATGCAACCACATAAATGGGGAAGAACACAAGGTTTACTTTTGCCAGAGGTACTGTGTTTCAGACTGCAAAAATGTGAAAAAATAAGGAGTGGGGCCTACAAATGTGTTTTTTGGGTGCCACCTTTGATGACATGTTGCAGGAACCATTCCCTATACATTGGCAAAAATTATGGACCTACTAACCACCTCCTCATATATAATTGTAAAATTTTATGAAATATAACTCCAAAAGTAATTAATAAAAAAGGAAGTGGAATGCCCTTCTAGAAGACTAAAAGTTGTTAACCATGCTTTAGGATGAAAACTGAAAATGGTAGGGCAATCAAGAAAGAGCACATCCAAAGAATAAAGTGGCCAAGCAGATGCTGAGATGGAAAGTGCTAGGAGACTAGGAAGGTTGAAATTATAACTGAAAGAATAAGAGCTGCCTGAATCAGCAATCAGACTACGAAGATTGTCTGTTTAATGCAGTAGGCGCCTCTACATTATATCCTATTTATTGTACTTAGATTTTTATTTTTATTTTCTATATGGGTGCATCAGGTAGGCAGCCACCACTTTAATATATTCAGCCAATCACCTTTTACATAGATCCTTCTGTTTTCTGATTTCCTTTATTTCTTGATATCATATCTTAGCATCCTTATATTACTAGGGCGTCCCCCGTAAGCGACATGCCACGTCGACACGCAGATGTGGTGATAAGTAGCCAAGGGCAAGTGAGAGTAAAGAATCTAGCCCAGAAGCATAGGATTAGATTAGAGTCCTAGAACATTGAATCCTTAACGGGTAAGAGCCTGGAGTTGATAGATGTTATGAGAAAAAGAAGGATTGATATTGCATGTATTTAAGAGAATAGGTGGAAGAATAACAAAGCTAAGTTGTTAGATGACTTCAAACTTTGGTATTCGGGAGGTCAAAGTAATAGAAGTTGAGTGGGTATAATAGTGGATAAAGATTTAAAGAATGATGTAGTGGATGTCAAAAGACTAGGAGATAGGATTATATCCATCAATTGGTGTTGGAGAAAGAGTTTTCAATATACTTAGAGGTTATGCACCCCAAGTAAGATTGGATGAAAGTAGTAAGCATCAATTTTGGGAACACATGGATGATTTACCGCAAATTTTTGTCAAGATAAATCAATTACTATGGAAGGAGACTTGAATGGACATGTTGGAAGTGATCGTAGAGGTTATAAAGGTGTCCGTAGAGGCTACGGAGTTAAGGAGAGGAATGAGGATGGGCATCATTTTCAGACTTTGCATAACTTATGATTTATCCATTACCCACAAAAGTGGGCATCATACCAGCCAAAAGATTTCTTCCTAACTTGAGGGACCGGCTGATTGTTGTGCAAGAATTGTACGGTTATTTATGAGGAGAGACTAACCACGCAACATAGACTGGCAGTCCTCGTTATGTGCCTCGGTACGCAGAAGCGTAAGATGGGGAACCTCTGTACCCTAAGATAAGGTGGGGATTAAAATTCTCATTAAAAAAAAAAAAGGTGGAGATAAAAAGGAGATTCCGTAGGTACATTTATTGATAAAATGTGGTCAAACAAGGAAAGTTGGATTTTGAGGGACACCAATGTGATGTGGAATGAGATGATGACTTGCAGTAAGAAGGTTGCTAGAATTCCTAGGGGAAGCAATGGGTGGTCGTCAAGCCCCTAGGGAGACTTGGTAATGGGATGATGAGGTCTAAGCAACCATCATGGTTCTAAATCTCGGATTTTGACCTAGTTGAAATTTTCAAAATCTAGTCAAAACCCGGGTATTTTTTTTCTTTTCTTTTCTTTTCTTTTTTTTTTTTTTTTTTTTTTTTTTTTTTTTTTTTTGTGAAGCTATTTCTAGAAATTTGGGGATATTTTTGAAATTAGGGTCGAAACTTTGAAACTTGGAAATCTCAAGGTGGGTCAAAACCATCAAAACTTGCAAAATTTGGGTCAACAAAATTTCCAAAATTTAGAACTATGGCAAGGGACTAAAGAGGTAGAAGGAAAAAAAAGAAGAAGGTATAATGCTTTCAGAAACGAAGCTAAGAAGATTATGGAGATAGTCAGAGTGAAGAAATATGAGTACCTCTATAATAATCTGAACATAAAAGAAGGGGAAAAACGTATCTATAAGATAGCTAAAATGAGAGAAAGAAGAGTAGAGATTTCAAACATGTAAGACATATCAAAAGTGATGATGGAAGAGTGCTGGTAAGGGATGAGGAAATTATGAAGTGATGGGATGAGTATATTTGCGACCTACTAAATGGTGACAATTCTAGTAAGAATGACTCGAAAGATTGCATTATTTATCAAGACACCACACTTCATAGATATACATGAAAGGTTGGAGTGGCTGAAGTTAAAGCCTTAAAAAAGATGAAAGTAGGTAGGACACCAAGCCTAGATGAGGTCCTAATAGAAGTGCAGAAGAGCTTAGGATTTTGTGGGGTATCTTGGTTAACAAATATGTTTAATAAGATTCTGAACATAAGGAAAATGTCATAAGAATGAAGGAGAAAAATTATAGTTCCGATCTACAAAAAAAAAGGTGATATTCAGAGCTACAATAATTATAGAAGCATAAAAAAAAGTCATATTATGAAATTATGAGAGAAGATTATTGAAATCTGTTAGATTAAACACCAAGAAACACGAAAAATAAAGAGACAATAGCCGCACGACACAGAGATTTAACGAGGTTCACACACCAGGGTGGTGTGCTACGTCCTTGGGCGAAGAAGAAGATGTTTCACTATGCAGAAGAGATTATACCCAAGTAGCGGCGAGAAAACTCGCCCTGAAACCATAGCTTGAAAAAACCCCAAAATACAATCACTTTCCCAACAAGCAACAATACATTATATATATTCCAAGTCGCGGGTCGATCTATCGGGTCGCGGTCTATCCGATCAAACCGTACCCTTTGCTTCCATCACAGATCTCAGAAAATTTTCCATTCGGGTCGCCACCAAAATATATCGGATCGGGTCAATCTTCAAAACGGGTCAAGAATTCGACACAAACTTAACAAAACCCATCTAAAAAGAGAAACTACTATCTCAACAAACCAATTTGGTTTTATGCTAGCCATTGCTAGGTAAATCCATGACATAAGTTATTTACCTACTGAGGAAGCTCATGGAAAAATATAGAGCTTGCACGAAGGATCTCCATATGGTCTTTATTGACCAAGAAAAATCCTATGACAAAGTCCCTAGAGAATTAATGCAGCATATACTAGAGAAGAGAGGGGTGTCGACTGTCGAGTAAATATGTGGATATAATTAAAGATGTGTATGAGAGTATGGTGATTAGTGTGAAAACTGTGGGAGGTCAAGGCAATGAATTCCCAATTACAATTGAGTTACATCAGAGGTCAATCTTAAGCCCTTATTTGTTTGTACTAATCATGGATGATTTAACTAGAGGATGCCAAATGAGGTCCCGTGGTGTATGCTCTTGGCAGATGATATCGTTTTGGTGGATGAGATAAAAAGTCGGGATTAACGCTAAGTTGGAGTTATAGAGATCAACTTCGGAAACAAGAGATTTTAAGATAATTAGATCAAAGTATATAATGTGCAAATCTAGTCACATTATGATGAATAACAATATGGTACAAATTGAGGAGAAAGCGATACCGTAAAGTGACTATTTTAGATATATGGGGTCAATCATAAATAAAGAAGGTGACATAGAGGATGATGTTTCACAAAGAATTAAAGTAGGATGGATAAAGTGGAAAGGTGTGACCAGAATGTTCTGTGACCGATGTATTGCTTCAAAGCTTAAAGGAAAATTCTAAAGGACTATTGTACGACCGAATATGATGTAAAGAATTTCGCGTAGTTAAAAAGTTCCATATAGATATGCTATGCGTAGTAGAGATGAGGATGTTAAGAAAATGTTGGAAAAACTAGGAAGGATAGTAAGGAATGAACATCTTAGAGCTGATTTCGGAGTTGCCTGATCAATGATAAGCTCTACAAAATTCGTTTGAGGTGGTATAACCATGTTTAACAAAGAGAAAATGCTCCGGTAAGGAGGAGGATCTGATTCAGATTGACGGAGTTAAAAGATCTAGGGGCATGCCTAAAATAACCATAGGAGAAGTAGTGAGGAATAACAGGCATAGTCTAGGTCTTGTCCCAAGTATGACCTCAAATAGAGACGATAGGAGGGCAAGAATCCATGTAGCCGACCCTATTTAATTGAGATTTTTCTGACTTGCTAGTGTTGTGTCATTTTCCTTTTACTTCACTTTTCCTATCTCTGACTTGCTTTTTTTCTTTTCTTTTCTTCTCTTTTTTTTTCTTTTCTTTTTTTTCTTTTTTTTTTTTTTTTCTTTTTTTTTTTTTTGTTCTTTTTTTTTTCTTCTTTTTTTTTTTAACTATTAAATCAGAAATTAGATATTTGGAGAATATACGAAGTCCCTAGTCTAGTGTTTTGAAAACACCAACACATGACTAATATGGTGTAAATGACTCCATAATGAGAAAAAACATGCCAAAGCAGAACTTCAGATAGTGAGAAAATATTGGAGTTGTGCTTCTACAAGCTATATTATGTGTATGACAATGGTGGATGTGTAATATTATATGATATGTTCTTTAGTAAGACTTATTTTCATCACTTACGCAATTGATTTGTTATGTTCACTATTTATGCAGGGCATCTACTTATTGTTAAAGTTTATATATTTAGCTGGTAAGGTAGTTTTGGTATTTTCTTTTTTTATTATTATATTTATTATGCGTTTATGTATATGATATTTGCAAGGTCATATGATGACATGCCTGACATTGACACCAATATTGTCAAACATTGTCTACCATTGTATCCTGGGGCAAAACCAATAAAGCAAAAATTATGATGGATGAAGCTAGATGGATCTTGAAAATAAAAGAGGAAGTTAGTATGCAGTTGAATGTTTGATACCCAAAGATACCAAAATACCTTGAATGGTTGCCCAATATATGACGTGTACAAAAGAAAGAAGGATGAGAATGAATGTGTGTGGATTTCAGAGATTTAAATAAGGTTAGTCCCAAAATGACTTCCCTGTTCCCACATTGACATCCTCGTGGATAATACGTCCAAACACGCCTTCCTACCCTATATGGACAGATTCTCAAGGTTAACTAAATTAAAATGGCATCCTCCATATGTAAGTCTCTAGATATTCATTCAGTCACATAACTTTCACTTTTTCCTGAAGTGAGACCCTTGATTTGACATAATTCTTGCGGTAGCCCGCATTTGAAAATGATAATAACTTGTGAACTTAGCAACCTTGGTTGATGTCAGTTTGAAATATGACTGAGCTTCCACTCATTTGGTGAAGTAGTCAATAGAAACTAGGATGTAATCATGGTCATCAGATGACTAATGACCTGTCTAATTACATCTATGCCCCAGGTGGCAAATGGCCAAGGTGAGCTGGTGTGTGTTACTCAGAAGGTGTTTGTATCAAGTTGGAAAATATCTGACACATGTGAAATTTCATGTATTCTGCACAATCTACTTCGATAATATTCCAGTAAGTAATAACCTAGTCTAAGGATCTTTTTTGCCAACATTCTTGTATTTATGTGAGGGCCACATATGTACTAGTGGACTTGATACACGTCGGTAGGGGTATCAAGTCCATGTATTATTTTATTTCTTTTATGTAATAAACCCTACCCTCACGGTAAGACTATTCGGTCAAACTACGAGGTAACCTTTGTGTGTGCAGGTACTGGTTTTAGGTTCTGTTTACATCACATGGAATCAAAGCTTTAGAGATCCAATACTTGTTTCCTTATTTCTGGTTTGAGGTTCTTCTTTTAGATTTGCCCTTCCTTCGTTCTGCAGCAACCTATGTGTCCTACTTGGCTTGAAACCCTAGATGTTTGAAGATGAAAAACTAGGGTCTCTGCTAGTGCTATAATCTCTTATGTCTGCACTTCCACTCTCTGAATCTAAAGAGTATGATGAATGGATGTGATGCAGATTAATCACCAAAATAGGCTTGTTTTATTAGGAATAAGCCTAGGGTATGGTTGTATATGTGTTGGGCCTTCAGTTCATGTGGTTTGGAGTATATTGGGCCACTTTTATGGGTCTAAAAGAGCGGCTCTAAGATTGAGTACGGAATTACTAGTTAGTTTCCTTTTTTCATAGGTTCCTTTTAAGTTGGGTTTAATTTAAGTTATATTGATTTCTTAGGAGTCAAGTTATTAGATGAGTCAAGTCATTAGTAGTTAGTTTCCTTTTTCAACTAGTTTCTAATTTCAGTTAGTTCTTAATTTTAGTTTTTAGTAACTATTGTATTAGGAGAATATTTGGTTTCCTTTTTTGAGGAACCTTCTATTTTATAATTCCCTCCCCCTTCAACATTATAAATAAAGAGGAGGCCCTTAAAAAAAAAGATGATTTTGATAAAAAAAAAATTAATGGTTGTTGCTATTGTCTTCTTTATGAAGAGTTGTCTTGTGTTTGATCAAGGCTGATGGAATTGGTGTTTGATCCAATTGACTCTTTGCGGTGCGAAGCCCAAGAGGTTCCTTTCAAGAGTTCTTCTTCTTCTCTTCTAGTTATCTCTCTTTTCTTCCATACTCAAGGTGTTCCAGATCTGATCTACTATTACAGGTATTTAAAGCACTTTTCTCTCAATTCTGTCCAGAAAATCCTCTTATATTTCCTAGTTGATCCCTTGCTGCCTGAAACACTTTCAGCCATCCTTTGCGGCTGAAAAATGGATCGAACCACCCTCCCACCTAGTACTACCTTCTATCCAAACCTGGTCCAATTCTGACCAGCCAATTGGGAGATATAGTAATCTCCCCAATTCTGTCTTCTAGTGCACTGTAGTGACCAGAATGGTGGTCGACTGGTCTGGTTTATTTTCTGTTGATCTTTTGACATGTGTTTCATGTTTCTAAGGTGGGGTGAACCTATTTGATACCCTTGCTAATCCCTGTGATATGTTATGCTGATCTGACCAGTAGCACTGTCTTGTTGAGGTCAATACATCATTGTTCCAGATCTGAAGTATTTTTTTATTTGCTTGAATTGTTCTACTTCTGTCCTAATATTCTACTGGTTTGGAATCGATTACTGTTCTTGTTTGTCCTGCTGTTTGTTGTAATCTGATTTGCTATATTAAGGTTTGGGTTGGTTATGGTTGTTCATCGGATAAAAAGATCCTGAAGTTGAGACTTGGTTAGACCCTCTATCCTAGTCTACATTAGGATGCACGAAAATGACAGCCTTCTAGTGTGGCTATGGAACAGTATGGACTATGGAGCCCTCTGTAGCAGCTAATGTGATGTTCCACACCACCGCTAAGAGTGTTTAGGATGATCTGAAGGAAAGTTTCTCACATGATAAGAATATGATTCGTATTTATGATCTCTATAAAAAGAGTTTTAATCTGAAACAGGGAGATAAATCTGTCAATGAATATTTCAATGCCTTTGGGATTTGGGAGGAACTTATGTTTATCAGCCTCTGACTGCTGACTTAAAATTACTATAGACCCAGAGAGCTGAATTTTAATAAGATGATCTGCATGAGGAGGTGTCATGGAGCAACCTCCCAAATATGTTCCTTTGGTGGAGAATGCTGGGAAGGTATGCAAGTTTCCTAAGGCAATTTATAGTTTGAAATAATTGCCTAGAGCCTGGTTTGATAAGTTTAGTTCTATTATTACCCGATGTGGTTTCTCGTAGTATTATTCTGATCATTCAGTCTTTGTTCGTCGTCTGGATTCTTAGGCGATTTTGTTGGTAGTTTATGTTGATGACATTGTCATATCAGGTAGTGATGGATCCAGTATTTACATCAGCACTTTCAGATGAAAGATTAGGTGTTCTATTATTTTATTGGGGTTGAAGTGGTTCGGAATAGGATGGGTGCGACCTCTCTCAAAGAAAGTGTGATGGATCTTCTATTTAAGAATGGTATGCTTGGGTCTAAACCAATTGATATGCCTATGGACCCCACATCCGAAGTTTGGATTCTACGCTAACGTAAGGGGCTCTTGGTAAGGGCCTCATTTAAAGACCTAGTTTGATGCTGATTTGGTGATATCAGATGCGGACTAGGCTAGTGCTGATGGCGATAGAAAATCTACCACAGGTTATTATATTTTTGTTGATGGCAATTTTGTTGCATGAGAGAGCAAAAAGCAAACTACTGTGGCAAGGTCCAGTGCAGAAGCTGAGTGTAGAAGGATGGCTCATACTACAGCTGAATTAATGCGGTTGAGATTCCTTTTCAGGAGTTTGGGTATTCAATTACCAAACCCATTGATGTGTTTTGTGATAATCAACTAGCCATCTACATAACCAATAAGTCGGTGTTTCATGTGACAACCAAGAACATTGAAGTAAACTGTCATTTTGTTAGAAATGCAATTATCAGAAAACTTATTTCCACTCTGTTTGTTTCTCTACAGATCAGTTGGGTGATATGTTTACCAGATCTTTGCTTCGTCCCGCACTTCGGGGAAGTTGTACCAAGTTAGGCATGGGTGATATATATGCTCCAGCTTGAGTGGGAATGTTAAAGTATATATCCTAGCAGGCAAAGGGTAGTCTAGATATTTTCTTGTTTTCTATTATGTTTATTATGGCGTTTCACTCATGGTTTTGGATTTCCTACCTACCTGCTAGCCATAGGTGTAGCATTGACACTATCAAATAAAAAATAACAAATAACAAATAAAATCAAACACAATGTGCATGCATCCAAAAGTCTCATCTCAAAATATTCACAACCAAGAAGAATTGTACTTTGGAAAACAATCGATTTGTAGTAATTGATCACTTCAATATTTTTCTGGTAAGACCGAACAGATGTTTTGGATTTGTGGAATCTGATTGGTTTGATTTTTTGCCATGGAAATGTCCCATGTGGTTAAATCAAATGGCAGATCTAAACCTTGGAACTATTGAACCACCTAACAAAAATTAGAATATCTGAAGTCTGACTGTGTCAGTAAAACATTTAAAAAGAAAGTGTGTTTGTGCGTGTTGGGGGAGGGGGAGAGAAACAGAAATTGACAGTAGAAAACTTACTGTAATGCCACAAAGGTCACAAAGAAGGTCGCATTGGCAGGAAGACCGGTACCCAGAACAGTTATGATTGTGTTTGGATGCTTCTCTATGTTCTTGAACGTACTGAATAAGGTCCCACCTACAGTAACTCCAATAAAAACATTTAACACTGAGAAATAGAAATACTTCCCTGAGCTGGCTCTCTCAGCATGAGCCACAGAAGGGATTCCTTCAGCCTTGGAGAGCATCATAAGAAATTTTGGCAACAAAGCCAGGAACACAATAAGTGCAATCTGAGGTAGATAAGCTTCCAATACTGTCTTAACCACATTCAGCTTGATAATAGGCTTCAAGAATGGTAGTAACTTCTGTAGATTCTCCAGGGTAGTGAATGCAGAGATAAATCCAATTGGAATCATGTAGAAAAATATGGTCAAAGCCACAATCACATAAACAATACTTTGACGTATCTTTCTCTCATAAAACTTTATTGTAAGATTACTCCATATTATTTGACGGGGTTCTGGAGCTTCTGTAACTGTCCACGAGTCTGGCATCTGGGAATGAACAGCCTGAGCTGCAGAAGCTGCAGCCAGCCTGCTGTTGAAGAAAACAATAGCCGCTGCTTGCTGCTTCTCTCTAACAGTGGTCTTCTGTTCAGATTCTAGTTTTGGAAGCAGTTCATTAATCTTCTCATTGCAGTAATCCATTGTGTCCACTTTTTTTCCAATAAGCCCAAGGAAGCCAGTTCTGTTTGTCGATCTTGTTCCTTCTGGTTTTCCTGTTGTTTTTGAGGCTGCAAAAACGGCTTCAGCACGGGCAAGCTTCTTTCTGTATCCTTCCAACTCTTCCCAAATTTTGTTGGCCTGGGCATCAGTTGTCAGTAATATTTTTAGGGGTTATATATTAAACTCCGCAGATAAATCAATTTCGATTGAAACACAATAAGGCAACTGTTGTCTTATGGACCCATTAACAGAATTCCACAAATAAGCTAGCCATATGGCACGCTACATATCTTTGGATGGTTAGAGAGAAAGCATAGCAAGTGCAGAAAATATCGTATATGGCATCTGAGCAACCTTTGAGCAGCACCACATGCAAGTGTGCTGTTGTATTCCAATGACCCAATGACGACGGTGGGTGGGTAAACCTGATGAGCAGTCACCACCTAGGATGTGAGGCCTAGGACCCAAAACAAGGTGGTTCAATCCTTGTTTAGGGGAAAGAGCCAGATTTGATTCCATAGGGTCTGGTCAGAAATTCAGGTAAAGGTCAAGTTACAGAAGTGGAAAGGTGTCAGGCACCCACACCGTCCGGTAACTGGTCTTTCTACTAGACACTAAAATTCCAACGTTCTCCCAAATGTACACATCCTAAACCCATATGTTTGAATATGTTTGGCTAACTAAGGTATGCTTATGCCATCCATACACATGCTTGCACTAACTACTTATTAATCATGAATACCTAATTAATCCATGATTATCACAGTATTACCCTAAATATTGAAATTGTTATTATTCTGACATGGAGTTGGCTGCCTATGACTATGTTTACGTTTTCTTAGCCTTATAATTTTAAGACTACTGAAATTTCCTGCATATTAATACTTGACTAAATGATGCCTAATTCCTGACCCCTATAGCAACTGATCAAATATTGCATAGTTTAACGTATGTAGCTTAGGATTATTTTGTTGTGCTGCTGCCCTCACCCAACTAGAGAACCTTAGGTGTATTGTGGCCTACCACAGATTAGCCTTGTTCTCCTTGTAGTTAAACTTAGTTTCCCAGGTTTAATCTTACATCACAATATCTCTTCTTTCTTCTCTGTTTCTTCACATGCCGCACCTTGGTTGCTAGAAGATTTCTTCTCTTTTTCTCTTTTCTGTCTCCTCCATCAATATCCCTTGCTTTTCTCTTCTCTCTCTTTTCTTGCCTACAATATTCTTCACTTTTAGCTGTCCAGGTTATCCCCAATTGCAGACACTGCAGAAGCATCCTTGTTATCAGATTCTGATCAACAGGTTAGTTTACTAACTTCTTCATTTTGTCAGCACTGTTTTTTTGAATTCTTAAAATTTTCTGTTCAGTTTTCTACTCATACTCCATCCAATTATTCTGTTTCTCAGAATCTGAAATTCTGCATCTCCAATGATCTGTTAATTAAGCCCAAAATACTTCTTTCTGTTTATTCTCTATTCTGTTCGTTGAACCCAGTGCTGTTATCAAGTGATTTGGGGCATGTTTGCATCTGAGATTTATAGTACTTTGGATTTTCAAATTGCATTATTTTATATCATCCTTGCTACATTCTTCATCCACTTTTTGCCGTACACAAAATCTCTGAAAAGATTGGCGCTGTAACAGTGTTTTTCGGACGAGGGTGAGGTGCACAACCAATTACGTGTAATGGTGCTTGACAGTAGGAGTTGTACCAATGCAATGTTTCTAGATCATGCCGGAAATAATCCACAGCACATATAGCCATAAGGTGGTGGCTGCTGGTCACCCTGACCATTGGACAGAATGAAAATTCCCTGTAAAGTCAACCTGTCAAATTTTGTGGCTTTTCCCCTTTTCTCAATGGACATGTTTACTGAACAGCCCAAAATGAACTTAAATTTTTATGAATTATATTGAAGTGTGGAGATGTCATATTGGTACAAAAATTAAGCGATGAGTTTATGATAACATAGACAACATGACCTCTGAAGTTGAGCTCTAACAGAACTGCCAAATGGCATTTATGCCAGATTTTCTTCTAGCATTTCATGTGCCAGAAACTACCGAAACCCTTTATTCATTATCAGTGCAATTTCATTGACACCAGAAAGAAGATTCAACCTGCATTAGATGAAATTAACAACATTGAGAGAAATGACAAATTTTACCTTTTTGTTGTCTGTGACCACCATTGAACGGTAAAATGTTTCCGAATGGATTGTTCTAAAATACGAATCGACCTGTTCTTTACGACTTCTGCCTTCATGTACCTGAGGTATGTCTCTGACAAGAACAGAAAATTGCTCAGGTTTCACTTCTGGAGACATTAAAGCCTTACCTCTCAGTTCCGATACATGTTTATATGCCTTCCACAAGATATAAAATGTAACCATAGAAACCCAGTAGGTGCCAATCAAGTATGCCCAAAGTCTGGGACTCTTCGCCTGAAACACATAAAGAAAATTTAAATAAACTCATAAAATTATATGGGGGAAATATTATGACATTAAGTACCACTATGTCTTCCAACTTCCATCACAAGAGATCCTGACTGTACTATGTTCGAACCAGTTTAAGTAAAACTTGGCTGATTAGTTCTCATTCAAGAACATTCCAACAAGCTCAATGGGGAAAATGACACTTGAGGGAGAAATTCATATAGCTTACTTCAATGTTTCCCATGGATAGCTTGTCAAGATTGCTGAAGGTCCCATTGCTGGTGGTATCATTAGTTAACTTCACATGGTTAGTTGCAGCAACAGGCAGAAGAACCGGTAGTAGCACAAGGCCAGATAAAACCAAGATGCCCAGTGCTGCCACATAAATTAAACAAATGAAAATCTAAAAAGGGAAATAAAATAAAAAAATAAAAACAAATAAAAAACAGTTGTTTAGATAAATAATTTGCAGGTACATCAATGCAACTTGAGACATCCAATAGAAGGTGAGGATCTATTAGGCTCCAAACAATCAAGGACCAAAACATTAAGCATGCATGTCAACAAATTTTCAACAGACCAGACAGAACCCTAAAGTGACTATGGCTTTCAACTCCTCTTGATAAAAATCTGATTATAATCACAGAGACCAGTAAAGATGGTTATTCTTTTTCAAGGTTCCACACACACACACAGAGACAAAGTGTTCCTATATGCATATGAACACAAATTCCAAGGGGAAAAGAAAGGTGCCCTCCCCATCCCCCCCACACACCCCCAACAAGATGAAAACAGAGAAACCCACTCCAGGAAGGTACTCCATCAAAAAGGCATAGGAAGAACCAAAAATAGCAACAAATAGAGAAAAAGAATACTTATCACTAACTCCAGGAGGAGGAAAAAAACAAATCCAGAAAGAGGAATTATCCAAACACTCAAAAGTAGACTTGTAAACAAATACTAAAAGAGCATCCGTACCAGAAAGAGTAATTAATCCAAGTACCCACCCAGACTAGGCAATTTCAGAAAATAAAATCCATCAGGGGAAAAATTGGAAACTAACTCCATAAAAAAAAAAAAAGGGTAGGCAACATATATATCAACAAGAATCTAAGAATTACAAAAATAAGAACAGAGAAATTAGACAAATCTATGGAAACCCAACTAAGCATCCAAACGATGTAAAAGACCAAAATCAACCCAGAAATCTCCGGTTGTCTACCCCCAACACCCTCCAACAGAAACAGAAAAAATTTCCCATAAGAAGAATATTGATCCAAAAAAGAACACAAATTTGCATAGTAGTCTCACACTCACCGGAGCTCAAGAAGACGAAGTAAACGGCTGTGTCGACGCCGGACATAGAAATGACATCTGCTTCTGTGGAGCTTAGTGCTTCACGAATCCAAGAAAATGGGTTCCTCAACTTCGACCCTGAACCTTCCAATGGCTCCAACCCTTTGAGTATCCGATTCGGGTAGTAAATAACATAGTTGCTAGGTCTTCTAGAGAGCCATGCGAACGCAAGCATCAAAACCACAAATATCACAAAAGAAGTCGTAAGAGACGTCAAAAACGAATTGAAATCCATCTCTTCTTAGTCCTTCCTTCCTCTCTTTCCCTCTTCTACTTCTCCAACTATTCTTCCTCTTCTCCTTAACAAGGTCAAAGTGAACCCAGAGACTGAACTGTTACAGCACTAAAAACCATGAAAAGTTGCCGCAGATTAGAGAGAGAAGTAGTTACGGAAGTGATTAACAGAAGAGCAAACCAAGGGCCATGGAAGATTGACGATGATTCCAGGATCCAGATCCATTTCTCGTTGGAAGAAATAAATAGCCAGGCGATGATGCTAGGATTAGCCGTTAAGAAAGGCGAGGGAAAATGAGAAGAAACTGGATAACATCGGATTCAAAACGAACGAATGTCACAAATTCAACAATCATTTTCGCGCTTTAATTGTCATTTAACGTTAATACCCTTATCTTCACCCGAAAAAAAAAAAAAAAACAAAAAACGTTAAATACCCTTTTATGTGGAAATTGGAAAATTGTTTTGGCTTTTCCCCCACGCGTAGTTATATGAACCTTCAATTTTGTGGATAGTAACGTGAGATTTTTGAGGAATTATTTCATTCATTGCTTTTTTATCATCATTGGTTCGGAATGGGATGCCATGTCTAGGGGTCTCCTAACTTAACGCGTACAACGCCGGACGAACCGATAACAAACCCGGACCGAACCACCAGCCTATTGCTCGTTCAGTTCTCGAGATTACCCAAAACCAAACCGACCGCACGAAACCGATCCCGACACTGGCTCAAAACCCGGACCGAAACCGGAACCAAACCGGTAAGAAACCGAAACACTCCAAAATTCATTAAAAAATCAAAATTGAATAGTTTTGTATACATTTGTATGGAAAATCGAATCCAAACTAGACCAAAAACCAAAACCAACCCGGTTACAAATCGATTTAAGAAACCGAAGTTCAACAATTCATCATTTTGTTGTTTCCTAATGGCTCTATACCGGTTTAAAAAACCGATCCAAATCGAAATGAACCTAATAAATCCAAACCGGTACCAACCCGAACCCAAACCGCACGGAAGCCGACACCGGACCGAAACCGATAAATCCTTAATGGGTCGGTTTCGGTCACTTCCAAACTCACACCGAAACCGGTGGAACCGGACCGAAACCGCACCAACCCGGACCGTTGACACCCCTAGGTTAGCACATAGTTGTGAGAGAGAGAGAACAAATGAATGAAGAACGAGAGTCATTAATTACAATGACTTCCTACAAATTTAATAAGACTTTGAAAGGAGATGAGGTGAAAGCCACATCATACAAGAAAGCTCATCTCCCAATGTTGTGAGTATTTCCTAACCCATTATATCCAAACACATGACTTTACCATGCTTTTAAGAAAATAAATATGACTCTCACACCCCTTAAATCCCACCCCATTAATAGCCCCCTAAACAAACGGGTCCTAAAAGATAAAAGAAAAATTCCCTACAAGTATATACTCTATTGGTTTTTTTTTTTTCTTATTATACTCTATCCCACTCCGACCATATGGGTTCTATGTGAATATCATTCTTTTCTAATAATATTATTGTTCGTCATTAGTGTGGAACATATTCTTCATACATTGGTGTCATGGAAAACTCTCTCCCAAAAGGTAAAGCAAAAGACTCTTATTACCCGTGTCTCATATCAATTAACATACCAAATGTGAACCACTAGTTTAGTAATAGTGGGCGAGTTCTCTCATCAGAACGGCCCCAAAAAATTGACATGATACCAAACTTGTTCATCCATCAATGGGAGAGAGAGCGAGACCAGAATAATGTTGTATATATTAAAATGATTCTAGAACCAGCTTTATGTGTGTACAAAGGAAGAAGATATAAAAAAAGAAATGAAAAGAAAGAAAAAAAGAGAACTTTTACACCTCATATTGCTCCAATTGAATATCCTTTCCCCTGAGAGGAACATACTCACCGGCATAAACCTCAAGATGATCTGCCAAGAGAGACTTATCGATGCTTTCATGGTGATACGATTTGCAGACAAAGTAAAACACAGTTTGAACAACCAGCCCAAACAGAAACAACTGCATCAGCAACAAGAAGCAAACAATCCCAGAAAAAACCCTACTCCACATCCCGAATCTCTCTCCATGTACCACCATCTTCTCAAACCCAAATTGAATCAATATAAATGCGATGATCAACATAACGAAGATCACAAACGCAACCTTCATCTTCCCCTTGATCAAAGCCTTACTCTTGGTCATAGCGTTAATCCCCTTGAAATCTTCTAAAACAGAGATAACCGAAGCCAAATGCCACACAATACTGATATAAACAACCCCACAGAAGTAGAGAATGGCAAGAACGGTCAGAAGAACTGTGCCGGCGGTGGTTCCAGGATTGACGGCGATAATGGAAATTACGAAGCAAACCACCGCAACAATATTGTAAAGGAAGACGATGACGAAACTCCATAGGAAAGTGACCATGAGGCGCTTCCAGACCTTGGGGACGACAGTCATGATTTTTTTGAAGGTCAAATCTTTAGCTGTGTAGATAGAAGCGATTGAGTAAACGACAGCAGAGGTGGAGAGAAGGGAGAAGATGAGAAGGACGACGAGATAAGCCGCCTTGAAGAGCCAATAAGCAACCCATTCCGATGAGATTCGATCGCTAAGGCGTTGGGAGGTGGGCGTATTTGGACGAGTGAAGTTTAGGGCTTCTTCGTTTTGCATAAGTTTGGACATGATGAGCTCAGAGATTTGGATGTGAGCTAGGAAGATGAAGGTGAGTGGGAGGATTAGGGCAAGGGTGATCTTGTTGAAGATTTTTCTCCATGAGAGTATGATCTTGAAGGATTCCTTGTAGATTCCAAACAATCCCAGAAACTGAAGCTCCTCTGGTTCTCTATCCATGGCGATTTGGTTCTCTTCTCTTCTCTCTGCTCTGAGCCAGGGGAAGAGGAAGAGAAATAGAGATAGAGAACGCGTGGAAATGGTGAATGGAATTTTTGTTTCCTAGACTACCCTCAGGCGTGCTTTCTGGGTAAAGACTAAATGGAAAAATGATTCAGTGCATTTCGTAGTACACTTCTTCGTGTATTCCTAGTGTTATCTGGAATCAGATTGGAATCTATGATGGAAAATAAGGGACTAGGAAAGAGACTTGATGTCTTTTCTTCGTAGGGTGGCAAGGCAAGAACAAGAAGACTGGTAGTGGTTGACACATCATTGCGAACTGCGAAGCTTCAAAGAGGCATCAGAGTCAGGTCCTTCTCGAAAGTTGAGTCAACACGCTCTCTTGTAGGGTCCTTTTTGATAGCGTTGGAAAGGAGAAAAGAAGAAAAAATTTCTAATCTTTCTCTTTCTCATCTTTTTCCTGTAAAATTACTGAAATAACCCTGGCCTGCACGTCTTGTGGAAGTCAACATCTTGGTAGACAATAGACTCTGAGTCCCTGACGTGTATAAGTGTATTCTCTTTCAATGGCCCTCATGTGAGGAGCTGTCTATCGACCTTCGGATTGGAATCATGTAAAATGAGTAACTCTCTGATGCTGATCTGACGGTAGAGAAACTATTCATAAAAAAGTAATCTATTTATGGTTGGTCAAAACGACTTTTAAGGCAAATTAAAGGGTTAGTTTATGTCGCTTTCATTGGTAACCTGGGCCGACGTTAAGGACTGTCTAAGCTAAGGAATGCCCAAATCTCAAATTTGTTTTCGTCGAAAACATATTTGTAAGGTAAGACCAACAATAAAAAGGCCAAACCATGAAAAAGGCAGGATTCCCGCCTTGCATAGTAGGCTTAGTTTGGTTGCAAGGGAAATGGGGAAAGAAGTTCGGGAAATATTGCATTTTCTGCAAAAAAATATATTTCATTTTTCAATGAAATATTTGTATTTCCCATGCAACCAAACACCAAAACTGACTTTTCCAGTAAAGTGCATTTTTCTCTCTGTTTGCATTTTCCTCACAACCAACCGGAGCCATACAGCTCAATATTATTTATGCACTACTATCTATTTAATGGTTGTCCCACTGTCACAGTTTGAGACAAACTGCAGAATTGAAACTTTACATTCCTCTTTTTGGTTTTTGAAGAAGTTCCACAAAATACTGCATGGTAATCATAGCTTGAAGATACAAATTTCTTTTCTGATCTGTGAAACATGTTCAGTGAGAATGTTCTCTAAAATAGAACAACAAACTGATGACTCTACAGTAATATGGGGTCAAATCCCAACAGAAAAACTTGTTAATGTAGAAACATCTCTGGGCATACTTGGACACCACCTTGAATACATCCTGTAAGTGGAGTTATGAACCATAACTGCATGCGACATTCGCATTATAACCGGCATACAAAAATTCTCAGTACATCAGGTTATTAGAAATATATAGAGAGCTTTTCATCAATCATGTCCTGCAAAAGGTTACAATGCTCCAACAACTTGCTCAATCTGTCAGCCTGTTCCTTCTCCTTTCTAACTACAGCTACTTCACGGTTACTGTAATTCAACTCATCTGATGTGTAAGTATCGCCAGTCTCAGCAAATTCGCCATCCTGTCGAGGGATCTGGACATCCTCCACTAAATCAGAGGCAGTGGTAGCCTCCACAGCTAAATTAACATTGGCTTCCATTGCAGAGAGATGATGAACAGGATCAGACTCTGATCGGTCCCTCCAAGAAGGAAGTGAGTTGCAGCCAACTTCAATCATTTCATCAAGTGATAGCTGGCTAAGAAAATATGGTGGTAATGTGTCGTTTTGATACCTCAAGTTATCTACAATTTCCAATTCAGGAGTTTCAACCTGAGAAGTAACCATGCTGTTTTCTTTCAAAGAGGATTCATGTTCATGCTCCAACACATAAGCTACTGAGAAGATCCCACTGCTTAAATTCATTAGTTTCCAGTTGAAAACTCGCCAAAAGATCACCACCCATCTAGGAACTATATGGTAGCAGGAATCATGGAGCACTAACCGAGCACCTTTTTGTACCATTACATTCGACTCTCTTGCTGCCAGTGTCCACTCCATCATCTTACTTGATTGAGTCAGATATCTGGTGAGGCATTTCTCAAGTTCTAATTTCTGATCTTGGACCTCCTTTCCTGTGTGCAAATCCCGATCCAACCAAGACAAGTCATCAGGGAAAAGAGGTAGCTTGCAGCCATTAATTGCAATTTTAATTGGCTCAACTCTTGCAGCTGAACTCCACCCTATGCTTGGTAAAAACCAGTTCACTGCCTTATGCTCATTGCTGGATTCCTCAAGCATATCAATCTCAGGACAGGGCCAACAGGCAGGATTGGTATCAGCTGCACAAGTAACCTCCTCTACTGATTGATCCAATGCTTCATTGAAGACAGATATACAATGGTTTGGACTCACCTCAGACACATTCATCTTGTCAAGAACCTCTAATGAAGCATTCAAGTGAGTCAAGACCACTTCGCGTGTCTTAACACGAAGGAGATCAGGTTGTGGAGGTGACTGTCTCGCTAGCCATTGTAAGCCCTCTCCTAAGTTATCATCGCTGAAAAACTCGTCAGCATGTTCCATTGACTGGTCTTTTGTTAGAAATTTGATCGAGAAGCTCTTTATCCTTGCTTCATCCATATCATGAAGTCCTAGTCCATTAACTACCCTGAGAGAAGGATCATGATCCTCTTCTCCAAGCATGCCACTTAAGATAAGCAGTGGCAAGCGGGAACCACAAGGCAAAGACATAATAAGGTTATGGAGTTGAACTTTTTGAATCTCCAATGGAATGCTTTCTGATACAAGAAAAAGAACGGAACTTGCACCAGCTGCTGTATCATCTGATTTATCAACTTCAATGTCTCTGATGACAGATAAACAACAGGTCGGATGGCTTCCGGATAGCCTACTAGACCACTTCTTCCATATTGATACGCCTGGCAAGGTAACTAGCAGTTCATCATCAACTTCCTTCCTGACACCCATAAGCTTGTTGAGCAACCATCTCCCTGCAAAATGGTTGATTTGGCTTCTCTGTAGTGATCCATTCCTCCCTGTGTCATTCATCTGGAAACAGACAAGAAGTTTCCAGCAAAGGCACTTGGCATTTGGATTTCTTTCCCTTAGTATCCCCTCAACCACTTCAGCAACATTCAGCCTGGACCACAATCTCCTCTGTATCTCATGTCTCTCCTTCACAATATGATCAATGTTAAGCTCACCAACAATGTTTGATTCCTTCAGGCAGAAAGAGAAACAAAATTCAGAAGGTGGTATAAGAAGCTCAAAAACACAGAAAACCAATGCTGAAAAATTCATGAAACATTACCTCATCCACTAGCTACAATTTATTGGAAAAGAAAATCAATGCTGAAAAATTTCTCTGTCCAGTAGCTACTACTTATCGGGAAATTTCAGTCCTTTCAGATATTTACGACATGGATATTCATCTTATAAGAAACAAAGTTTTTCAAGTTTATCAACAGAAAAAGGGGTTGCAGGGAGGGAGATTATTTGTGCAAACTCTGTTTTTAGACATGACAGATTGCAGTGAAAAGACAAAAATCAAACCTACTTCTTCACTAATACAAAACATACTTCTACTATCACAAAACTGACTACATTATTCTAATTTATAAAGGTACAAATCTGTACTTAATAAAACTCCTTCACAAAATGTGTCCACCTAATCAATGCAAAGAAGACTTGTAAACATAAAGAATGGATGGGTTGGTCTGCGGTTCCCATAACTTGCTATTTCTCTCATGCCCAAACTATCAGGTTCCATATAATTCCCCATGAAATGCATTCTGAAAATCCAGACCATGGATCACAGATGAAAGCAGGCCTAATGAACAAATCTGTCATCAGAACTGAGATAAAAGAAGCAATTGCATTGGTAAGGAAAGAAATCAGATTGCTGGAAGGGGAGAGAAAAGAGATGAGATCAGTCTTCTTCTAAGAAAGAAGAGAATAACCCAGGTTTGGGATATCAATCATGCACGCACTACTCAACAGCACCAAAACTCTTAAAATAAACTCATTCTTTACTCCAATCATCTCTAATTGATGGAAGGTGTATTACATATATAAAGACCTTCTACAACAACAACAAACTTAGCCTTAACCTAACTTAATGGGTTGGCTATATGGATCGAAATAAAACAAAGTCGGGAAAACTGAGGCCTAGACAGAAAAGGGGGGATGAAGAGATGAGATAAGAGGAATAGGAAATGAGGTGAGAAATGAAAAATGAACACTGTATTAAGTATTCCTAATTTGACCATAAAAGAACTCCCAATCACCCTCAGAAACTCAATAAAGTAAATAAACTTAAAACATAACTATATCTAGCTATTAAGTATTCCAATCAAACTCAAACACTTAATTACTAATCCGTGTATTAACTTTAAACCCATTTTATGGGCTTATAAATTAAGGCCTATTATATCAAAAAACCCAAAAACAAGAAACCCAAGGTCCATAGAACCCAACCATGGGCCAAAATAAAAGCTCCTGAGGCCCAACTGACCCAATTGGACAATCTTAACTGCATCACCATGCCTCTTATGTCCAGAGCATCAAGTACTATATCTGGTTGGTTCCACATAAACATCCCCATATACCAAAAATAAGGATAATAAAAAACGATTATTAACCAAGGTATAAAGTATGGGTACTAGGTATTGTATTGAATGAGTTATTTTGAGAGATGCTTCGTGTTGTATCGGAGAAATGCAATATACACTAAAGATGCACATGGAAATGGTCAAGAAAACGCATGGATGTCCTTAGGACACATACAAAATACAGTTTTTGAAGCATAAAACATCTTATGATGCAATATGTATATATATATATATATATATATATCAGATTGATGTAAGGATTTCATTCATTTTTGCTTAATCTAGTGATGCATAACAAGACAAAACAGAACAACAAAAGAGATCTGCAACTTTACCAATTTTCGTCCAAATTCGTTTCAATCCATGATTTGAAAACTGTAAATCCCCAAAATTTGTTGAAATGGTGAAGATTATGATTGTTTTTTATGCTAGATGAATTACCCCAACTTAGATCGAAGAGAAAGACATATTTCCAAGCTTCAGTTGTTCTCAGTTTCGTATCTCACTCACAATTTCTGTTTCACAGATTTAAATGAGGCATATCAAGAGGTGTCTTACCAAATATCGATCCCTATCGGACAACAAGGGGAAGATACAATTGTTTTTGTTTTCAAGTATCATATTGGTACCATATCATATTGATACCCACCAATACCGATACGTATCGACTGATGATACTTAAAACCCTGCAAACCACAAAATCTATGCATTACTCTTTGGATCATCTGTCTTGTCCCATGAATCTCTTAGATTAAGCCTATTTGACAGCAGATCATTAACCATTTATCATAAGCCAAGCTTGCAAGTTACTGGGGCATGAAATAATTTCTATGGTATAATAATCCTCTCCATAAAGGTGAGCTTATGTTCACTATGAAAAGATGGTGGAGCTTAAAAGGAGATACCTTGAAATTATTTACTGATAAAGTGGTCAAACAAGGAAAGTGGGATTTTGATGGAGACATTAATCTGACGTGGAGCGAGATGAAGAACGTTGTCATTCAAAAAAAAAAAAAAGAAAAAAAGAGTTGCCAAAGATGTCCTCGGCGAATCAAAAGGAAAACGTCATTCCTCTAAGGAGACTTGGTGGTGTCATGATGAGGCTCAATCATCCATTAAGAATAAGAAAGCTGGTTTTAAGACATGGCAAGGGACTAAGGATGTAGGGGATCGAAAAGGTATAAATAAGCTAAGAAGATGGAGGAAAAAGCAAGGGACGAAGAATTATGAAGATCTTTATAACAATTTGATCACAAAGGGGAAAACATATGTATAAGATAGCTAAAATGAGGAAAATAAAGAGTAAAGATTTCAACCATGTTAGATGTACTAAAAGTGAAGATGATAAAGTACTAACAAGGGATGAAGATATGAGAACATTAAGAAGAGATGGAAAGATTATTTCTATAGCTTGCTAAATAAAGACATTTCTAATAATAGAGTCCCGGAAGACTACATTACCCACCAAGATACCACATGTAAATATATAAGAAAAATTAGGGTGCTTAAAGTAAATCAAGTGCAAGGAGGACGAAAGTATGATGCAGATGCCTTGGCTTGGCTGGACCAAACTGGCCCACCATGGAGGCCTACGCCAAGACACAACCAACCCAAACCAATATTATGGTCTGGCAGGGGTTGGTAATTGATAATTAGGGAAGCAATCAATCTTAGTATATTTGATTCTTTTTATTCTAGAAGTAGATGGTAGGAGTAGTATTTTAATTTCTAGTTTTAGTTTATTTCCTATTAGACAAGTTTCCATTCTTGACATGTAGTTCTCTTATTTATATGTAATCATTGGACAATATTGAATAGATTTGAAGAACTAAATTGAAACTGGATGAATGCTTTCTTTGGCTGAAGCTATAGCCGCACCCTTCTTCTCCCTCTCTTAAATTCTCTAATCTCTTCCCTGCCATTCTCCTACTTCCTCCTTATTTCTTCTTCTTTATTTTCATCATTTTTCTGGTTTTCTATGCATATTCTGTTCTGGGCGATACTAGCAGAACAGAAAGAAATCTTCGCTGAAGTTTTATTTCCACTCGATTGACCCTGAGGTTTGGGTCGAGAGTAGGGCTCTCATAGGCAATCAGAACCTTGGAGTTTCTTCCCCAAGCCATACTCTGTTGTGAGCAGGCCAACCAATTGCAGGTTCTGGTTCTCCTATTACCACCAGATCCGAATAGCAGGGACTACTGTTCATCTTCGCTTGCTGTTTGAAGTATTTTCCTGTCGGAATCAAGAGGCCAGAGGGTGTCCAAGCTTCGTCCAAGATTTTGGGCTGAATCAATCAACCTAGAAGGAGTTCTCACCACCGCAAGCTTTCCCTTTTGCTGCTGGGCTACTGTTGTGTCATGAGGTTGAAGACAACCTCATAAAGTGAAGGGTTTTACTTTCTTTATCTTAATTTCCATTAAAACCCTTCACTTCTTCTCTTACTCTCAATTTTCCTATTTTATTTCTAATGTCTGAATTCATTTACCCAACGTTTGGTTTGTCAAAGGGAATCTCACATTAGTCATGGTAATTACAGTTCTTCCACTCTGATTTACAACTCTACCGTTATTCTTTTATTGATTGGGTTGTTTAAGTGTTGGGTGGGCCTTTAAGTGAACCGAACAGGGTTTCAAACCCCGGTTCCGCATTAAAGTAGGTAAGGCACCAGGTCTAGATGGGATCCCAATTGAAGTGTGGAAGAGCTTAGGAATCTGATGCAGATCCAGGTTCCAAAAATTGAAATTGGATCGCTTAAGGCCCACAAGGATGACTAAACATCTCAATTTAATTATTGAGGGGCAATATTGTAAATTCAGAAACAACCATGTGCATTACTGATATTATAACAAGTGACAGGGATGACAGAAATAGGAAAATTAAAAGAGGGGGTATTCTGTAATTGATAAAATAGGGAGGAACTAATATAATACACTTTCCAGTACAGGGGGTTTATTTGTAAATTTAAGTAACTGTCCTCACTTGTTATTTCAGAAACCCAATCCTCTTCTTCTTCTTCACGATAGAACACAAACGGGTAACCAAGTGTAGACCTTCAAAGGAGAGAACTCCCTCAGCACAGAGTTGCTGGATCTGCAAGTTTAGGACAAGGATCGAAACCTCAAGCCCTATCGGATGAACATGACAACCAGCATTGATAGACTCCACCAGCAGGAACTAATTTGTTCTGCAACTCAATCCATCGCAAGTACAGAACCAGATCTGAACTTCTGGTCAAAGCTTCCAGTAGAGACCAAACTTGGCCTTGGATCTGTGTATGGTGAGTTGTTTCTATTGTTAGAATGAGTCCCAAAAATCTTGAACTCGTCTGGTGGGTATTTGTAGAGATCGAGCCCCAACACTAGGGCTGGAAGTATCGCCCAGAACAGCAGCTGGGAGAGGAAACCAGCAAGAAGAAGGAAAAGAACATAGGGGAAAAGAAGAAGATGACATAAAGAGAGATCAGAAAAGAGAGAGATGGAAACCACCCATGGCAACCATCATTTCCAACCAAAACATAATTCTCAAATTCATTCAATTCTTCAAATCTTAATGAGTTTTCTTCCATTACATGGCTATATAAAGAGAATCAAAACATAAAATTGGTAGTTCATTAAAATGGAAATTATCCTAATTGGCAACTGAAAATAAAAATTCAATCTAAATAAAGATACTACCAAACTAATTCTAGCTCTAAAAAAGAAAGAAAAGGAATCAGATCAAAGGCTATCTCAAGCCCAGCGCCCAACTGCATCAGAATCTGTGATTTATCTTGGCTAACCAAGTTGTTTAAGAAGATTATGAGCACAAGAAAAATCCTAATGAATGAAGGAGAAGCATTGTGGTTCCAATTTAGGTCATATTTAGAGCTGCAATAACTATAAAGGCATACAACTAATGAGTGATAGTATGAAACTACGAGAGAGAGTTATTGAAACTCTCCTAAGATAAGAAACTACTATTATGGAAAATCAATTTGGTTTAATGCCACAGGAAGATCAACGACTGAAACTATTTACTTACTTAAAAGACTCGTGAAAAGATTTATAGACTGTAAGAAGGATCTCCATATGGTCTTTATTGACCTAGAAAAAACTTATGACAAAACCCCTCGAGAGTTAATTTGATAAGTACTACAGTAAAGAAGTGTTTCAAGTAAATATGTGGACATAATTTAAAAGTCATGTAAAATGGTGAGGTGACTAGTGTAAAAACGATAGGGGATGAAGGTAGTGAATTCCTAATTTCAATCGAGTTATATCAAGTATCAGCTTTAAGCCCTTACTTGTTTACACTTATCATGGATGATTTGACTAAACAAAGTTCAAGATGAGGTTCCTTAGTGTATGTTTTTGCTGATGATATGTTTAGGTGGATGAGACAAAAGAAAAGATTAATGCCAAGTTAAAGCTACGGATATCAACCGTGGAATCAAAAGGTTCTAAGATAAACAGAACGGAGGCAGAGTATATATTGTGTAACTTTAGTTACACTAGGACAGTGGCGAAAGAAGATGGGGGAGATTTCGCCATTGTTTGAGAACTCGAGCGAAACATGCAAAATTTCGCATGTTTCGCAAGTATTGACCCAGGTCGAAACGAAACCTTAGAGGATTTTAAAAAATCACCTGTTTCGACCTGGTTTCCCATGTTTCGACCGAAACATAGGAACTTTCGACCTTCTCTTGTGCATTTTTTCTCCCAAGTGTGGAAAACTTGGGGAAACAGTGAAAATTTTCATTTTTTGACACTTCTTTATGCCAAATATCATTTAACTTAAGATATTATTCATAAATAAGGAAATACCCCCTATTTGAATCTAATAAAAATAGTTTAAAAATCAAATTCCTAAAGGATAAAAAGTCAACCCCCCAGTCCAAGAACAAAAACTGGATTTTGGTTATAGGGGCGATTTTTTCAACTTTTAAATGCTGGGGTTTTTCTCAATTATGAAAATTTTATAAATCCTATAATGTTAAAACATTGCTAAAAACCAAAAGTCTGGTAAAATAATCTTTTATTTGATATCCCTAAAATTATTTTAATTCAGACAATTTTAACAGCATTGGCGCACTTTAAAATAAGTTTGACCGGAGCATAACTATGTCATTACAACTCAGATTTAAGTAATCTTAGACTTATTGGAAAACTGGTTTTATGTTATACCTAATATAAAAGGTCTCATGTAAAAATAAAAATCATTTGGCCAGTCAAACTTATTATAGAACAAGAGCATTTCTCTAAATGTTGATTCTTTATAACTTAATGTGACTTAATGTTGACTTTTTATGATTTGATGTAGCTGAATGTTGATTTTAATGACTTGATGTGGCTTAATGTTGATTTTTTATGATATAAGGTATGTGTAGCTTACTAAATAATATTAGAAAAGATAACATGCGTGCCTTGAGAGTTGTAAGTCACTACTTGGATGGAACCACCTAGACACTCTACTTGGAACTGAGTCACTACTTTCGAGTGTTGAGTAATTGAGTCACCACTATTCAGTGTTGATAGATAATTATTGATGATGTAATATTTTTATCTATTTTGGATCATTTGGATTATGTCTTATGTTTTGATGTAGATTGTAGACTATATATAGTCAATATGTAGTAAAGTTTCAGAATTTAAGCCAACAAATCAGCGTAATGATTACCGAACCTTTGATTCACCACACAAGTAAGACTTTTTTTTTTATTTTTTTTTTAATTTTTTTTTTTTTTTATGAAACTAATGATGTGCATGTGTTAGAAATGTTTAAAATAGGTTGTACACAAAAAATCAGACAAAAAAAACACTGTTTGGGGGTCGAAACCTAAGTTTCCACCATACCGAGAAAAATTCCCCAGTATCCTCGAAATTTCCCAGGTTTCCATGAAATTTCGGTCTCCCTAGAGGTCGAAACCTGATACCGTGAACCTTGGATTTTGCAAAGTGATTATTTTATGTATCTGAGATCAATCATAAATAAAGAAGGTGATATAGAGGATAATGTTTGATAGAAAATTAAAATAAGATGGATGAAGTGGACAAATGCTTCCGGAATGTTGTGTGATTGACATATTCTTTTAAAACTTGAAGAAAAATTTCATAGGATAGTCATATGACCGGCTATGATATATGGTGCTGAATGTTTTGGACGATTAAAAGCATCATATAGGTAAACTTAGTGTAGTTGAGATGAGGATGTTGAGACGGATGCATAATAAAACTAGGAAGTACAAAATAAGAAATGATCATATTAGAGCTGATTTGGGAGTAGCTCTGATACATGATAAGCTATGAGAAAGTCGTTTTTGAGGTGGCAATGCCAAGTTCAGGAAGCATTTGGATGTTCCAATATGGAAGAGTGATTTGATTCAGATTGAAGGAGCTAAAAGAGCCACGGGCAGCCCCAAAATGACTTCAGGAGAAATGGCGAGGAAAGACATGCATAGCTTAGGTCTCTATCAAGTATGACCTCAAACACAGCTGATTGAAGGATAAGGATCCATGTAGCTGATTGTATATACCTCTAAATGGGAGGCATCCTCTTTTAGTCAGCTGATGACTTGTGCAATTCATGCTAATACAAGAAATTCCCACATATATATTCAGATGAATGCATGGTTGTTTGGTAATAGCACTGAAGTCCATTCAAGAAAACATAATGCAAAACAATGAAGATTAATGGGGAGCTGGAACTAAACTCTTACAGTTTTACTGGGTCGAAATGGTGGGCCTAAAGATAATAAATTTAATGCAGCATCTGCTGCCAATTTCCGTTGCTCACGTAACTCCCTTCTCTTTGAAGAATGACGCTTCCATATCCTGACAAAATACAAATGAAAAAGAAATTAAGTTACATGTTTCAGTGCTAAATCTCAACTTATAGCTAACTAGTTGAACAAGCTTCTAACCTTAGGATCAACTTAAGTTTTGCCTGAAAAGCTTCAGCTTCCTGTTGAATTGCTAAAGCTTTTTCACCTTCTAATTCTTCAGGATAATCCACACTTTCTTTATTCTCTAGCTGTTTGATTACTTCTTCCTGAGTTTCCGAATCCTCCAACAACACAGTGTCTAAAAGTAACCCCTGATTTCTCTCAACTTGTGAGAGATCCCCTGGCAAAGTTTGCAGGGGTGTTTCTTTCACACTGGAAGGCATATTTCTTTCCAGAGAATCAGTCCAAAAAGCATTTGAAACTGGAGTGCTATCCCTACCAACCAGGGGCATTTCTTTCACACTTGAAGGCATATTTCTTCTCAGAAAATCATTCAAATTGGCACCTGAGACTGGACTGCTAACTCTTCCAACCATAGATGGTGGAGTCTCAGGATAAACAACTTCAGGGATAACCCAAGGCTCAAAAGAAACATTTCCCAAGTGGTGGTCAGTAGATGTTTTAAGCATTGACTGTACTGCAGAGCCATCTCTTGGAGTAGTGTTGGATTCAAAATCAGGCATGTCTTCATCAACAACATCAGCCGAATCCTTCATTTCAACAAATTCTACAGCTTTCCGTTCAATCTTGGCCATCTTTTCTGGGAAATGTTTGGGTTCTTTCACAGGCAATTTCACCACATAATTGGAAGAAACAACATCATCAAGAATGCTCCTCGACCTTTTCAGGTGAACAAGTTTTGAGCATTTGGTAGGGTAATCACTGTCACTGTTGAGAAATGGACCTTCCTTAAACATGTATGATTCTTCAAATTCCTTTACTGAAAATCCATGGTACTCTAGGAGGTCTTCTATGTCCTCTTCCTGATCCAAAATAAATAAACAGAAAGAATTTGAGTTTTTGCCCTGAGTAAGATAACAGGGAATCTATCCGTGTTAGATCAACAAAATTACCTCCATTCCAAGCCATTTTCTAACATGTGTTATAGGTATTCCTTGGTTATTCTGAAGACCACTATGTAGAGATGCAAGTGCCTGGGTCCGTAACTGTTCAAAAGAGCATGTCATCACTTACGCCTCAATGTAGGGCACCATCATTACTGAAAAGGTAAGTATACATGTATTTACATTTCCTAAAATTGAGCAAAGTAAACAAATCTTAAGATTGGCATTGACACTGACACCGACATTGACACATGCAATATAATCAGTTAAATAACAAATTAGATGAACATCTAAATTTTCTAGGGTGACCTTGGCAACGACATGTAGGTATTCTCTATGACGGTGCATGGAACACCATCAAGGTGAAGCAAGAAGACCGTACGTACTTAATGACGCCACATGCATTATCAAATATGCCACGTCAACGACTGACTCCTTTAGTGACACGTCAGCCTACTCTCCCTCCTCTAGGAGTTATGTTCCCGTCATCTGCTTCAAGATATGTGTCACCTCATCGACGAGCGATTTACAAGGGTATCTTAGGAGCATGACCTAACTCGACAGAGTCGAGTTCTTTTAAGACCGGGAGAGTTGATGCAGTTGGGCGTGGGATGATTTGCAAATAATTTAGTACTTTGATTTGCTTCACTAATAATTTAGATTAGTTTTCAATTTATTTAGCTTCCATTATTACACTTTGCTTGCTTTTATATTGATGTAACTCAATGGATATTTCAGTTTTGAGAATTGATTGAAATATGAAGGAAGAGTATTTTGGGTGAAACATGGCTGTTGTGAGTGCGTTTCTCCTTCCCCTCCCCTGACCTTCTTCTCTTCTTCCCCTCTTCCTTCTTCTTCTTTGCATGTTTTATTGTTCATAGTTACTTGGTACCTTTCATCTTCTCTACTGGGCGGTAATACCAAACACCCAAAGAAGCTGGTTGAACCCTTGTCCTTTACCAATTGACTATGAGGTTAAGGTCGAAGGTTGCTGCCTTGAAGGTCGCTCAAACCCCGGAGTATTACCTCCAAAGCTTGGTCCTGCTGCGAGAAATCGACTCGAAAACAAATCTGGTTCTGCAACTTGTGCCAAGCTTGACTGCAGCAGCGTAGTTCACGTTTCAGCTCCTCCATTTGAAGATCGGTGGCTTGGATTCAACATGGTTGGGGAAGGCGAACCTGTTCCCAGATTTTTGTGAGGATTGGAACCTTGGTCAGGCGGCTGGATCGATATCTGAGTTCTGTTTTACCCCTGATTCTGTTTATCGTGAGGAAGAAGAAACTGATTCTCTAATTTTGCAAATAAGGACAGTTATTCATAATTACATAAAACCCCCTGTACCTGAACTTTAGTTTTGTTTATACCCACTCTTCTTCAATTTCCAGAATAACCCATTCTTTTAAGGTTTTAATTCCAGAACTACCCAGTTGTTATTAACTTACTTTTAAGTCCCTTCAGATATTATGTATTTGCCACCCAAACTCTTAACTTAAGCTATTAATCATTCTTATGGACCCATAAGCGATCCAATTTCAGCTTTTGGAACCCGGATCCGCATCACAAGAAAGAGCCTGGACGCCCAGGTGTCGCCTTGACAACTATGCCGGACACCAATTTGGCCTCATTTTGAGACCTAATTGAGCCGTAACCATGTCTTATCAATTTGAAGCTTACTTCCCTAGTTAAATTCTTCTTAACAGTCAGCCAGTGTACCTCTCTTGTGTTTTACATTCCTCCGAATCCCTTTTCCCTGTTCGAATTACATCATGTTGTGTCCATCTGAGACAATTCAACATGTTTTATTCCTTGGTCAACAATAACATGTACATATCACATGAAGTAGAAGCTGATACAAAAATGAAGAATGAATTGGAGGTGAATGTGAGAAATACGTAAAGAGTTAAACTGGTAATAGTTGGTTCCTCGGTGATATAGGATTTATTCTTATCTAAGTTTCCCAGAAGAACTCGCATTGATGTGTGAGATTCAGGACCTAATACAGTGAACCAGTACCTTTGAAAAGTGCGCATGCATTAGGCATGCTTGGAGGTAAGTCGCTTTCCTTGCAAGCCGGAAGAAGGCAATGAAATTACCAGTTCTGCAAGCCCTGAAAGGTTAATATCACCTTCACTATCAGGTCGGCACAGGAGAAAAGGGGGGAAAATCTGGAGATAAAGAATCAAAGAAGGCCAACAAACCTTGCTACCTCTCGGGCAAATAAAACTTCCATGGCTTGCCTTATCTCTGGAGTCATCTTTGCAAGATCAAGTGAGAGCTCTGCAGGTTCAACCTAGCAAAATGGAATATAGTCACTAACTCCACGTTAACCAAGACTGAATTACTGCTATAGTTGACTTACTTTGTAGCCAGGATGCTTATCCAGTTTGAGAAGTGCATAATAGCCCCGAAATTCTTTCTCTGAGGGCATGTCGATTCCCTTCTTCCGGTGGTCGTCATACATTTGGAACAACTCTACTGATGTTTTATTCATCTGTTCAATGTTGAGGTGTGCATCAAATCCCTCAGAGAAACCCTCACCTTTCGTGTATTCACACAATTCATGCATGGCTATGATGTGAAGTCTTATCTGGCATCAAGGGGATGAAACAAGACAACTTAGAATTAAGCAAAATTAAGTGGTTAGACAGCATATATCAACCAAACCAATTAGAATAGTAAAATAAGTTTCAAATGGAAGCTATGACTATTATGAACCCAAAAGAGGAAACAGAAGTGGAAGATGGTTATTTGAATACAAAAAATATTTACAAGAGGGGAAGTACTTGCATGCAAAATCAGTGAGAATCAAAACACCCATCCAGATGCATATCAACAATTAAATTATTCAAAATTTTAACTAAAAAAATAAATTTATAGTCCATGCTTTCCAACAAAATGTCTAAGGTTTTACACATATTGTCTCAAAGAAATAAAAGTATCTGGAAGTATCTCTACCATTTGCTCCAGCATGGTTATTGCCCTTCTGTTGAAAATGTGTTGCATCCTGAGGTCCATCCGGATCGCCCTCATCCTATCCCACAAGAAGTTATACATGCCAAGAAACCTATTATCATAAGGCTGATTTAGCAAATCCAGAAGATAGTCAACCGTCTTCTGCAAGACTGGCATGGGTCTAATCAAGTCTGCTTCCCTCTCAGCTGTCCTATTATACTGTACAAGAACAGAAAAGCACTTCAGCTATGCTCCATATTATAGGTGATGATAGATAATTTCACACGAAGCAAACCAAACTCAGAAAACATGTTCCCAGAAAGCTCATGGACAACCTTCTTTACAGCAAGGAATTCGGTAGTTTGATTTCTATCTCCATCCAAGCGTTCATATTTATCCAGATCTCCTTTCCTCTCACGCTCCTCCCTTTCTGAATCTGAAATATGAAGGAAAACACAAACCACCATAATAGATGAGATGGAATGAGAACCACAACCCATAGTTGCAACCAAACACAGACATGACAAGTGACAACCAACTAAGAAGCTAAAACAATACCTGGACACATATCAGGACATAACCCAATTATAGCATGGGAAGACAACAAGTCTTCAGAATCAGGTAAAATGCTGCCATTAGAGAAGTCCCCTGCTGCTTCAAGGGGATGCTCCGGAACAAACTTCCGTCTATGCACCGGAGATTGATCATGTCTGTTCCCTGAAGACTTGTGCTTTTTAAGATCATCAGCATTTTGCACCGATTGGCTTAGCTCGACACTGAAGCGTGCCAGCCGCTTTGCCTTCGCTTGTAGCTCTCTACAATCCATATTATGCAAATCACATACATGAGGGACTGGAAAGACAATCTGAAGGATATTCGATACATTTGATAGTTGTAAGGAAGTAAGGAGAGTGAACATGGATATACTTGACATTTATTTTTTAAAAGAAGAGGAAGCATAAAGGACAGTGTACATAGGTGGAGTACTTAGAGGTTTGAGTTGATGTCGTATATTCCAGGTGCTTTTTGTCCTCTTTTGTAAGTATACTTCCCAGGTATAGTTACACTTGGGTGTTTAAATTTGGGATTTGGGAGGTTCATGGTTTCTGGGATGTTCTATCACACAACTAGGCATTCCACCATTCAGGGGCGCAGCACTTGGTGATCCAAACAGTCTGACCACACATGCAATACCCCTCAAAAACCATCAACCTTCAATTCAATAAGGCCAATTGACCATAATGAATTGCACAGAGGATGAATCTCCTAGAAGATTTTCATTAGAAGAAGGTACAGGGGGTGACCTGGTCCTCTTGGGTACATGAGAAGTGGTAGACTTAAGTCCATCAGCTTCAACACTGACATTCTGAGCAGGTGGGGAGTGCCTCCAGTAAGTTTGGGAATTTACTTTACTTGATCTAGGATGAGATACAGCAGCCCTGGACAAGAGAACTACCAGAAGGTTTCACTGAGATATCTAAAGAAAAAATTCAATTACAAGGCCCCTTAAGGAAGCCTTTCCTTAATGGTCCACCCTCATTGTGCCACATGGACACATGACGTGGCAATTCCAACTGTCGATAGAGAGGACATGGTTTGGATTAGCCACGTGACAAAGTCCAATTCAATCAAATACCCTCCCGTCCATTGGCATGTATTCCCATGTATGTCATGCATGATGGTACTCCAACGACTAGTGTGCACTGTCCCATAGTCCTGGATTTTCAAAACTCTGTTTTGCCACTATGCAAACTCCGGCTGGCTGAAACTTGACATGCGAGCAGGGGACCTTGAGGTCCACGAAATATGGACCCTTCTGATCCGCCACGTGGCATATATTTGGGCCATTAAAGAAAGGCTTCCTTAACTGGCTGTGTAGGAAACATTCACATAATAACTACGATGATGATGATGAAATAGGAATTCTCAAAAGAGTTTTTAGAATTCATTAGCATCTGCTATAATTTACCTCTCAGTAGTGGTATTTGCATCTTGAATGGGATGAGACTTTCCATTAAAAGCTTCATTTTTAGATGGAAAAGGAGGATCCCTGTTCTGTCTCAGTACCTGGTTGCTAAGATTGGCCTGCAACCTGGTTCCACCAGTGTGAGAACCTACATGAGTTCCAAGTGAAGAGGGGCCTTCTTGAGTATGTGAATTAGTCTCTTTGACAGGCGACCTTGCCTGACTACCCCAGCCAGAGGGGAATAAAGCAGATCTGCACAAGGAATTACCAAACAGAGTTCAATTAGATAAAAGGAAATGAGGAAAGATAAGAAAAGAAGTAAGATTATTATTGGAATTGATGAACCACAATGAATGTGTTGTGTTATGTAGTTATGTGGTGCCAATTTTATGGGTTCAGGTGTATGTGTCAGTTTTTTAAGTTATGGGTATTGTTGTCATACTTGTCATAGTCTTTATTTGTTACACTCTTAAGTTGGTTATGGGTGTGGACTGTGGACCCAGTTTTTTCATTGTAAATGCTCTTAGATTAACATAAATAGACTCCCCCACCCCATGGTTTGAGCCTTCTGCCCATTACTTAAAATCGTGGGTTGTGTTCTCTTCCTTTTCTCATGTTGTCTTCTGTTATCGTTACATGGTATCAGATTATTGATTTCAGTACCTGGGATTCCTTCTAGATTCATGTCTTCTTTTTTATGGACTGGTCATATTCGTTTGATGTGGAAGATCAGATTTTCCTTGTTTTTGCCAAAACCCTAATTTGTCAGGCAATTCGTCGGGTAAAACCCTACTTTTTCTGGAGATTTTCCAAGAACCATGTCACTCATTTAAACTACAGTAGCCCATTCTAGTGCTAAAGCTGAATATAAAACAATGGCTCACACTACAGTTGAGTTGATGTGGCTTAGATCCTTCGTTCAGGAGCTTGGTTTTCTAATCAGCAAGCCAATGGACAATTGGATATGTTCTGTGATAACCAGGCAGCTATTTACATTGCTCGTAATCCAGTTTTTCATGAGAGGACTAAGCATATTGAAGTAAACTCTCACTTTGTCTAGGATGCAATGATGAAGAAATTGATTTCCACTCCTTAGTTAGCTCTAATAATCAACTTGGAGACTTGTTTACCAAAACCTTGTTCCAAAATGCATTTCTCCAAGGGTGTTCCAAGCTGGTTATGGGTGATGACTATCCTCCAAATTGAGGGGGAGTGTAATGTAGTTATGTGGTGTCAATTTTATGGGTTTAGGTATATGTGTCGGTTCTTTAAGTAATGGTCATTATTGTCATAGTTGTCATAGTCTTCATCTGTTATACTCTTCAGTCGGTTCTAGGCATGGAGCCATGGACCCAGTCTTAACATTGTAATTGCTCTTTGGTTAATATAAATAGACTCCCCACCCCCACAGTTAGAGCATTCTGCCCATTACTCAAACCGTGGGTTGTGGATCTCTTCCTTTCTCTCATCTTTTCTTCTCTTCGACTTCTCTCTTCTCCTCTCTTATCTTCTTTCTTTCTTATGATCAGGTACTGATTCAGGTTCCGTTATTGTTATATGTTGGATAAAACATACAACAAAAGTGGGTGAGATAATACAAGAGAAAGCACAAATAATTATAATATGCCACGAACTTACCTCCCAGTGACACCTTGACTATAATTTCCTGATAAATCTTCATTTGTAGGTGATGAAGAGGGCGACCTGGTTCTTTTTATCTGTTGAAAGCTGTCAGGCCCAGCAGAAATGCCGGTTCCATCATTTTGCGTTGCAACATAGGATGCAACTGTGGAGGGCACTTGATGAGTTTGGGAACCGCTGACAAAGGATCCTAGCTGATTACCCCTTCTAGGAGGAGATACTGTGGGTCTGAGTAAGAGAAACACCATACGACAGTTTCATATAAATATAAAGATGTGTATAAGAGGACAGGGAGTACAAAAGAAAGCATAAATAAGTAAATATCCCACAAACTTATACCTTCCAGTGACACCTCGACTAGAATTTCTCAGTAACTCTTCATTTGTGGGTAATGAAGAGGGCAACCTGTTTCTTTTTGGCTGTTGAGAACTGTCAGGCCTAGCAGAAATGCTGGATCCATCATTTTGCATAGCAACATATGATTGGGAACTGCTGACAAAGGATCCTGGCTGATTACCCCATATGTGAGGAGATGCTGTGGGTCTGAGAAAGACCACCACCATATGAGAAATGCGTATAAATACAAAGATGTGTATATGTTACATTTCAAAATTACATCATCTCCATAAAGAGAAATGTTTATGTGGCTTAAATTTCATGTCCATCAAGCACAAAAAGTCTATCTCCATTCTGAAGTTATGTATGCAAATTCTTATTATTTGATATTGCCTAAATATGTACACACCATAACCCAACAACCATGTCAATCGGCAACCATCAAATCCCCAAAAAGAAACTTGAATCATAATAGCTGTTTCACTTTGCTGCTCTAAAATAGGGAAAATAACCAATACACTCAATGGTATCCTTTGGTTATACATTTCCGATTGTGGTCCATCCAAGAGGTGGACAACTAATGTAGTACCAAATTTGAAGAAGTCAAAACAGTACCAAAAGACAAGATCTTTTCAGAGATAAAATCCAGATTTGGGGAGATTATCAATTTAATAAAAGGATGGTCCTATAACTCCAATCGAGTTCAGTAAATCAGGGATATACTTGCTGAAATTATGAGTTCCATCGAATGGGTATATCAGAAGATTTAGGCCTGTCCTAGTACTAGTAGGAAAAGAGCTAATATCGGAGGTTAAAACAGAGAACAGAATTAAGGGTTTGAACTATCAATCGATTCAACATATGAATCTGATATCAGTTAATAAAACAGAGCAGCAAATCAGAATCAATATCAGAATATCAGAGTATAAACGGTAGCTTAAGAAGAAACAGAGGCAGAATTAGAAAAACAGGAATAATTCCAGATCGGAAGGTCAGAATCTGCCCAAATTGAAAACAAATTCTATTTTAGAGGGATAGAACATTCAAATAAAAAATATATATATATGCAACATGTAAATTCTGGGTAGAACATGAGTTGCAGAAAAATTACAGAACTTAACTTGTAACGGAGGAATGATGATGGAAAAATAAGAATAAACAGAGATTAAACACCAGGGCTTCACACTGCAAGGTGGTTCGATTGGATAAAAAACCAACCTACATTGATCGCACACAAGGGGTTCCTCGATCAAACACAAGAGATCTTCAAACATTTAGAGGCAAGCAAAAGCTACAGTTTCTTTACCAAATTCGTGTACAATGCGGGCCTCCTCACAAACTTATATAAAAAACTCAAAAATAGAATCAAACACTAAAAAAGAAAGGATTAACCCAATCCTTAACTAATAAGGTTGCCTAAAGTAACTAGAAAACTAAAATAAGGAAGGAATTTTTATTTGGAGTTGCAGAGTAGTCTTGGACAAATCCCTAACCAACTCCACTACCAACAACCTAGTCAAACTTAAGTCCTAACCGTAGTTGTCATGGCGTCGCCTAGGCATCGCCAAGGAGGCGATTTGCGTCCTGGCTGAAAAAGAAATTCATGGCAATGATATGATTTACGTGACTCACAAATGGCGGTCGCCATTGGCTGATAGGCGTCGCCATGGATGCCAGGTCACGCCTGATTCACTAGGCGGTCAATTTTTTTGTAAAATGCAGGGTGATTTTGATAGGGGCTATGTTGATTTTTGATGATTTGATGTTACTTAATGTTGGTTTTATATGTTATAGGGTATATATTGTAGGCTTGTGGCATGCTAAATAACTTTAGAAAATAGGGAAAATAAAAAATGGCATGTGGGCGATTTGACCGCCATGGCAATGCCATAACAGGTGATTCATTGCCAAATCGATTAGCCACCCCTCCACTGCCTTGGATCAATTTGACGCCATGACAACTATGGTCCTAACAAGCCTATGACTCAAGTTAGCTAAAGAAAAAAAATGCAACTTAAATTGAACCACATAGAACCAGTTCAATTGAAGTATTGAACTAACCCAAAACAAATTAAAACTAAACTAAGTATAAGAAACTGGGTCCTAAAAATTGCAATCCCATATGCAGCCTTAATATTCATAGTTTAGTCCCCATTAAAGTGGTTTATTACATTGAAAACCCAATGGACCAAAAGGCCCAACATGTATATAACCCAACCCCTAGACTTATTCCTAAGCAAACAAGCCCTTTTGGTGATGTATCTGCATCAACAACCAATCGAACCATCCAGACCAAGGTAAAAGGATCAGGCAACACCAAGCCCATGATTGCACAATTACCAAATATGACAACCAAAAGTTTTTGGTTGATGGTAAGAGATTTGATTATTGTGTGTTCAATATCTTCTTTGCAATAAGAAAACACCTCCTTGAAAACAAAGGAAAACTCTCGAACTTACCAACATCTATAAAAAACTCTCAAACGACAATTGGTGAAAGACATTACGAATGAAACAAATTAATGCAAGGGCAAGGGATCGCGACACTGCCCGCATGGAATGGAATCTCACACACCAAGCAAATGGGAGCACAGGAGGGGAGTCGCATAGTTCATATACAAGGGGGGAGGCACGTGTAAAGAAGAAGCTAAGTTGTAAGAGTGTGCATGATGCCAGCAGCGTGGCCATCATTTTCCTTTAAAACGATTAGTTCCAATATTGTTTTCAGCTGCAGGGGGGAAATATATAATTATCCTTACAAAGTATGAAATGAACCACTATGAAGTATGAACTAAAAGTGGAATTCAAGTAAAATTGTAAAAGCAACATTCAAAAGATAAAAAAATCAGGAAAAACAATGATAGACCAAAGCAAAGACCAATCTATTTTGATGATGAACTCACGTTAGTCTCTTAATTTCTCCCATCTCACCCTTGTTGATGACCTCATGTTATTCTTCAAGGCTGACCCCCTCTCTATTGTATCTTCCATGTCGTTGAGACAATTGAGTGTATGTTTGGGCTTGGTATCAACCTCTCCAAGTCCCTCCTCTTCTTATCAAGAGTTTCTGAAGAGAGAATTCTCCCAAAGTTTTGACTGGTTTCTTTCTTGGCTCCCTTCCCGTCAAATATCTTGTGCTGCCTTTATCCCATCCAGATTGACTGCTCATTATTGTACCCCTACGCTTGAACCCATGCAAAGATTCTTCAGTTTTGGAAGGGTAAGTTCTTATCTATGCAAGCCATCTTGAGTTGATCAGATCAATCCTTCAGTCCACCTAATTCTATTGGTCTGGCATCTTCGGTCCCCCTAAGGTAGTTATTGTTAAGCATGAATCTCTTATGTGCTCCTTCCTTTAGAAGGGATCTGACTGCTCAGGTTTCTTCATCCCATCTCTAGGGCTTTTGTTTGGCTCCCTAAAGAGGAGGGAGGTCTGAGCCTGGTGTATTAAAGATGTAAACTTAGCTGGTATTTTCAATTTGATTTAGTCATTAGCATCCAAGAAGAAAAATATTTGGATTGATTGGGTCCACTCTAGCCATCTCTGCATTCTGCAATGATCTCTCTGGATGGCTCCCATTATCTCAGATGCCTCTTGGGTCTGGATAAAGGTTCTAAAAATCAGGCCTCTAGCTATTGGATCTATTAGTGCTTCCATTGATGATGGTTCTTCCACCAGAATCTGGATGGATCCTTGGCACCTCATTGGTATTCTCCTTCATTTGATGGTTGACAAATACATCTACAGCTCGGGTTCGACTAGACTTGCCACGGTCTCTAACATCATTCAGGTGGTGTTTGGGCCCACCCAATCAGCTCCCTCCATCTAGCTATATATCCTATTTGATCTTCCCACCTTGGCATCCCTAGAAGGCCGGCTGGTAATGGTGATATCGTTTTTTGAATTGCCTCTCCTTTAGGTCTCTTTAGTTTAAAGTCGGCTTGGGATCCCATAAGAACTCGAGGCTCTTTGGTGCAACCTAGTTTGGTTCACGTCTCACATTCCTCGCCATAGTTTCTCATCTTGGTGTGGACTTTGTGCCCTCTCTTACTCCCTTCCAACGGAATCCTTCCAAGCCAAAGGCACAATCCAGTCTCTCCTTCCTGTATCCTTTGTTGGAGTGCCATCGAAGATATGGATCATCTCCTCTTCAGCTGTCCTTTCTCCTCCAAGTTTTCGACTGGTGTTCTTGCTCAATGTTGGCCCTATAGACAAAGGATTTTTCCTTTTCAGTGTGAGTGGATCTAGGGTGATATGACCTTCGGAGGTTCCTTAGTTTGTGACAGAGTGGATAAGCTAGTGTTCGTTATTGCCATGCACCACATTTGGTTGGAGTATAATCTCAAAAAATGGACTTCAATTCCCAATCATAATAGCAGATTTGGGGCTCCATATCTTTTGATGCAAAAAAAAGCAAGCTACCTTTGGTGCCCTTCAGATGTGTTGATTCCCCAAGAAATCGGATTATCGTTGGCTCTTGGAACCTCCCACACTCTTTCTAGTGCTTTGATGTCTTTGTATTTTGCTTTACTTTGGGTATAATGTCTTGAATATTCTTTCCCCCTCGAGAGCCCTTGTTGTTCTTTCTTCTTTAGTAATGAAATATCATTCACCCAAAAAACAGACCAATCTATTCATTTCAATTAATTAGCCTAAAGAACTAGCTGCTGAGTGCTGACCTTCACATGCATTGAAATTGAAAACCCAGCATATATCATAAATAATCGGAATTGATAAATTGCAACAACTGTGTTTGATACAACATATATTGAAAGAGGACAGCCAACCCAAGAGTAATCACAAAGAGATAAAATATTCTATGAACTCACCTCCCAGATACACCTTGACTGGAATTTCTCAATAATTCTTCATTAGTTGATGGTGTAGGGGGCGACCTGGTTCTTTTTGGGTGTTGGGAGCTGCCAGGATTAGCAGAACTGCGGGCTCCAGCATTTTGTGTCACAAGATATGATGCAAATGTAGATGGCACTTGCTGTGTATGGGAATTAGAACCATTGGCAAGGGTTTGTAGCTGATTACCCCATCTAGGAGGTGATATAGCTGGTCTGAACAAGAGAACCACAATATGAGATTTTTATACAAATACATACAAATGTGTATGTTTTACATTTTACATTCATGTACCATCCATATATACAGATGTTATGACACAAAAATGTCATGCTAATTAATGAGACAAAAGTTTGCCACCCATTCTCTAATATGTATGCAAACCTAACTATTCAATATTTAGCCAACATCAGAGTTCAGATACAATGTCTTCAATAATTATATCATCAGTAAACTGAACCATCAATTCCCCAAGCAGAAACTTGAATTTTAAAAAACTATTGCAGTTTGCTGCTTCAAATATGGGAAAATAATCAAGATATTAAATGTTATACTTTTTTGTGGCTGTTGTCCATCCAAGAAGTAGGGAACCAGTCTAACTATCCAGATCAAGGAAAAAAGTCAGGTGACAAAAGCCAAAAATTGTGGAGTACATACTACATACTATATTATGTAAGCATTCAGCTGTGAGTCTGTAACAACTAAAAAAAATGTGTGGAGAATTTGAATATCATAATAGTTTCAAGGAACATATACACATGAATTTCACATTTTACAAAGTGATTATTCTGTGACCCAAATATTTATTGCACTAATATCAAATTGATTTTACATGATATGAAGACAATAAAATGCCCCTCATATTAATTGGAAACCCACGCCATGTAAAGGATGATACCACTGAGCTAAAATTACGCCAGTCTCATTTCTTATCTTTCTCCCCCCCCCCTCCCCCCGGGCCATAAAATGAATTTCACATTCACAAAATGATGATGCTGTGACCTAAATCTTTATTGCACTGATATCAAATTGACTTTACATGATATAAAGACAATAAAATACCCCTCACAGTAATTGGAAATCCCGGTTATGTAAAGGATTATAGCACTGAGCTAAAATTATGCCAGTCTCATTTCTCATCTTCCTCCCACCCCCACCCACGGCTTATGGATATACATTTATCATAAGACAATTAACATCCACAAAGAAATATCAAAGTTGTCATGCACGAATACTAAACCTGGGCAAAGAGTCAAATAAGATTGGTGTACCAATGCCAATTAATTATGTTGGGTTCAGTTGGATAATTCATGAATATGGTATGGAATTCCATAGCTTTTTAGTTGGGATAAGGGCCATAAGGCTGAGTTATTTTTTGTTGTTGGTATGAAAGTCTTGTTTTCAGTCCTTTTTCTTCTTCTTTTGATACAATACAATTCCATTTATTTATTAGAGCATCAGCCATAGGGTGCAAACAAATGTCATGTTTTATTTAAAAGTTTGCAAAATGTCATAGAACGTATAGGTGATAAAATGTGATATAGTGTTTATCACTCCATGGGATATATTATTAAGCATCAACACCTGCCACATGGACAGAGGTTGATCAGTCTTTGTGATAGAGGATACCACACCCATCTCATTGGCCAAGTTTAACCCAAACAAGCAAGGGAAGTGGTCAAAAGTGAGTCCAAAGGGATAAAAGTAACAGAAAATGCCACTAGATTTCGTTACTACAGTATGGGATATTTGTACCCTTATAGAAATATTTTTTTACTTTACTTTTGAGAAACTTCTACTCATTTCGGGCCAAAAATAAACCTCTAACAGTGGTGCAGCTTCCTTTATCACATAGTCCCATCGATGTTTTTCCATATTTGCCACTTGGGCAGGTGGTGTTATTTAATATAAATTTGCATATCCGCCTATCATTTAGTTTTTTTCCATATTTAATATTGATGAGAAGTTTGTCTCTATGTAAGACTAATTAGCTAGGTGCACATTAACATCCAAACTCATTCATGGTGTCAGCTCACCCTTCAATTGGGGTCAAGGATTAAAGTATCGGTATCGGTTGTCGTATCAGTCAACTAAATTTAAGATATGTATTGGCGGGTATCGTATCGTATCGTATCGCAGATGCGCTAAAAATACACATATAAATAGACAGGAAACACATTTTTATAGACTTCTGCATTTTATTTTATTTTTTAAATCTATACATGTATCATGCATAAACACTAAAATGGAGAACACCGAACTGAGAGACAAGTGTATTCAGTTGAAATACAAAATGATGAGACTTCTTATATGTAATGGTCTATTGTTGAATTTCTATGAAATTTTAAAATCTACGAACAAACTGATGCAATATTTCATGTTTGATACAATGTTTTAGTTTTTTTTACCTAAATCTCCTCTAACATAGAAAAAAATAAACCTACTTGATTGTTTGATCTTGCCATCCAGATTCTTATAAAAAATACTACTAGAACACTACAAAAGGGATGGCAGTAACTTGAGCAATCATTACATGAGATACAACGTACAATTTTGTAGAAGGATCAACACACTTGGCTTGTCACAAGGATAAACAACATTAAACGGAAATGATGACACTAGTTCTGATGAACTGATGATTCTTATAGAAATTAAAAATTAAATGGAATGGAGAAATCAAACAGAAGACACTTATTTGGCTGCAAAGACACTATAGATGTAAACTGGAGAAGATGATCAACATGAGGATGCCATAATTCATGACAAGGAATAATGCAGGAGTAGATTACAATAAACTGCCCCAACAGTTTATAACCCCAAACAATACAAATAGGAGCAGGAAACAAATAAATAAGACATCAAATAAACCCCCAAGGATACAATACCCATACAGGAGCAAAACCGGCCCAAAACCCAACCCAATAGGAGAAAGAAAGACCTGCCATAGAGCTGGAGAGAGAAAGGTGTGGACAGGTCTGTAGGAGTCCGATTGAGCTGCACTCTTGAGCGTAGATAGTCCCTAGAGAGGGTACAAAAACCCCCCAAAGTTGGGAGGATTCTAATGGCTGGTTGTGAAGTTACAAGCTTTCTGATTTTTTGATCTAGGTGAGAGAAAACTTCAAAATTCTTTAGAACAGCAATTGGTCGACTTCAGATGGTCTTCAAGAGAGGATCGATTGATCTTCTTAGAGTATAGAACCAGTCCTCCAAAGGATCTTCAGATCAGATCTCAAACTTGGGCAGCAATGAGGGTTGATTGGCTTCAAGAAAAAGAACTCTTCGGCTTGCCAATTCTGATTTTGAATGCTTTAACAGGTCTGAACTTCTGATAACAGTAAACATAAAATAACAAGTAAACAAAGTGATTAAAATAAAGAAGAAACAAGGGAAGTGGGAGAGAAGGTGACTATCTCGGCCCGGGCTTCTCACCCACAGCTATCCCGGCTACTCTAAGCAATTGATTGCAAATCTTCTTTATTCAAATCTGTGAAATAATGATACATATGCCTCTCTATTTATAGAGGGGAAGTTTACAATAATACTAAGACTAGGGCTTCTCACCCATAGCTATTCCGGCTGCACTAAGTAATTGGTTGCAAATCTTCTTTATTCAAATCTGTGAAATAATGGTATATATGCCTCTCTATTTGTAGAGGGGAAGTTTACAATCATACTAAGACTAGGAGTTAGTTTCCAAAGAGGACTAGACACTCCTACTACAACTAGGAATTCAAAATAAGACTAGGACTTGACTTTATGACTCCAACATGGAGTAAGACTGACTAACTAATAGTCCATATAGGACTTTACAACCGACCAATGGCCTAATGGGCATTTATTGAATTAGATAACAACTAATTAAACTAATGAATTAAATCCCGTTTTCCTACCTTCTACCTATATTTTAGGCCAATTAAAGTGGCCCATTTCAAAGAAAACCCATGGGATCAAAGACCCAACACATATATAACACAACCCAATGCTTATTTGCAATAAAATAAGCCCAAGTGACTTATCTACATCAAGAAAGATATGAAAAAATGGTAAATTAAGATTGTGAAATCTGTTGGGTAAAAGTGCAGTTGCGCTTCAAATTTTGGGAACTTAAGTATTGTCAGCATAAAGAACAAGCTCTATTTCGAAAGTGAAACTAGTTTTGTAGAGATGTATCTTAAGTATCGGTTGCGATCGATTTGATACGAACTAATACACATGTAATTCAATTGTTTGGAGCTCAATTGTACATATTGAGAGTATTGGTGTGTATCGATGAGGATTGGAGAGTATCGGAGCATATCATACGATACGCTAACAACAACAACAAACTCAGACTTATCCCAACCTACATGGATCCAAACAAAACACAATAGATAAAAAAAGGGACCAAACAAAGAATGGGGAGGGGGAGGCAAAAAGATGAGAATATACTAGTGAGAGTAAGAGGAAAGAGGCCCAGCCTAACAAGGCAGTATCTCAGCTAAATGGGGTCTGGAACATGAATCCTAGCCCTCCAATAGACTCTATCCAATGTCATACTTGGGATAAGGCCGAGACTAAGCATGTCATTCTTTGCCACTTCGTCTATGGTTAAAATACATAGAAATTTTTTAAAATGCATGTATCATATTGGTGGGTATCGTATTGGTCCTAACCAATACCGATACATATCGGCTAATACGGTATGATACGCAATGATTCTTTAAACCAATATTTAGGGTTTCTAATGAATAATAATTCCAAAAAAGTCCACCCTTCCACTGAAGTCTAGAGATATAATAGCTCATTCCAAAGGATATAGACTTCAAAACTGGTTGGCAATTACCCATTTATTCATAGTCAGGTTCCTAATTAGATGCAGAGAACAGTATTTTATATAAAGTAACAATCATTCACACATTCTGCAGCTGTGCTTATACATATCAATATCGCATCTATTTGAGTTTAGGGATCTCAAATACATGCACTCCCCACCCCACCCCACCCCC
>NC_056561.1:43888825-43889610 GCF_013358625.1 Macadamia integrifolia | reverse complement strand
AAAAAAGAATTGCATTTGCACAATAAGTTGTAACGAAATCTGACTGCAACAAAACTCAACAACAAAGGGGGGGAAAAAAGGTTTATGTTAGGAATCAAAATGGTTGAGGACACAAAATTGATGTATTTCAGATGTGGAAAAAAGTACCTAGACCCGCTAGAATGAGTGCCAGCACAAAATGAGAAGCAATAATTATCATATTGGGAACCCTATGGTTAAGGGCCTAATTTGATGATTTTCATCAATCCCATCATTTTTGGCGTATTGAAGCACAACAAAGGCCAGAATGAGTACCAGTACAGAGTGAAAAGCTGAGATAATGGTGCTGAGCGTGGAGCAGTCACTGTGGTGTCCAGTGAAAAGTGGCTCCTGCTTCGTTAAGCTCATGGCACATTGGTCAGGTTCTTGAAACTTCAACACGGGTATCATACAATCCAGAATTGATGCCAAATGGTACCAAACAACGATAATAGAAGTTTACAATTAGCTTAAGACCCATTATTTGGTGCAACATCTTGTCCCAGTTATCATAAAATTCAAGTGCCTTTCTTTGGATGATTGAGTATTCCAAATTCAAATATAGGATCTTACTGGGGTTCATACGGCTACAAAACCCTTTTTTTTTTTTTTTTTTTTTTTCGTGTTGCCCAAAATCAGAACATAAAATGCATGCCAAAAAAAAGAAACACAAGAAAGAGTCTGGATTTACAAACGAATGGAACGACTACAGTCTACAGATGAATAAATTAAAACAACGAACAGGAAAACGATCGAAAAAGTTACCT
>NC_056561.1:43870172-43885795 GCF_013358625.1 Macadamia integrifolia | reverse complement strand
CTACGGCAGACATAATTGCAGAATTTGTTTTTCTTCAATCTTCGACTTTTGGGTCTGTTATTGGGTTGGATTTGATAGAGTTGGGGATTACAAACATGTTCTTAATTTCTCCTGAGATTTGGAGCCCTGTTTGAGGGGCTGGGTTGATTGCAAGGAGTCTCGTTACCACTGGTTTCTTGTTATCTATTGTGTAGTTAAAGAGGATATAAACTTCCCTTATTTATGAGCAAGATCCTCTACTTCACATATTATACTCAAGCCATGGTTTCTAAATTTTAATTTGGTTTATCTCCATTTCCCTTTTAAATACCAGAAACATGTCCCCATATTCCTTTTTATCTGAGTAGGGGATGCCCTATTTATGTGTAATCTGATATTTTTCTTTTCATTTTAGTTCTATTTGATCCTTTGAATAATTTCCTTTTAGGAGATATATGCAAAAGATGAGACTTATTGGTGACCATTTTATCCCTTTCTCGTGTGACTTGTTAAATTTAATTCAACAACTCAGTCTTGTTAAATTTAATAATATGGTGAATTGTGCATCTTGGTATGGGGACTGTGGTGATTCTGAGTAATGGTGCCTGATTTATGGAAGTAGGGACTATATTTCTTGTTAATTTGATTAACTCTGAAGGTTGTTTGGTTGATTGATTTCATTTCATCAGCCTATATTGACATTAAAACCAATTACAACCCTTGAAACCTTTGAACTTCAAGTTGTGAACACAATCAACATACCATTTAGACATTGAAAAGGCTTGTATCAGCCTAGATAGGCCACCATTTTGAGATCTTAAAGCTCGGTTAGCCTGTTGAGATGATATGTGATACTACTGTTGGGGTTGATTGGGGTCGCTAGGCGATATGGAGTATATGCCTCCAATCCCTGTAGCTTAGAATCCTCAACCAACCTTTCATCAGTAATTGATGACCCTTTCTAAGTTTCAAGCTACACTTATACTCTGTTCAATATTAATCATTCCAATAGGGGGTGTTAATCGGTTGGTTCGATCTGATTTTCAGTCCAGCTGAATCGAAGTGGTCTGGTACTAGGCCAACCCAAAGCTACAATGCTTGCTCCATCAAGGCCTAATTGATGGCCTACTGGAATGAATGATCAACATTGAACAGAGCTGTGTACAGAGATCCCACTAGCAACACATAATGTAGAATTCTACCTTACTAGAGGAAGAAATCACCCTTTGCTATTAACGATCTAGAAATTTCACTGGTTAAAGCTATATCCATTCTAGGAAATTTACATCAAAACTACCTCAGATGCATAACCATTTCAATAAATGAGATATAGTATTAGTAGTATCCTCTTTCTTGAGATCCACTAGCTAGCATCAAAAGTCAAGCAACCAGATTACCTTCTCCTTACATAGTGCCACACATTTCTCAGTAGAAGCCTGTGAAGATCTTTCACTAATGGAACATTATAGTTCTTTGTGAATTTTAGGAACAGATCCAAGCCCAAAGAAAACCAGAATTTGTTTGGCAGCTGGTTCACCTCATAAACTACAAGAAGCCTGTGAATATCTTTGTCTGATGGTTCATAATGTTTGCTATATATAAGCTACTGCATTCTTCAGAAAATAACTCATGATGATAGATCAAATTCAACACTCACCAAGAAATCCCACTTGTGAATCTATAACGGACACCATGTCTCCCTCAACCCTTAAGTCAGAGGCAACAACCTATCATACAAGGTCATGCCTCTACCAAGCTCAAATGCACCATGTTTATGTTTTCGAGAGCATGACCCATAGTTAAACGAGAAATCAATCAACTTATCCCACATACAGCATTGTTTCAAGTTCTGGAAGGCTGAAATGCATTAATTATTTCTGAAAGGGCACAAAATACATGAATCAACACATTCTAGGACCAAAAAGTTAACAGATAATGAAATAATCAATTGAATGACCCAAAAATATACTCAAGATGCCATTGAAGTGTTTATATACCCATTGTCAAGTAAACAAAAAAGACCATGGTTTAGTTGAAGCAACAGGAAGAACTGCCTATAGGACCATTCTGACATGACCACTGACTTCATTCTCCACATGGCTTTCACCACCCCAGAAGCTTATTGGCAGCCAACATCCAAATAGCATGTTGAGGCAAGAAGATTTCTATGGTGTTCATCCAAACGTTAAAGGGGAAACCGAGAGAATGACACATGCAAGAAACATGATCTATAACCGGCATAGCTGCACTTGTACAGTTCATATAGGTGTTTAAGTAGGGATAGGGCTTAGGGAGAAGGGTCAGGAGTGATGGAACTTCATAGTGTTTAATTGTTAATGGAGTTGAGGTTTTGTTGAAATTCTCCAACAGGCTGGAACAGGCTCTGGTTACAGAATCAGAAAGCATGGGGAAAGAATGTCCCATGTCCAGGCATCATGTCAGATGAAGGTGAGAAAACTATGGTTGATTGAGTACACTGCAGTGGTGATTTGGTGTGAAATTAAGGGGATAAGGTCATGCACTAGGGTCAAGAACACATATTGTAACAGAAATAAATAGAAACTAGATTATGACTGTGTCTCAGGCCAACAAGTTACATGGAGAATAATCTTTAGCTGATTAGGAAAGCTATATCATTGTGTGGTTATAGAAACATGTTGATGGCTAATCTAAATCATCTGAGGACAGAGTTTAGAAATCCAGCAGAAAATAGAATTGCAGTAAAGGAAAACACTCGAGGTTTAAGAGGAAACCGAAATCAGTAAATCAGAGACTGATTTGACAAGTAAGCTGGCCGAAGGCTCTGATTGATAAGTGAACAGAATATCAAAACTTCAAATCAATCCAATGGTTGGATGTTAAGCTACTGATGAGTCCTACTGGAAGTAGGATAATTCAAAAACTGAGTAATTGCATACTGAACTAAAGAGCTCAGAACAGAATTGAATAATGTTCAGCTTAATGAATAAACAGTAAATGAATTCCAGCAATAACAAAATATTGATCTGAAAAAGTCCTCGAGATTTTACTTGACAATGGGTATTCGAGAACAGAATATTTACTTACATTACAATATTTTTTGGTGGTAGTATATTCAATTTTTAGAGGGTCAGCATGGCTATTCAAACATTTCCCAATTTTGCAAGGTTAATTGCTATGTATTCTCTAATCTTATTTCATTTTGTGTTCGGTTGTTATGTTTTACCATTAACTTTGCTAACCTCAAATGTCTTTTGTGTATTCATTAAAACTGTCCCCGCTGCTTTTCATGTGAATAATCTGTGGCTTTAAACTCTGCTTGGTTCCTAGTATGCTAACTTTTACACTAACTTATAATGTCTAGCTATTATGTCTTGAAGTAGTATCCCTGCCGTTAAGTGGTCAGAATTTGAGACCACTGTGTTCATTGAAGCAATGAAAGAAGCTGTAAAAAATGGTCACAAATCCAGTTTAATGGTTTAACAAAACTGGATGGGAGATCATTACAAAGCAATTTCAACAGGCTTTAAATCGTCCAGTTGGGAGAGAACAGTTACGCAATAAGATGAACAAGTTGAAACAAGAGTATCAACAATTCAAGAGACTGCTTGACACAACTGGATTTGGGTGGAACTCAATGACAAAAACAGTCACAGTCTATGATGAGTCCGTATGGGATAGGGCAATACAGGTACAATAGATTTCAGTAGCTAGTTCAATTGTTTAAAAATTAGATTACAATGAGTAGTACATCTAAGTGATACAATTACTGCTTATGCAGGCAAATCCAGGTTGGTTGAAATACAAGAAGTATGGACTAAACAATTGGCCAGATTTGAGCATGGTATTTGGGGATGCATATGCTAGAGGTAACTTAGGGGTTGATAGTGCTCAAGATCTGGATGGCATCGACGCTGTTAATATAGTTGATAATGAGCAACTCTCTCACTCCCCCAGTACCCCGGTGCATATAAGCATGACTGACCCCTTTCATGAGGATACTCATACTCCAACTCAGACCACCACAAAACGAAGTCTTGATAGGACACCTACGGGACGAAGAAAGAAGAACGCCAATAAGGGAGATAGCCACGTGAAGGACTTGTATGGGAAGTATTTATCCATGAAAATTGAGAAAGCATCTAGTACTTCTATTACATCTCCTGTTCGTGGTGGGGTAGGTGCATCTTGTCCTCGAGATTTCAGTGTGAGTGCATGTGAGGCGGTGATATCCTCCATACCGGATATATCAAAGGAGATATATTTGAAGGCCACCAGTCGTATGTGTACTGATCCTAGTTGGAGGGAGTTGTTTGTCTGTGCAGACCCTGCGAAGAGGATTTGGCTTTTAGATGCGTTGGAGTAGTTGATGTTGTGTTTGTATGCTACTTTTGATAATTTTGGATTCGAGACTCTACTTTTGATGTCTGTAATTTTACTTTTGGAGATACATTGCATGACTTGGCTTTATTTTTTTGTGTTTTTTCCTATTATTGATATGTGTAATGCTGAACATGTGGTTTTGGGTTGACACGATGTGTCAGCTTGTTATGTTTTACAGACATTTGTTTCCAAATGTGTAGTAATTGTTTATTTATTGCAGTTATGTCAAATGCATTATGTGAAACTTCTAGTGATGAAGAAGATATGGTCACTCACATGGGAATGGAATTACTGTGTGAGGCTGTATATATTCGAGAACCATGTCGGGATAGTGTATTTCCAGGTGCTGTCATGATGCATGAGGTATTGAATGGGCATGCCAATAGATGCTATGAAGAGTTTAGGATGGAACGTCATGTCTTCCTTAACCTATGTGACTATGTTAGACATAGGGGGTGGTTGAAAGATACGACCAACATCCGAGTGGATGAACAGCTTGGAATGTTCCTATGGATTGTTGGGAAGGGTTCAAGTAATAGGGACACCCAAAATCATTTCAACCACTCAGGAGAAACAATTAGTCGAACATTCAATGTTGTCTTGATTGCAATGCAACGCCTGGCTAAGGAGAAAATCAGACCGCCAGACGTCAATATGATACCGATAGAGATTGCACAGAACCCGAAATACTACCCTTTTTTCAAGGTAAATATGTTAATATGATACATGTCTGTAATTAAATATATGAATGTTTATATTCTTATATGTACTGGCCATTTAATTGTCAATATATGTCATAGCATTGTATTGGCGCCATAGACGGTACTCACATCCATGCGGTAGTTCCAAGAGAGGATCAAATTCGATATAGGAATCGGAAGGGGATCACAACTCAAAATGTGATGTGTGCATGTTCATTTGACATGCGATTCACATATGTGTATGCGGGATGGGAAGGTAGTGCAAACGATTGTCGAGTACTTGAACAGGCAAGAAGTGATCCTCGTTTGAGTTTTCCTCATCCACCTCCAGGTATTAACTTTATACTAATATATTAGATTTTCATTTGAGTGTATACGTAATAACATATATTATTTTTTGTCTGTAGGAAAGTATTATGTTGTCGACTCTGGGTATGCTAGACAATCTGGATTTTTGACACCATTTCGGGGTGAGAGATACCATCTACCGGACTATAAAGGGTGTAGAAGATCCCCAAGAAGACATTCATCACTTCGGAATGTTATTGAATGCACATTTGGGGTATTGAAGAACAAATTTAAAATTTTAAGGCTAATGCATCAGTTCCCAGTGGAAACTCAGGCTTCAATCGTATTGGCATGTTGTGGGCTACACAACTATATTCGAGAAGAGCATATTGCTGATGCAGAATTCGTGGGGATGAGCGATGATTTAAAAGTTGCAGAAGATGACTTGAATCCGCCACATGAAGATTTCGTTGATCATTCTACAATACAATCAAGTCAACGAAATCGGGCAAAAGAGATGAATGCCACTAGGCTAAGAATTACAAATGCAATGGCTAGACAGCAAAGGATGCCAGAACTAGTTGAAAACTAAAACCGATAACTATTTTGCCAAAACTAGAAAACCTAAATTGATGTTTCAACCCACGTAGTACTTGTTTTATGATACATTTATATATGTGGTACAAGTTGATATATTATTATGAATGTCATATATTTGGATGCTATATTAACTTTTTTGATAAATAAATTTCTGTTACAGATGACTTCTTCTATGCCCCCACTTATGATAGCAACTTGTGAAATTTGTGGGAAGAGTTGTGGTAAATATACAACCAAGTCGGGTAAAAATATTGGAAGAGAATTTTTCAAGTGTGAAGATACATGTAATTTTTTCATATGGGTGGACCAACTACATCTATGTAGATGTGGTAAAGGTCAATGCAAAGTACGAACTGCGACGAAAGGTCCAACCAAGGGACAGTATTTTCTATGTTGCCCAAGTTCAACTGGGGTAATTTATTTCTACGATTGACCTATACCTATAGATAATTTATTTTTTGTTTAATTCGATGTTAAATTTCAACGACCCTAATCACATATATTATTTGATATAGGTTGATAACCGTGGATGTGGTATGTTTGTATGGTTGAAAGATGAAACACATATCTCTACCATACAACATACATTATGTTCAGAAAACTCAAGCTCAACATCAACATCATCCAGACCACTTTCCGTTTCGAACGAGTACATGAAAGGATATCTGGAAGGGACACTTAAAGGATTAGAGGACCAAACAAATAAGATGAAAGACATCCTCCATGCATTCAAGTCTTTAGACTTGGAAAAGAAGTGAAAATTTGGAGAATTATGTAATAGTTAACTTGCACAAGGCATTGTTAATACTGTATTTTATTCATCTTTTGGAAACCATGTTTTTTTTCGTTGGTGTGTAATATTTTATTGTCCAAAAAAAATTTATATGCTTATAGTATTTTAATGTTATTTTTGTAATTATTGACTTAAAAGAAAAGAAAAAAAAAACCGTTTCTGAAACAAGTATTACCAAACGGCAGAAATGTCGTTTCTTGGTTCTGAAACTGTTCTAGAAACAGATTCACCAAACAACCTTAAATCGTTTAAAAACGGCGTTTTGACACATAAACTGAAATTTCCGTTTCTGACACGAAACGGAGTTTCTGGAACAGAAACGATACCAAACGGAGCCGAAGTGTACAAAGGAGGAAGGACAAGAAAAATTCAAAACCAACTGAATCAGCATCTATTACAGTCCCATGTCAGTTTATAGGATTGTTCATACATTAGTTTTTAAGAGAATCGATGTGGGTTAATATGATCTTAGGTCTCTTTCATGAATTTGGGAGATAATATCATTATTGGTATTGATATTGATCCAGATTGATGTGTATCGATCTATTTCGCCTTTGCTTTTTGTTAAAAAGTATACTTTTTTACTGTTTTACCCCTGAAACGATATACCATGGTCCCTCACCTTGTAAACTAATTTATGTGGTTGAGTTCTTCTTCTTTGAATTGTGGAGCGTTTCCTTACTTTACCTTTTTCTCTGATTTATGGGGAATCTTTTCCAGACTTCCTTCAAGTGGCCTAAGACAGGTTTGGCTCTCCTGATGAGTTGCTGGACTTCTTTTGTTTTTTTTTTTGGCCAGAAATTATTTCATTAAAATAAGGAAGCACCAACTACAAATCCAGCAAAATAACAAAATAAAATAATAACAGAAAAGAAGCCATCCAATATTTTTCTCCCACCTTCGGCATTGCCATCAACAGGAGAGCAAGAAGGGAACTAATTAAATCTGAAACTTGGTCTTCCTTCTGAGTCCTTAGCAATGAGCTCCAAAATATGAGACGGGAAATTAACATCCACATCTGAAACACCAGTCTTCGCAGCATCTCTGGCCAAATAATTTGCTATTGCGTTCCCTTATCTATAATTGTGAGAAATCTTCCAAGAAATACTACTCAGTTATGGTTTGAGAAATATCCATCTCTGCATAGTAAACCACTGCATCTTATTTTGTTGGCAAATAGTGACTACCGCTGCAGAGTCCGATTCCACCCACAGATTTTGAATGTTCAGGTTCTTGGCTCTCATGAGCCCTTCCATCAACCCCTCCACCTCTGCTTCAAAAACTCTTGTCACCCCCATATATTTTTTTTACGAGCCTAGGACTCTTCCCATATGATCACGGAGAATACCTCCTACACCTACATGGCCAGGGTTCCCCAAAGAGCTCCCGTCAAAATTTAATTTGACCCAATTAATAGGGGGCTTACAACAGAACACTTCCAAAATTTTCCTATTAGAACTAGCTTGAATTGGGATACCGAGGCGTCTGCAAACTATCTCATCCTTCGCTGTTCTGACTTCTCCCATCGACGCCGGGTTATTTCTTCTAACATCTTTAACTACCATGGCCACTACATACTTAGCCAAACGGTCTTTACCTTCCAATTTCCTGTGGTTTCTTTCTCTCCATAGGTGATCTATTACTATACTGAAGCACATAGACCACACCTCTTTAATACACAATATTTTCCATTTTCTCTTCCACCATTGGGCCAACTCGAGCAAGGACCCCTGAGCCATCCATCTCACCTTAAAATACTCAAATAAAGTGCACCAAATCACTCTAGAGAAAGAGCAAGACAAAAGAATGTGATCTATCGATTCCTCCTCATGTCTGTAGAGGTCGCATCGAGACGCTATAGGAATTGATCTTCTTTTAACCGCCTCATCAGTTGGAAGCTTTCCATGAATCGCCCTCCAAGCCAAAGTTGCAACCCTTGGCCGTTGCTTCTTGCACCAAATTAGAGAGGCCCATTGCACTATTGGCTTCTTCACTCTGATTTCATCCCAAGCTGATTTTGAGCTGAATTCTCCATCCAGAGACAAATTCCACACGCATTTGTCGGCACAATCATACTCAGGAAGCTTAATTCTCTGAACAACCTCAAAAATACCTTTGAAAAAGGCAGAGTGCACCGCTGGAAGCCTCCATTTGTGATCATCAATAAATCTACAAACATTACCATCAAGATTTGTCTGATCACGATCCTCCATGACCACCCCATCTTCTATCACATTGGATCCAACCCATACCTCCTTCCAGAGCTTTATTTTGCATCCATCACCAACTATCCATCTCTCCATAGAGGAAATAAATTTCCATATGTGTTTAATGCCTGGCTAAATTGAAGATTTTATGTATCCTTTTTTTGGCACACCTTTCCTGCTTAGGAATCTTGCCCTCAAGAAGCAGCTGGTCATGGACTCTTCATGCTTGATATGCCAAGCAGTTTTACAAAGCATTGCTTTGTTGACGTCTCTCAGTCTCCACAAACCTAGCCCCCCTTCCTCCTTAGGCATGCAACATTGATCCCAATTTACAACAATTTTTTTTTTGAAGTTTCAATCTCTCCAGTCTAGAAAACTTTTTGCATCCATCTCTCCAAAGTCACGATAAGAGACTCTAGCCAACAATATACTGCAAAGCTATGGGTTGGCATGCTCAATATGACTGAATGGGCCAGCTCCACCCTTCCAGCCATGGATAAGATCTTCGCCTTCCACCCTGCCAGACGGTCTTTAACTTGGTCCATGATTGGTAGAACAACCTCCTTTTTAACTCTCCCTTTAAAAATTTCAACTCCCAAGTATTTAGTCGAGTATGAACATAGTGGAATCCCCAACTCCTCAATGATAGCCTGCTTTCTCTGAGGGTTTAGGCATCCAGGAAACAACTTGATTTTCTTCAAATTTACACACTGCCCTAAAAACTCCTAATACTTGTTTTGAAAGTTTTTTAAGTGATGGATATACCTGATTGAGGCATTAGCAAATATAAAAATGTCGTCTGCGAAGAGGCTGTGAACTGGAGTACTCACCCCTCGAGCACCCTTGAGCGGCTTCAATCTCTTATCAGCCACAAGCTCGTGAAGCCCTCTGCAGAGAACTTCTTCAACCAGAATAAATAGCATGGGGGATAGGGGATCCCCTTCTCTCAACCCTCTTTCCACACCAAAGTACCCCACTAGGCCACCGTTTAGAAAAACAGATAATTTTGCAGACACCAGCATCTGATGAACCTAGGATATCCACCTTTCCGAGAAGCTGAACTTCCTCAAAACATGAAACAAAATCCAAGGAAATTGTGTCATAAGCCTTCTGGATGTAAATCTTCAAACTCATGCCACCTCCTCTAGCATTCGAGAACATCATATTTGACAATTCGGAAGCCACAGAGATATTTGAATGAATGATTTTGCCCTTTCGAAAAGCCCCTTGCTCCTCCGAGATAAGACGAGGCAGAAAAATAGAAAGACGCATAGCCATAATTTTTGTAACAATTTTACAAAAAAAATTGCCCCTGCATAGGGCCCGAAACTTATCTAGGGGCATCGCTCCTTTTGATTTGGGAATTAGGACAAAGAAATTGTTGTTCACGCCATATGGCATAAGATTGCGACTAAAGAAACCTCTCACAACATTACATACGTCTTCATAAATAATATCCCAACAAGCTCTGTAAAAAGTACCTGGGAGACCATCCGGTCTTGGAGAGCATTCGGGGTCAAGGTCCCAAACCGCCTCTTTAATCTCTGCATTGGACGGCATGACATCTAGTCTCCATCGATCAATATCCGTCAGCACTGACGGAATACAATCCAACATATCCAGGTGATTTGAAGATGTAAAGCGCTTAAGGAAGCTTTTATAAAAATAAGAAACATACCCTTCCAGCTGATTTTTCTCTGAAAGAATTCTCCCATCTCCATCTTTGAGAACTCTGATGGTATTCTTAATTCTTCGCACCTTCACAGTGATATGGAAGAATTTAAAGCACCTGTCCCCTTGCAGCCTCCATCTCGATCTCGACTTCTCCACCCAAAGCTTATCATAGCTCTCTATGGCTTTTAAATGTCTAGTTTTCGCATCTGCTTCACAAACGAAAATCTGATCATTCATTCCATTCACCTCAATCTCGTGCTGCACTTCCTCCAAACTTTTCTAAGCCTCCTCCATCTCCAAATTAATATTAGAAAAAGTATCCCTAGCCCATGACCTTATCACTCCTTTCAATCTTTTGATTTTTTGGTTGAAAACATACATGGTAGACCCACTGATCCATTGATCCCAGGACTCCCTCACCACATTACTAAAATTCTCATTCTCAGACCAGAACCTCTAAAACCTAAAGGGGCAATTTAGAGGTTTTGCAGCGTTTTCAGAGATCACCAACAGAGGGGAATGGTCAGACACACCACTCATCAAAACTTTATGGATGCAATCATGAAACATAGATAGCTAGTCACCTGTGCAGAAGGACCTGTCCAGCATCGCCACGACATTCCCCCTTCTTCTATTGTTCGTCCAAGTAAACTTACAACCTTGGGAGGGAATTTTGATCAGAGAGCATCCATCAACCATTGCACCAAAATCTGTTGCCGATCCCATGTTAAAGGCGCCGGGGCCTCTTTTCTCGTGAGCCTGGAAAGTGGCATTAAAATCCCCTACAACCATCCAAGGAATCCTGTTCCCAGGCCGAGAAGAAGCCAGATTTACCCATAAGTCTCTTCTAGCTACTCTGAAGCATTTCGCATGAACAACATACACTATCACCTCTTTACCCTACCACCCCACCTTCATTGAGATATGTTAGTCTGAGCTGGAAGTAACATTTGGCTTTGAGATACCCCGTCTCCACATAACCCATAGGTTCGGGACCTTGTCCAGTCCCCCATTATGAATGAACGCCGCATCATACCCATATTTTTATTGAAAATTTTTTTGGGAATTTCTGAATCTCCATCATCGGCTTTGCCAGACAAACAATATTTGGATTATTCATTCTCAATAAATTACCTAAGGTCAATCTCGCAGCCTTCTTCTTCATACCCCTTATGTTCCAGTAAAGAACCTTCATCATCACTTTTTTAATAAAGCAATCCTATCAGACTTTCTGGAAGCCTGCTCATGGGAAGCCACATTCTTCCTCTTCTGCTGTCTTCTATTCTCCATACCCTCTTCATGCTCACGAGCAGCTCTATCAACCTCTTCGACATCATGGTAGACCACCATAGCCCCTTCTCTGTAATGCTGATGGCTGGGATAAACATACTGAGAAGCCCAAGGAGGGACGCTCCTACCATTTTCTCGACATGCATAATTTGGACAGCTCCTATCCCCATTGAGCTTCTTGATGCCGGCCACCTCATCATAGTCGATTCCATGCATGCAGTCTCCTTCGTCACCAACCTCTGTAACTGTCGGTAAAAAACCATGCACCGACCCGAGATCCGACCTATTAAGGCCCCATGTGGATATTCCAAACATGGTTCGGCCAGGCCACAATGGGCGCTCACATCATCCTTATTTGTTTTCTCAATTGGATTTCCTTCAATGGAAGGATGACAACAATGTTCCCTCTCTCTTGCGATCCTTGTTTTGGAGAAGGGATATTCTCCTTTGATTGTGTTTCAGGAATGGAATGTGCTTCTCTCATGTTGGCAGGACTCCTTCCCAAATTGGGAACTCGGATCTCATCGGATCCTTCCTCACCGGCATCCTCCCTTCTCCCAGAGCCACCGTCGACCTCCATTACCGCCACCCCTGAAGCTCTATGCACCTGGCCACGAGCCTCCTTAATACTCTTCTCCCTACATTCCTGAAGGGTGTGACCAACTCTTTTTTAGAAGCCGCACCTTGTCATACCATCTTCATATATGATGTGTTGTTTGAACTAGAAAATCTCTCCTGAGCCGAACTGTTTTCTCTCGACTTGGATTTCCTCTAGCCTCTTCTCCCCTATCACCACCTCTACCTGAACTCGCGCAAAACTACCCATTGCTGCCGAACGAGTCCTTCGATCCAATGCCACTGGCCTACCCTCCCCCTTGGTGATGGATAATAGAATCTTCTCGTGCCAGTATTCCAGTGGGAGATTTGGAAACCTAATCCACCCAATTTTGTGGGAATGTTAGCTGCATGGACGTCAAAATCAGGTTTCCATCGTTGGAAATGGATTTCTTGATTCTTAATCTTGATGACGTTTCGTCTCCATATTGTATTCATATCTCCTTCTACCTCAAACTGGAAAAGAATGAAGCCCTTCCCCATCGGAGACAGTGCCACTCTTCCCTTTAGATTCCACCCCTGCAGTGCCTGTCTAATATCATCCATGGACAAGAATCTGAGTTTGCCCTCCCTATCAACGCAAACTTAAACCGATCCAATCTCTCCTCATATGCGTCTTGAGGTATGACTATCTTGGTGCACGATCCAGCATGGATTGGCTCAAGAAGAAGATCCATATCTGGTAGTGCTCCTCCTACCACCATTGAGAAGGATTTTTTTGAGGTTTCAGGTCTCACATTCCTTTGGTTTCTGCCTTCACCTTCCTCCCCCACTCCTATGGCGGCTTCTTTCTCTTTCGATAAATTCTCTCCTACTAATGGTTCCGTCACTTGGGCCTTCCAGAAGTCAGTCAATCGGAGTTGGAGGCCACGATCCGGCGGCCTGCCACGACCAGGATCATGGTCGGAGTTCAAGGCTCTGTGCTCCAAAGTAGCAGATGAAGTTCCTTCCATCCGAATAAGGAATCGGACACGAGTTGCTGGACTTCTTACTCTGATGGAAAATTGACTTGGAAGAAGTTGAGTCACTGTTCAGGATTCCAGTTGTGAATCTTCTCTGTTTCAAATTTCAATCTATTCCTTTATCTCTAATTGACTATCTACCGACTTTGGGGAATGAATTATACTAGATGTGGGTTTGTATTGCTTTTATTTGTAAATGCACGAATTTTTATAGTAATTGTTAAGCTCTAATGAGGGAACTTTAGTTTTTGACTGGGTTATGTGATGAGACTGCATAGTAGATGTTTGAATTTTGGTCTGAGAAAGTAGAAAGGCTGTGTTGAGTCTTGACATTCAACGAATTGAGAACAGAAGTGTTATCAATCGGGCGCTTAGCTACTGCTGGAAGTGTTATCAATCTGGCACTTAGCTACTGTTGTAAAACCTAAAGCTACAAAAGGCCTCAATGTAATTAGACATGAATGTTGACTGAAAGAAGATAGCTGCTGGTTGAAGTTGAAGTTCAGGTCCAAGCCCAATCTTGTAAAACTGTTAGACATTTTGAGTTTTGGATTAGGCATGGATTTAAAAACCTGAGGTGGGATTGAGTTGGATTAGGGGTTGGGTTTTGGTCATTGGGAGATTACATACCACGCCTGAAACACGTGGGCAAAGACATGAGTCCTAATGGTATCATTGTAGTGCTAGTATAGAGTCTAAATGATACATCTATAGGTGTATTTTGAACTTGTCACCTCCTTTTGATTGTCCCATGCTTAAGGAGATGGCAAGCAGCGCTCTCTTGACCTTATTTTTCATATATTCAGTTTCTTTTGCTTGGAATGACGTTCTGAAACCAGCTCCTGAATCTATTTGGGGTTCCACAATTTGGGCTACTTTTTTACAGCCGTGTCAATCTCTCTTTGGATGAAGGCTGATGAATTTTTAGGTTCCAATGAAAGATCTAGTAGCATCCAAAGGTATTCCCTTTGTCTCAAGGTGTAACAAATGCCTTAAGGAGAAGGAAAACATTACTCATTTATTTCTAGAATGCTCTTTCTCTAAAATGATTTAGGAGAATTTCTTTGATATTTTTAACCATAATTGGAAAGCTTGTAGTACTATTCAAGATCATTTTATTGTAGAAACCTAATTTTGTCACCCCCGGTGATGATGACACAAGAAGAATTACATGTTGGACATTTTAGACTTGGAGAATTTTCGAGCTTAGAGTAGAAAATGACCATTTTTTTTTCCTATAAACTTTCAAGAAAAAAATGTTTTCAAAAATTAGAATTTGATGTTGTGGATTATTGTTGTTTGTCCCCTCAAGTCGGACATTACACTTTGATGAGAGAACTATACGAATCGACGCCCGATTCTCTCTTTCATTATATGATCCAGATTCCTACTTTATGCATATTTTCATAAAGGTTCCTGATTGAGACTACAATCGTGTCTCACATCATTGGATAGTGCTCGGACTGAGCTTTCTAACGACATATTACACGTTGAATTTCGACAAACGGTTTGAAAGATATGACCCCTGAAAGTTGACTCCAAAATTTAGTATCAGATTCCATTCCGAGCAACCAAAGAGTGCCACATGGCGCCCAAACCCCTTTGTCCAAAAGCAAGCCTTTTTGGACAATTCTCTCTAGTTTTTTAGTCCCACATAAAAAATAAGAGAGAATTGTCTCAAGTCCCAAGGCTATAAGAATAACCCTTCCTCTCTTCCAAGAGGAGGAAGAAAATTTGGGAGAAGGAATACGGCCCCATGAAGGTTTTTGCTAATTCTTTCTCTTTAAATTAAGAATCCCTCCACGTATAAAATTTTGAATGTATAATCCTTCCTTGAGCAGGGAGACCTAGTCCGGTTCGGTTCGATTTTGGGCTTGAAGCACAAGGGTTATCTCCCCTTGTTTCTTGATTAAAACCGGGTTTAAGGTATTTTTCTTCTCATTGCAATTTAGAACTAGTTTATCTAATTTAATAGATTAATTTCTAATTTATTAATAATTGATTTATTTAGATTAATTATGTTTAATTAGTTTCAGTTTGGTTCAATACGGTCTATTAGATGTGAATTAATTTATTCCGGTCCAATCAAAGGTATTTAGGTTTAATTGATTCTTTTAGATTAATTAGGTTTAATTGTTTTTTTTTTTTTTTT
>NC_056561.1:43824349-43867401 GCF_013358625.1 Macadamia integrifolia | reverse complement strand
TACACAAGACTTAGAGAAAATAGAATAAAGAGAAAGACTTGTATGGTTGCAAAGAGTAGAAATAGATGGAGAGTGAATGTGTGAATGTATATCTCTGCAAGGTATTTGGTTGGGTTTATAGAGACCCAAAACCAACCCTTGCACCCTTTTGGATTCCCCAAGAGTAACCTCCAACTAATGGCAAGTTTATTGGAGAATAATGTCATATGGACATGAATTGGGAATTAATTCAATAAATTGAATTAATCCCAATCAATTCCTTAGCCCACCTCTCCACTCATGATAATGACCATGAATGAAATTTAAAGCTCTCATAAGGTGTTATTGACCATTTCCTAGCCCACCTCCCCACTCATGGTAGTGACCATGAATGGATTTTAGGGCACCCACATAATGACATTGACCATTTACCTCCATTTGGCAATAACCTATGGCATGAATTAAGAATTAATTTCATAAATGAAATTAATCCCAATCAATTCTCTTTGTCCCACCTCTCCACTCATGGTAATGGCCATGAATGGAATTTAGGGCACCCATAGGGTGTTACTGACCCTTTTCCACTACCTTGACCCTAAGGGTCCCACACCAATACAAGTCATAAAACACATAAAAGAAAAACCTCATTTTGAAACTTAATTATAATAAAATAAATATAAATTCTAACAGATACAGTTTGGATTCAGTTTAGGCAGAATTTTAGGTGTTCAGATCATTTTTTTTTTTCAAATATTAAAAAAGAATATAATTTATCATCCATTGACTAACATTAAAACAAGAATGAGAGCGAGGAGGTTAAGTATGTTGCTGGCTTTCTTGGAGTTAGTGGCTCAACCAGTGAAGGGCTGGGATGAGAAGAGCATAGGGACCTTTCCATGAGAGGAAGAGTATACCGACGACATACCCAACCTTTCCCAAAAGGAATATAATTTTTAGGAAAATTATCTTGTACCACCCCTCTTTTGAAACCTTATATGAGATACCACCCTAAATTCCAAAAAATGTAGTGTATACCATGTTTTGAAAAAATAATGACTCTTAAATCGATTCTGTTAGCTCACAAATTTCAAATGATGACGTGTCACTATTGTTATTTTTTAAATGACATATTTACCCTTGAAGGGCTTCACCTTCTCTGATTTGAATTAAGGCTTCACCTTCTCCGATGTGGTACATCAAGAGGGTAAAATTTCTCATTTTCTCATAGGCTCATCTGCGAGAGAGAAGGAGAAATGGAGTTTTAAGCAGCAATTGCGGTGGCGGTAGCAGCAGCTGCGGTGGCTGTAGCAACAGCAGCCATTAGGGATGTAAGTTTAGCCCTGATGATCCGAACCCGCCCTAACCCACCTTGAGGCCAAACCCTATCTAACCCAACTATGAGGGCCAACCCGGCCCAACCCGACCCAACCCTATATGGGGTTGGGCCGGGCCTGGGTCGAGGCATAGAAAACCCAGTCCGACTCTAACCTGCCCTGAGTCTAACCCTGATTATTATTATGTTTAACTAATAATGTTTTCTCACCCTAGTATATGCTAAATGACTAGATAATGTATTTTTAATCCCTAGCTCCCTAACTCCTTTGCTCTTTCCAAATGCAAAAATCACATAAAGTAGAAACTAGAAACCCTTAAGGCCTTGGAATTTGCATTCACTTTTGAGTTCTCTATTGAAAATATTGAGTTTTATTTTTTATTTATTTATTTATTTTACACTAGAACATTGCACATATGGACAGGAAACAACACCACCTGTCTAATATTTTGGGTTGGGCTTGGCCCATTTGGGGATTTGGTGACAATTCTCAACCTGGACGTCCATTGTGGCCAAGATTTAACTCAACCCATAATGTCATTGCATCCTATTGTATGGATAAAGAAAGCAGCCAAAACATGACAAGGAAGCTTTCCTAAGATTTTTAAAAATCGACAAGAGAACGTCATTAGTAGAAGGGACCCTTTCTCTTTAGACTCTTAGCACATGCTGGCACTTTGAGGAATTTAGGGTTAGGGGGGGCGGAGGGTCAATTACGGTCAATGTTTTTCAAAGTTTAAAGGTAGTGGAGTGGTTTGAAGAATTGGAATTGAAATTGAATCGTACTTATCGGAATGTGATTCCACTAAGAAAACTAGCTACGGTCAACCCGGCCCAACCCTGAGCCCGGTATGGTTGGGCCTGAGTATGAACCCGGTAGGGTTGGGTTAGGGTAGGTTTGAGTTTTGGGGACCTAGGGTTGGGTTAGGGTTTTAAGAAACCCGGCCCTGTTTCACCCCTAGCAGCCATGGTATCGAATAACGGTCTTCATTTAATATCCTCCATTTTCCTTCTTTGCTTGTTCTTCTACTGATCTAAGGTTTGATTCTCAGCTATTCTTCCTTCAGGTGAAGTATTCAAGGGAGCCGAAAAATCCCACCAGGTGTAAGCATAACAAGCTAAGTTTCCTTTATATACTCGTTTCATATGAGTGTTCCAAGTTTTCTTCGTTTTTCCATTTATTGCCTCAAATATAACTTTCAATGCTTTTTAAAATTTAGGGTTTATATCATATTATCATCTTCTATTGGTGATATTCTATTGTTTATTTATTCTTTTCTCTATCACTTCCTTCACTAGAAATTGTACTTAGGCTCCGTTTGGTTGCAATGGGAATTTAAGGAAAGGGAAGTGAAATTTTCATACTTTAAAAAGAAATTTTTATTCATTACCTCATATGCTTATATAAACTACTTAATTTTTTAACCATATTTAGTATTGATATATTTTACATGTAATTTTTATTTTATAGGGTTTTGATGAAAAGTAAATTGAAATTTTATAACCAAATATGGAATGATTTGAAGTTGATGTTAAAATCACATGGGTGATGATTACATATATTTCTTTTTTTTAGTATGAAAATTTCACTTCAATTCCTATAATTCCCCTTACAACCAAACATAGCCTTAGGGGGTTTTTTTTTTCTTGGTTTTAAATGTTTTCAACCTTCGGTGAGTTTTCATTTTCACTGGATGAGTAAAACAATACCGTTTGCAATGCGTGCCTAATTTCTTAGTATTTTGACTGGTTTCATATGATTCTCATTTTGCAGCATGCAGGGCGAGGGGGTCAGATCTGAGGGTCACCCTCAATGGCTCATCCTCTTTCGACAGACCCTACAAAGCTCACCCTTCAATGGCTGCTGCATCCTCTTAATCTGGGCTGCTGCATTCTCATCCTAGGATTCAAACAGATTACAAGAGGTGAAAACAGAGTAAAAGCGGTGAAGAGGATGAAAAGTGGCTTTTTTATTACTCTTTTAATTTTAGGATCAAAAGAGTAATTTTTATTTCTAAACTAACGGTGTTAGACTTTATGGGTACATTTGATATTTTTTAAAATTTAGGATGGTATCTCATGCAAGGTTTCAAAACAAGAGTGGTACTAGATAAATTTCCTAATTTTTATATAAAACAAATCAAACACGTTTGATATTTTGTTTTCTTCTGGAAATTAAACACTAAATTGTTTACCTTTCATTGAGGCTAGGCCACTATCAAACATGATTTCACGCAACTTAAAATCAATTCAATTGGATTGGGTGAAATTCAATTCAGCCAAGCTCGATTCATGTCGGAGTGGGAAAAGTGGATATTGGGTGTTGGTAGCTCGATTAGGCACTCACTTTGATCCCACCAAGCAAGCAAATGTTTTATGCTTTTGTACTTTTTTTGAAACTAGGATCAAGGAGGATAATGCTCATGCTGTCCCCTCTTGGGGATTTCATCACAATTACCAACATCATCATTATGGATTACTTTTGTTGTTTTTGGAATCCAGCGATCCATCAGATTTGGTGGGAAAAAGAAAGAAAGAAGATGGACTTCCTCTTTGTGATCTATTGAGAATAAGGGTCTCAATTCCAGGCTTACACCGATAGGTCTGATTGAGCTCGACATATTTATGGCCCTACCTAGACCAGCCTGATTAAACCGTTTATAAATAGTTGGTACACGGTGCAGGCTCCTCGCTCAACTGGTGCCCAACTGGCCTAATACTGTAATGCCTCTGGAATTTCATTTAATTTTTTTTTATTTATCTCTTGAAGGTTACTTTATCCTGTATTTATATCCTATAGTGTTCATGTATATATTGTCTTTACTATATATATATATATATAAATGTAAGTATGTAAGTAATTTTTTTCTTTTTTTTCGCTAAAGGTACCAAATTGTATCTTTACTATATATATGTATGTATGTAAGGTATGATTATCTATTTACATACATATATGTGTTTGTGTGTGTGTCTATATATATATATATATATATATTATTTTGATTATTAATTTGATAGTTAGACAATCAATCATTTGATTCTTACCCTTAGATATTATCCTCATCCTAATAGTAAGATTACCCATATAATTTAATTGGAAATAAATTGATGACTTATTTAGGTAAGTATGTGAGTGATTGGAAATGCAATAATTTGATTGGAGACAAATTGATGACTTGTTTAGGTAAGTATGTGAGTGATTGGAAAATGTATATTTGATTGAAAACAAATTAATGACTTCCTTAGGAAAGTATATGAGTGATTGGGAAGGGGATATTTGACTGGAGACAAACTAATGATTTGTTTAGGTAAGTATATAAGTAATTGAAAATGAGATAATTTGATTGGAGACAAATTAATGATTTATTTAGGTAAGTATGTAAGTGATTGAAAATGAGATAATTTGATTAGAGATAGATTGATGAGTTGTTTAGGTACGTATATGAGTGATTGAGAAGGAGGTATTTGATTAGAGACAAATTGATGACTTCCTTAGATAAATATATGAGTGATTAAAAATGGGATAATTTGATTGGAGATAAATTAATGTGTTGTTTAAGTAATTATGTGAGTGATTGGGAAGGAGATATTAGATTTGAGGTAAATTGATGAGTTATTTAGGTAAATAGGTGAGTGATTGGAAAGAGGATAAGATAATAACTCATAGGATGGATTTAGGATATTTTGAAGGGGTGATTTGATCACAAAAACTCTCATCAATCCTATTCCTTGATTTACACCTCCAATTAGGGAAGGTTATATGTTGATTAGTATTCTTTCTCCAAAGCTTAGCTAGCCATTGGCAATCATTATTTTGGCTATTTTGAAAAGAGAGAAGAAAAGATAGGAAGAGAGAAAAGAGAGAAGAAAAGAGAAGGAGAAAAGGAACTAGTTACATTTTCTTACAACCTGTATCCATTGGAAAAGAATATAAAGAGTAGAAAGAGAAGAAGGCCTTATAACCTAGGCTGCATCCACCACCGTTTTACACTCCTAGGAAGAGCTCGAAGACCCTTATCTAAGGGATGAATCTAGCTATATTGTCATCCTGTGAGCACAACCATCATACTCTCTCCACATGTGTTTTCTTACCCTTCTAAATCTTAAATAAATGCTTAGGATTTTGTAGCCTTGTAGTTGCTATATCGCATGTATTTTCCTATTCTTTATATCTCTTGTATATTTACATGATAATACCTTTTTGGTGTACCTATATTTTTCCTACTCTTTATATCTCTTGTATGTTTTCATGATAATATCTTTTAAATGTACCTATGTATATTGATATTTTCTTTTAAAACTCCGTTGATATATATATATATATATTTCATGCTACATTATATATATTAATTTTAAGGGGTTGTTAAATGTTACTATGGATGGATTCTATGATATATAAATATTTCATATTAGATACAGTTTTAATGATGATTTTAAAGGATGTTGGTACTAGTACTCAATGATTTTCATTCCATTCTACTTAATCCATGTTAGGTACTGTTTTAGTCATGATGTTAGGGGCCGTTGGCACTATGAGTTAATTAAATCCATTTCTTCCTAAATGTTCCATGTTATGTATTGTTTCTATTAATGGTTTAAGGGCTATTAACGTCCGTATTTGAATTAAATATATATAACCTGATTTTGATGATTAGGGATTGTTTAGTGTTTTACTTAATAAATTTTATCCTACTCTAGTCTATGATTCATAGGGGCTATTTTGATACATTCATTGATTAAATTGATCACATTTCAGCTTTATTATGATAAGGGCTGATTTATTGTTCCTTGTCAATTTAATTAGGCATTATTTTGATTTCATGATTTTAGGGGTTAAATTAGGTTCTTGACTTGATTAAATCCATTCTATCATAAACTAGCTATTTAAAGAATGATTTAGCATTTTTTTTTATTACTTTGGTTCATTCCTTTGTGAGTATCTGAATTAGGTGTTGTTTACATAATCATATGTAGTATTGGATGCGTAAGGGCTAATTTCATAATTTTCTTATTACTTTATATGTTAATATAACGCTCTTTAAATACTCTAATATATGATGCATGTGTATGAAATGAAGTGTAGTTTTTTTTTTTTTTTTTTTTTTTTTTTTTTTTTTTTAATTATGAATGGGAAATGAATTGCTTAGTTCTTAAAATTATGTGTTATTGCATATGTGGTAAAATGTGCACTTGGTTATATGCTCCATCACATGTGCACTTAAATGATAGAATAATGAATGAGATCTATAACATTTGACACTTAGGATTTTGGGGCCAAGGAGGGTTGTAGATTGTATGGACCATGGGTTCAAGTGTTGGCCACAGAACGTGTGAGACATTCCATGGATTCAACCCACAAAGCGTGTGGCATAAGTTACATCTCTTACTCTTGGAGTCACCCCTTTTTGTTTAATGGTCTACGTGGATGTCAAGATATGCATTAGCCATAGAGCGTGTGAGGCATCTAAGGGAATTATGTGTAACGTTCGGGTACTTGGATGTCAAGATATGCATTAGCCACAGAACGTGTGGGATGACGTATTAACATGCTACAGAGTGTGTGGGGCCTTGGCTTTTAATTGCCACTTAAGTGTCAAGATATGCATTGGCCACAGAGCGTATGGGATGACATATATACAAGCCATAGAGTGTGTGAGGCACCTGGGAGACAAAGCAAATGAATTAATTAAATGGACATAACTGGACTTTCTAAACTGCCATAAATGCTACAATTTTATATTATCGCATGTGTTATTGCGTTGTGCTGATGCTTTCAAACTTGTGGATATTGTATGTGGTTTTATTTGCTGAGTTTCTTTCCAGAAACTTACCCAAATCATTCCCTAGATGGAGAGCATTCTGACATGCTAGTTGGTGGCGAGAACTAAAAGATTGATGGGGACGTGCAGAACATTTACTATTTTAGTTGATGCTAGATTTTATTATTTATTTTATATATTTAAATTGAGGATGAAATATTTCTCTTAAACAATTTAATTGATTGTGGATAATTTGGAAACCTTTATAACTTTTAATTATTAATTTGAAGACTTCAGCTGTTATTATTCTAAGGTATGTGTTTAATATAGATTTGAACTTTTCTTATGATTTATCACTCTATTGATTCATGGTTCAATCCTAAGAAACATGATCCTTGGACCGTTAACCTCCATCTTTCCTTTAAGGAATGTGGGGTGTTATAAATTCATTTACAAGCTCGACATGAACCGACTCCTTTAAGCCAGCCTAGCCTAACCATTTTAATACTACTTATATATTTTTTTTAATATTATTTGTATTTAGTGCTAAGGCTATGTGATATGAACAGTTGAGATGGTGGTGATTGTTTTCTAAACTTTCATCTTTTTCAGACATAATATAATTGATTTGAACTTGCTAAACTTGGGTTGAGTAGGCATTGTTTAACTGATTTGTGTTCCGAGGGTTAGAAACCGATTACCTTTGTAACTTAATTGCTTTGCCATCTTTGGCTTAATCCATTTTAACTATGGGATCTTTCTTTGCTGTCCATCTTTGCCTCATTTTATTGGTATTCCTCTTCAAGCACATTTAAGAGACCAATTTTAAAGAGGGTCCAATTAGAGCACGTTTAAAGTTAAAAAAGTCTACAGTCCAGTTAAGGCCTATTTATGGCAGTCCGATTAGAGCCCGAGATTGACCGGCCCAATTATCAAACGGGTGTTCATAATGTAGTCCTAGAAATTGGCCGAGCTGAACTAGGCCCGAATGAGACCGGCTCAACCTGACCTCTTGACACCCCTAATTGAGAAGAATGGTCATACCATTGCTTTTTAGGTCATGAATAAAATTCTCTATAAATATTCTATTTGCCCTGATTCTTGCAGAAATAGGCAACTAGCCTATTATTAGAACGGGCCACTCATTTCCTTTCCCCGGGATTTGGTGTATTCTGTTTTTGTTAATGTTTGTCTTCCCTGTGATTTGAGTTACCTTTTTTGGATTTAGCCCTTTTCTCTTGTTTGGCATCCTATTGGCTCTAACTCTTGGCTAGCCATTGAAATTAGGGGTGTCAAAACCTAGCCTGAACCGATAAAACCAACCAAAACCGATTGATAAAACCCAACCGAATTAAACCAATCCTTATTGGTTGGTTTTGGATTGAGGTATGTTGGGACCGCTGAAAACTGGTCCAAACCAAACTGACCAATAATCAAACCAAATGAAATTGATAAAAAAACAAATGATTATGAGATTATAAATTAGTGAATTGACCATCCAGTTTTCACAATATTAGTGAAAAAAAAATTATTGTACGGAAAATTGTTACAAATCATTGAATATTAGGTCATGAATAGAAAAATTGATTTGTAAATTGTAATAATGCTTCCAATGATTTCCTTGTTCACTATACAAAACTAGTTGGATAGTTAAATGAATGATTGGAGATAATAGGGTTCATTGTCTTTTTAATATTAGTAATTTTCTTAGTAATTTGTTATCCATTGGTTTCAATATTAGTTCCCTTACAGCGATAAGCCATGATTTAATCATAAATTTAAAGTGTTTTTTTGTCAAATCTTGTCACTATAAATTATGATTGTAAGATTTCATTATGGCTCAATCCCAATAATAAACCGATCTAAACCGATATTAGCCCGATATTGAAAAACCAAAATAAACCGAAACCAAATCGTACTGAAACTGAAATTGACCGAAAACCGAAGTTTTTTAACGGATTGGTTTTGGTCTCCCTCATTCATAAATCAAAACCTATTCAACCCGACCGAAACCAAACCGAACTGACCAACTGACACCCCTAATTGAAACTGTGTATTGTTTTCTTTTCTTTTAATATATTTTTCATTCATCTAAAAAAATGTTTCGTATATTTTCTTTTTTGTTAACCGAATCATGTGTGTCTCCTATGTGTATTTATGTTTGCTTAATTGATTGTGATTGAGAAATCAAATATTTATACCAACTCACAAATCCTAACCGACCTCGAGGACTTACATGTAATATAGATTCCTAATAGAATATGGAAATTAAACTTGAAATAGGAAACATACATAATGTTCCAAATTTGGTGGGGACTCTAATATAGGTTAATACACTCCAACCAATTTGAGGTATAAAATTTTTAACTTCTTCATTTTCACGATATGAAACATTTCTCCTTGATAAAACCTTTGATCTTAGTCATTTTTTATGGAATTTCATACACCGTATATTTCTTTGGCATCTTTTATGGCATTTTTAATTTGCAGTTAAAATAAAGAAATATACAATCGACCATCTAAAAATGCACATTTTTATTTCTTTGGAGGAAAAAAGACTGCCGGGTTTGGGCGGCCCTTGCGCCCAGACACAGGATTGTATGAAATTACCGTCACACATAGTGAAATAAAAAAAGAAAATCCATCTAAGTTAATGCCCATGGGTACATCCCCATTGGCCCCATGCTAGTGCATGGCTACACGACCAAGCAGCAATCTCTTGCCTTATTTTCATATATTCAAATAGGAGGATGGACATACATTGAGGTACTATCCAAGCTAAGTAAACAATAGTGCAACCATTCAATTCAAGCTGTACTGGTCAATCATTTTTATGATTTCAATTAACAAGACAATAAAAAAAAAAAACAAAAAAGAATCTCTATAGAAAATCAGATAAAGCACAATCAATCTTTTGCTTCATTAACTCATTAAGAGCATCCTTCTTTTTTTCCAATTCAGCCTTGGTATTGTCCGAGAGGCTTTGTAGTTCTTTAAGTGCATCATTTTTCTTCACCAATTCAGCATTGGTATTGTCCAGGAGGCCTTGCGATTCATGAAGCTCATCATTCTTCTTCTCCAATTCAGCCTTCGTACTGTACAGGAGACTTTGCGACTCATTAAGCTCATCATTCTTCTTCACCAATTCAGCCTTTGTATTGTCCAGGAGGCTTTGCAATTCGTTCACCACTTGTGGCTTCGGTAATGGTACGTTTGGAAAACCAAAAGGGCCCAACGGTACCACTGTTTCTTGAACGAAGATATCTTAGTAACATTCAAGGATTTCACCATCACCATCATGCTTTTGGATGGGTATAATAGCCTTTCCCTAATGATTGACTCGAAAGTTCTTAGAACGTAAGAACCTCTTGAAATCATCACCCTCCATCCCGTCGTAGATTACAGCATTGCTCTATGTCAATTCTAATGGTTCCGAAAAGAGGTCTACCGAGAAGACCTCTAACTTTGAGCTCACAAAAAACTATCACTCAACGACCAACTCATTTCCTATTAAAAAATAAATACAAATAAGCAATCACAAAGCAATGAGATTGAGAGTCTCAAAACAATGCTTAAAATCTGCGAACCAATGTGCTTTGGAATGAAGTCAACTGTGGAGAATGCCTTCTTATTAACACCACGCCTACTCTTCTAGAAAATAGCTCAAGATTAAACTTCCATCTCTTCATGTTGATTTGAGCTACTTTTTTACAGCCGTGTTAATATCTCTTTGGTAATGGCTGATGAATTTGAAGGTTCCAATGAATGATCTAGTAGCTTGCAAAGGTAATCCCTTGGTAACTTATGCCTTAAGGAGACGAAAAACATTACTCACTTATTTTTAGAATGCTCTTTCTCTAAAATGCTTTGGAAGAATTTCTTAGTTATTTTTAACCAAAAGTGGATAGCTTGTAGTACTATTCAAGATCATTTTTTTTTTTCGGTAGAAGATCGAAATTTTATTAAAGGAAAAAAGAATCAACAACAAATAGAGGAAAATACAGCAACAAAACACCATGGAGCAAGCCTTCACCTTCGGCATTGCCATCAGCAAAGGCTCACTAACGCTATCTATGGTAAAATCTGTATCTAGGACGACCAGCTTCATCTAGAGTTAACTCGTTCATAATAAACTGTGGGAGATTGTCTCTAATTCAAGACTGACCAGACTTTGTAGCGTCCTTGGCTAAGTAATCCACCACTGGGTTTGCTTCTCTGTAGCAATGAGAGATCTTCCATTCAATAGAGTTTGCGTAATTTAGAATATTTAACCATTCCTGGAAGACAAACCAAGGAATAAGTCTGTGATGAAACAAAGCAACCACAGAGGTAGAGTCTGATTCTATCCAAAGTTTCCTCACGTCCAGACTATGAGCAAAGGATAAGCCTTTGATAATACTCCAGACTTCAACTTGGAAATTTGTAGACACCCCCAAAAAGAAACCGAAAGAGACAAGTGCCTTTCCATTATGGTCTCTGAAGATACCTCCACCCCCAGTGCAACTAGGATTGCCCAGAGAACAACTGTCCACATTCAACTTCACCCAAAAGAAGAACGGCTTACACCAGTGAACTTCCAAGGGGTTTTGGGCTGGAGAGGACCAAATAGAGAGAGAGAAACGTCTACTCAAAAGAAGGTCAGAGGCGCTTGAGGGAGAGACATTCATACCAGTGCAAATAAAAGAAAATTCTTTAATTATACTGGTCACTATCAAGGCAGGGGGGTGAACCTTGTCTTCATACCGCCTAATGTTTCTTTCCTTCCAGATTGCCTCTATCAACACTGCCAGCGCTATCATCCTGGGTCCTTTTAGAGACCAGCTTTTGCTCTTGTTTTTCCACCATTTTATGACATCGGCCACTGTGGGATGCTGGGACCAAATCACATTAAACATAGCAGTAGTCCTGGTCCATATTTCGAAGGAGAAACTACATTGAAGAAACAGGTGATCAAAAGATTCCTCACTACAGCCACACAAGTCACACTTTGAGGATAAACTTATGCCTTTCTTCCGAATTTTATCATCAGTAGGAATCTTTTTGTGAGTCCAGCGCCAAACCAAAGTCGAAAGCCTTGGCGGGAGATCCTTATTCCAAACAATGGAGCACCACGATACAGCAAGGGCGGTCACCCTAAGGCCTTCCCAAGTGGATTTCACGGAAAATTTCCCCGTAGGATCAAGCTTCCACATGCAGCTATCATCCATGGAGATGGAAGGGAGAGGAAGAGCTTTTATGGATTCAAAAAACAGGGTTAAGAGATTTGACTCGGTACTAGGCAGCTTCCAGACAGGATTCTCAATGAACATATCTACTATATGGAAATGGTTTCTAAAAAGCTCCTCCCCAAGCTGAGATATTTCTGAGATAGATTTTGGGCACATCCAGATGTGCCTCCAAAAATCTATTTTTTTGCCGTTCCCCACAATCCACCTCTCATTCTTTCCCACAAAATCCCACATCTTCTTGATGCCAAGCCAAATGGAAGGCTTTTGTAGCCTTTTTTGAGAAGACCTTGTTAAAAATCTAGCTCGTATCAGTCTGCTCAGATACAAGCCATCATTTTTGATATTCCAAACCATTTTTGCAAGAAGTGCTTTGTTAACATCACGAAGTCTCCGAATTCCTAAACCACCTTCATGCTTGGACTTTCACACTGTGTCCCATATAACTGTGATAGCCTTGGAAGCATCGATCCCACCCATCCAGATGAAATTCCTCATCTATTTTTCTAAACATTTGATAAGGGGAGCCAGCCACCAATAAATAGAGAAACTATGTAACGGCATTCCAGATATGACTGATCGAACCAATTCCACTTTGCCCGCCATAGAGAGAAGCTTGCCTTTGCGCCCTGATAATTTGGCCTTGATCTTGTCCATGGTGGATAACAAAGGATCTCTTTTAACTCTTCCTTGAAATATTTCCACTCTCAAGTACTTGGTCAGAAAATTGCAGATAGGGATGGCCACCTTCTTAGCAATCCAATTCTTCCTAGCAGCGGTGATCCTCGAGAAAAACATCTTGCTTTTCTCTAAATTAAACAACTTCCTAGAGGAGCTTTGATATTTCTCCAAAAAAGAAATGAGGTTGCAGATGTATCTTTTTGTGGCATTCATAAAAATGATAATGTCATCTGCAAACAGAAGGTGAGTAGGCATAGAAAAATCACGAGGGCCAGAGATAGGTCTGATTGTACCTTTTCTACTCATATCATTTAGGCCCCTGCATAGGACCTCTTTAGCAATAATGAACAAAATAGGAGATATAGGATCTCCCTGACGGAGGCCTCTGCCAGCTCCAAAGAATCCGATTGGCCCACCATTAAGGAGAATTGAAATTCTTGCCGACTTAAGAATTTCATTAATGCAACCAATCTTGATTTTAGAAAATCCAAATTTTCTAAGAGTCATGAAAAGAAAATTCCAAGACAAAGTATCGAAGGCCTTACAGATGTTGACTTTGAGACCCAGTCCACCCCCTCTTGAAGTCTTCCCCATCAAATTGGCAAGCTCTAAGGGTAAGCCAATGTTGGATTGAATGAGCTTGCCTCTCTGGAAGGCACCTTGCTTAGGGGAGATGAGCTTCAGAAGATATATATTGATTCGGCTAGCCATAATCTTAGACAAGATTTTACAGAAAAAATTTCCCATACAGAGAGGGCGAAATTTGTCTAAGGTACGAGCACCCTCCACTTTAGGAATTAATAAAAGAAAAGAATTATTAACTCCATTCGGGATCGTACCTGAAGAGAAAAAACTCTTCACCGCTCTGCAGACATCGTTTTGGAAATGGACCAGCATTTTCTAAAGAAGGCCCCAGTGAAACCATCCGGACCAGGTGAGCTATTAGGGTCAAGGTTCCATATAACCATCTTGATCTCATCCTCTGAGGGAATAGCATCAAGAACTCTTCTGTCTTCAAGGGTTATCACTTCCAGAATAGCCTAAAAAATGTGTAGATGAATTGTTGAGTCGACCCTTCTATGAAAATTTTCATAAAAATCCACCAGGTGTGATCCCATTTGATCATGGTCTCTGATTTCTATTCCATCATCCTTCAAAATGGACCTGATTGCATTTTTGATCTCTTCACTTTGGCCATGACATGAAAAAAGCTAGAGTTCCTATCCCCTTCCTTCAACTTTCTACCCACATTTTCTCATGGAGCTCCAAAGCCTTTGAATATCGATTTTTTGCATCTAGCTCTAGTTCAAAGAGCTGATCGGACAAGCCTTCGTCTTCAATTCTTTGCAGAATATTTTCCAGATTTTCTTTAGAACACTTAACCTCCAAATCCAGATTGGGAAAAGCAGATCTCGCCCAAGATCGAATGATTCCTTTCAAATTCTTGAGCTTCTCGAATAGGATTTGAATTGGGGAAGTTGCTCGGGTCTCGATATTCCAAGCATTCTCAATCATATTCGTGAATTCCGGATGATCTAGCCATAATTGTTAAGGCGGAAAGGACAATTTTTTGGTTTCAAAGAATTGGCCGAACTCACCAATATAGGAGCATGATCAGATGCTGCTCTGTGAAGGACCTGCTGATTGCAGTCATTAAAGGTGCTAAGCCAGTCCGAGTTAACAAAGGACCTATCCAACACGGGAATGACATTATCCCTTTTCCTGTTATTGCTGCAGGTAAACCTTCTTTCAGTAGATGGAACTTGGATCATGGAATTAGAATCCATCATAGCACCAAAATCCATTGCAGCTCCCATGCAGAAGTGACTTGGCCCTCGTTGCTCGTGAGCAAATAGAGTTGCATTGAAGTCACCCAAAATCATTCTCGGACCGGATGGATACCCAGATGTCAAGTCTAACCAAAGACTTCTTCGATCGGCCCTCAGGCATTTGGCATGAACAAACAAAATTTCCACGGTGTTACCAAGCCTATTAACCTATAAAGATATCTGCTTCTCAGACATCGAGGTCACCACTGGCTTTGAAAGATTTCTCTTCCACATCACCCACAAATTGGGTTCCTTGTTGACTCCCATGTTATGAATAAAGTCAGGCTCAAAATCCAGTTTATTAAAGAATATCTTAGGAAATTGAGAGACGTCAATCATGGGCTTCACAATACAGATGATGTCGAGCGAATGATCTATAGCAAATTTTTTTAAAGAAATCCTGGCAGATTTCTTCTTCATCCCGCGGATGTTCCAAAATAAAACTTTCATGATCACATGTGAGGTCAGGAAGGGTGATTTGCCCGAGCAGGGGGCTTATCCTTTGATTGAGTCTTCTTACTTTTCTTTTTTGCTGGGTTTTCCATTCATCCCGGTTCTCTTCCCTCTGTTTGGCCGCCTTATCAACCATGAGCACCCCCTCCAGGGAGGATATCGGGTCTTTCCTAGAGGATCCTGTCCCATAGGCATGGCCGCTTCTAGAAACGAAGCGAAGGCTTCTGCGATTTTTTTCCACATGACCATCCACTGGGAGGGTATGAGTGTCGTTTTTCCTATTATGAGTAGCAATCTCATAAACATGAGCTGTATCAAGAGGAGGGACTTGGCCAATTTCGGAATTGATCCGATCTTCTTTCAACCGATCAACCTCTAGAAGGACTTCCAAATTTGATAAGGATTCTAAGTTGGAAAGTGCGTTGTCGTTGGGAGGAGATCCTCTCACATCGCCTAATTTGGAAGATCTCCTTGATTGGAGATTTGTTTCCTCAACTGATTGAGTTCTAAAAAAGCATCCTGGCCCTCCTCCTCGCCTGCGGAGGAGTCAGACCCATCTTCACCGCCCTTAGAGGCGGCAGCACTATCTTCACCGCCCTCCACAGAGTCGCTTTCATCGCCATCTTCAGAGGAGACTCCATCTAGATCGATATCATAGCCTTGCTGAAACAAACCAACCCCCTCCGCCCCATGGACAGGCCTCGAGAAGGGCAAGATTCCTCATCAACGTACACTGCACCTGGAACTCTTGGTTCCTTCTCCTTCTCTTGAGAAGCTTCTTTAGCATCAGCAGCCTTCTTCTGTCTACAAGCTCCAATTAGGTGGCCAGTTTTTTACAATATCCACATCTGCCGATATTGTCTTCATAAATAAGTTGCTGCTTAAACCAGAAAGGGGTGTTAGACCCTTTAAGGCTGATACAGTCCCTTTAAAATAAGTCTAGGTATCTGGTTTTGTCATTATCTCTTTGCATATTTGGATAGAGAGAAATGCTTATAGGTTTAAACAGAAAGGTTTTCAAGTATGGTGACAATGTATTAAGACATTCGTTAAGCATCATCTTTAATGACATTTAATGTTAAATCCATTGATGATCGAATCCTGTCAAGATGTCTTAATGCAAATTTCTAGTCTTCAAAACCGACTAGAATTTAAAAGTATATTGTTGAAGCTAGAGGAGGATACACTAAAGCTCAATATAGATGGATGCTCATTGGGTAATCCAGGCATTGCAAGAGTAGCAAGGATCTTTAGTAATTTAATTGGTGATCTGGCATGTTCCTTTTTAAAATTCCTTACTTTGCAGACTTCTCATCTTTCTTTAATGGATTAAACTATGCTAAGGAAGAAGATTTTAAGAAATTACGAATTGAGAGTTACTCAAGTGCAGTTGTTACTTCTATTTTGAATGGGATTATTCCATGAAAATCCAGCAACAATGGGTTTACTTCCATACTTTACTTGACTCTATTTCTTGGCTTATTACCCATTGCTACAGGTAGAAAATGTCATTGATCTTACTCAAAACTCTTGCTATTTGTCTTCCTATGCCAGCTTTGTTTATCAGGATATATATGAGATAGTGTGTATATACCACGTTACCATTTTAGTTGATGATCTTAGGGCATTCTATTGAATACACTTTCTTTGTTTCATTTATCAATAGTATTCTACTAATAGCAATGCTGAATTGAAGGTGGAACTTTTAGTCGAATCTTAGGGTTCTTGTGCTCTATAAATGGCCATGCCGAAGTTGATCTGCAAGTCCCTTTTTTGTATTATTTCATCCAGAAATGTTCTGATGTAAATCATGTGCATCTTTTATATATAACTATTAGAAAAACAAATAAATAAATAAAAGAGAAATAAAACCACATTGCAAAACAATGGGCTAACTGATTTTGGTAAATGTACGTAATCTTGTTCAAACCCAAGAACTGATATTAGTAGATAATTTGTCACTTAATTTGTTGGCACATTAATTATTCATTTGCTATAGACAGATGTTGCCAACCACTTGTGACTGTTATGTAGGATTGTTCAAACATTAAATATTCCTTTGTGCATGATTAAATCTGATTATTTTCTTTACCCCAAAAAAATAAAAATAAATAAATAAATAAAAAATTCTGATTATTTTTAATTAAATGATTAAGGTGGACAGAGATGCGTGATCAGGAGTTTCGAATTGTTCGATGCGCACTGAACGCAGTGAGGCACTTGAGAGGATCCAGGTCTCTTCATGTGATAGTCTATGCACTTCCATGTTTAAATTTTTTATAAAGCAAAGAGCAATGATCAAAATGGGATTGGGAACAACATAAACCCAATACTAAAATCTCTTAAAGGCAATAATTGATTAAAGGAAGATGCCTTTGAGACAAATTATAGCCAAAAACCCCATTCCTTGAAAGAACTGACATAAGTTTAGGAAAATTACCTTGAAGAATTGATCGAATCGAAGAAGCAGGTGATGCGAAGGATGGCACGCTCTTGGTGGTTGGAGGTGTCCGGGGAGAGAGATCCGAGAGAACGGTTTTGTAGAGAGATCAGCAGAAGAAGTTGAATTATGGGACTTTCGTTATATTATTTTATTTTTTTAATTTTATCACATGCTTGGAATGGGATTCTGGACTGGTTTGAGCAGTTTGGGATCTTCAGTTTTTCCCTTTTTGTTAATAACACGCTTGGAATGGGATTCGGGGACTTAAATTTCCCTTAGGCTTGACCTTCTTGGATGGATTTCAGTCATTCCAAACTTCAATTTGTCTTGGGGTTGGTATCTATTCACCCAGATGCCATGTTCAAGTTCAAACCTAGAGCAACACTTTTTAACCTTCCATTGATAAGCTTTACATACATTGGATCTGAAGTTTTTAAAGCTCTTCAGGCCCAATGTCTTTTATCCCTTCTGATGTTTCGCTTAGAGTGAGCGGAATAGGGTTCTTTAACTGTTGGGTTTGATAGCCAAATTATCAACTCATCAGGGATGACCAACCTCTTAAAGGCCACCTGAAGGACCCACTTCTTCCAAATTTATAGGAATACCATGGATATGCATGGAAATAAATCGGGGATATTTGATTAAATTTGAGTATAAAATTTGATATCACTTATCCATATGGCTCAAAATGCTAGATCATTCCTAAACAGAATCATGCAAAACCATTTTTTTCTTTTAATATTTATAAAATAATGCTTAGGAAGAAAAAAAAAAAGAAGCCTGATATGCAACATGACCCTTGCACCAAGACATAAAGGGGACGACATGACACCCTAGCCTGTCAGTCATGAAAGATTGAAATCCCGCCCTTGTTGATGCATGTTCTCTCTTATCGGCTCATATGCTAGTGCAGGAGCCAATGCTGCCTTTCATGAAACCCTCTCCCTAATGCTTAGTGATTTCTAGGAAAAAAAGCCACTTGGATAATTAAGCTACTCCTTGACGGTCAACAAAAAATTTCCATATAGAGAAATATATAATGTGTCAATTTGTATAGGTTCATATACTTAAATTCAACCACATATTTCCTTGGTGTATCAGCATGAATCCCCATATATGTCCATGCATATCTACGAACAAAGGACTTCAAGGTTTACTTTCCATAAAATTGGGTGTCATCCACATTGCCCCATGTTAGATTTTGGGCAATTGAATAAACTTATCCAGTTGGCTTCGCCGGACATGCTTTTACCATTTTATTTTCTTCATGTTACTTCTAGATACAAGGTGGCATCTTGGTTCATATATCAGCAAACATACTAATGTGATATGGTGAAATATGGTTCTACTCTATCAAAAGACTAACATGATTATCAAAAAGCAAAGGATATATATATATATATATATTTTTTTTTTTTTAATTTATTAATTTTTTTACCGGCGATTGCTTTTGATTGATTTGTCACTCTTCACCCTTATTTTCCTTGTGACATTCAATTCTATAGGCATTTCGTGTGTGGTCTTGGCTCCAAGTCATTTTATCCTTTGAGTTTTAGCTTTTTGGAAAAAGTTTATCTTCTACCATAGAGAAGGGTTCACTCAAAATCCCATGGTTATTTATTAATCTCTTCCTAGTTGAAGGTCCGGAACGACATCCTGCCCTATTTTTTGACACCTATCCCTTTGCAGTGATGGGCCACGGTGGACAGTTCGTTTGGGATTTTTTAAGTAAATCCCTTTGCACAAAGGTTTGGGATTTTGTAAGTAAATCTGAATGATGGATAGTTGGTGATGGATTGTCGATCAGTTTCTGGTATGACCAATGGCTAGGAGCTCAAAGTTTACATGAAGAGCTAGAAGAAGTTCATCCCCTCCCTCTGAAATTGAGTGCTACGGTTTCTGATTTCATTGTGGATGGGCATTGGGCTCTACCAGTAGGAAGCTCCCCTGCTCTGCAAAATATTATTTCACGTGTCGAGAACTTTCCTCTCTCTTTAGTTGCTATGACAGATAGGAGAGTCTGGACATTAACAGAGCCAGGACGGTTCTCTGTTTCTTCAACTTGGGAAGCGTTTAGAGAAAAGAGGACTGTTATAGGTTGGCATTGTCTGGTCTGGATGAAGGGCCTCTATCCTCGTTGCTCTATATTTGGATGGAGATTGATGCATAAGTGCTTACCTATAGAAAAAAGAGGAATCTTTTCTACAGAGACTACGTCTGGTGTCGAGACGTAGTCTGTGCTGCAAAAATGAGGAATCTTTTAACCATTTGTTCTTGGAGTGTGACTCTGCAACTAGCATTTGGACTGTCCTCATGGGATTTTTTTTTCTCAAAGATGCTGTGGCTTTCCTTCAATTGAAGAATTATTCTCCTGGTGGAGGAGAAAAATAGAATCGGTCCATTGTGGTAAGATGTGGCTTCCTCTATCAATCGTCATTCCTTACCACATATGGATAGCGAGAAATAGAAGAATCTTTGAAAATAAAAAACTATCAACATCTAATGTGGTGGCAGAAATTTTTCGTGACCTTCAGGATTTCTCTTCCCAAGTTGCAATGCAAATATCCTCAGTAGGAGAACTTCCTTCCAAGAAACTGATGGTGGTGGTTGCTAGGCCCCTAAAAAAAAATATAATGGAGATTTTTTTGGAATTCTCCTCCTTTGGAATACTGTAAGCTAAATATTGATGGATGTTCGCTTGGAAATCCAGGATGTTCAGGTGCAGGTGGAGTAATGTGAGATGAGGAGGGTACTCCTTTAGGAATTCTCAACTTTCTTCACTGGTTTACAAATTGCTAGTGATAAAGGGGTGGATAAGTTGTGGATCGAAAGTGACTCTCAAGCAATAGTGAGCTGTATACGAAACCGAGTGATTCCATGGAGTTATGAGCAAAATGGCAGTTTCTCAAAAAGTATCTAGATAGTATAATATGGAGAATCTCGCATTGTTACAGAGAGATCAATGTTGTGGCGGGATACATTAGCAAAACATGCTGCAAAAACTAAAACTTCTACTATTTGGATCACTTCTCCTTAGTTTGTAAACTATGATTTGAACTGGGACTTTCAGCGACGACCGAGATATCGGTTTGTGTAATTTAATTTTATTAGATTGCTATTTCTGTTGATTGCCATGCCGAAGGTGGATTAGTGATCTAATAGGTCTTCTACTGTAACCCTTTTCCCCCAATTTAAATGAAATCCATTGCTGACTTTTAGCAAAAAAAATGATGGCCACGGTGGAGAGATGCCTCCTTTGTCATGGGTGAAGGAAAACCACATCTCTGACATTTTGATTGGGGGAGGGAGTGAGTGAATGATAGCTAGTGATTGCTAGTTGGTTTGGTGGCTCCAACATCTTCTTTCAGTAGAAAATTCATTAGGCTTGTAGTAGATTCATCCAGGGTTTATCTTAGGTATAACTTAGGTATATATGGAATTATCAAATGGTGAGTCCATTGCATCCATTGGTCGTTTTATACTAAGTTCCAAGAAAAAGGGAGCACGGGGGGTGTGGGAGGGGGGCTAATGTAAAATTTAATCAACACATACTTTTACTTGGGCTAAAACTTTGAATTTCAAATCAAACATTATTTACCTGTACCTTAAAGATGGACATTGTTACTGGTCTAGAAATAGTGAAATAGAGCCTCCACGATATTTAACTTGTAATAGATTATTATTATTAATATTATTTATTTTCTATATTTTAAGGAAAAAATATTATATTAATACTAAAAAGAATTAGGAGAATACCCGTCGTCAAAAAAAAAAAAGAGATATCAATAGGTTTTCATGTAATTTTATGATGAAGAAGGAATTATCTATATAAGCTAACAATATAGATAACGAGACATGTAAGAGAGAAGAATACTTATGCGAGACATGGAAGTCCCAGCTTGGTCACTGATCTCATCCTTTGATCATCATCACACCATATCCTTTATTATTACACAAATATGCATACATACATAACAAAACTAATAAAGAACAATTAAACTGATACCTCCTAAGAAGATACAATACAATAGTGAGACCAGTCAATTCAGGCTTCCTTCGAAGTTTACCCATATATATAACAAAACTTAAACATACGAAAATAACAATAAAATAAAAAAAAATAAAAAAAATAAAACATAAAATAAACTACATGACCTTTTAAACAAATTTTGGAGACTTTGATTTATCAATGTGTTTCCAAGATGTTACTTTCTCTGTTTCTAAAACGAAGAAAGTTGTTGCTAGAGCATCAACATAACAACTCTCTCCATGTTGGGTTTGTTCGAAGAACACACTGACCAGAGCATTCTCATGGAAAGTACCAGAGGCTTTCGTTATTTTCCCCATAAAACAAAGGTCATTGAACGTGAAAGCACAATCCTTGTCTAGAGCTTCATTCACAATCCAGGAGGGATATGCTTCATCCATATATAAGGATGATGGTGGTAAATAAGGTTCTCGTTGTACGATATCCATTGCAGGTGCATTCACATCAAATTGCACCAACCTAAAAGGAACAAACATTCCACCATCCTTATTATAATAGCGAATCGTAGTATCACGAAAAACATGTGGTCCTGAATACTTGCCACCAATAAAATCAAACTTGAGATATGTGCCCTTCTCATTGACGAAGATTCGATTCATCCTAAGGAAAAATCCTACGAAGTCAGTCCCGTCACCTAATACCCTAGAAGGCAAGAATTTGACATCTTCTAGATTGCTTATTTTGCCTATCAAACCAGTATTGGTAGAGGTATCTATCAATTCAAGACTCAAAAGCTCCTTTTCAAATATACCTGCCCCATTGGCATAGACAAACCAAAACCTTTTATCATTAAGGTTATGTTTGCCAACTTCAAGTTTCACCATGATCTCATCTGGTAGGTTGAAATGAACTCTCGTCAAAATACCCTTGAACATCCCCACTGTTTGAATGTTGAAATACCCGTAGAAGGAGGAGTTTTCGTCGATGTTATCAATTGATTTCGTACCTATCTTCTTCTGCTTCTGTTCCACCATATCTGTTGTAGGATCTTGAAATATAATTGGGAGGTCATCCTCATTCATTAGACGGAAATCCCTGACTATAACACTGCCATCAATAAAGAAGTGGGTATCCATAAAGCCTCTTAAGGTAAATAGATTCTCAATGAGATAGTCTGGAGTACTATTTGTTGTTTCCATGCCAATGCTTAAGCCATTGCGTTTCTCAAATATACTTGCAATCGAGACCAGTATCTTGTTTGCGGCTACTAAGAAAGTGGCACTGAATTCTTTATGAAGGATCAGATCATGTAACATCTCGAGAAACTTCAGCACAGACTCTGGATATCCATTTGCTGGTGGTTCAAGACCAAAGTCCACAGACATTCTCTTTATTGAGTTTGTGATTGCAACAACAGATAGTGTTCAGCATTCCAGTCCTGATCAATCTTCTGCTTCTTTAATTCATTCAGTGCATCACTCTTCTTCGCTAATTCAACCACAATACTGTCCAAGAGGCTTTGCAATTCATTAAGCTCGTGGTTCCTCTTCACCAATTTAGCCTTGGTATTGTCCAAGATGCTTTGCAATTCATTCACCACCTGTGGCTTTAGTAACGGTACGTTTGGGAAACCAAAAGGGCCCAATGGTACCACCTTTTCTAAAATAAAGGAATCATATTGTTCAAGGAACTCACCATCATCGTCACGCTTTCGGACACATACAACAGCCTTTCCCTGACAGTTTACTCGAAAGTTTGTAGAATGCAAAAACCTCTTGAAATCATCACCCTTTGGCCCATCGTAGATGACAACTTTGCTCCGGGTCAATTCTAATGGTTCAGAAAAGAGGTCAACCGAGAAGACCTCTAATTTTGAGTTCACAAAAAAATAATCACTCGATGACCAACTCATTTCCTATTAAAAAATAAACACATACAAGCAATTACAAAGCAATGAGATGGAGATACTCACAACAATGCTTAAACATTATGAACCAATGTGCATTGAAGTGAAGTGTGGTGAAGGCCTTCTAATATATAACAGCCACAGGAGGAATAAAACTACCATGCTAAAAAAACGGGCCAGTTGGTTTTGGTAAATGTACATATTCTTAAACTAAATGATGAGACCACTCTAGCCGATTCATCTCTAAAAACTCCCCCAGCACTTGCTTTCCCTGGATTTCCGAGAGAACAGCCATCAATATTTAGCTTAATCCACATCCGATCAGGTCGACACCAAAAAACTTCCAACAACCTCTCAGCTCTTGGGAGAGGAACAAAGATGGCCAGCTTTCTCGAGCTAATCAAATTTGCCACAAAAGAGATTCTTCCTTTGAAGTTGGGAGAAAGTAACCTAAGGTCATTCAACATAAAGGACGACTTGGGGACTTCTAGCCACACCTTTAAATCTGCGAGAGTTCCTTTCTAACCAAACAAAGTAAGGAACAAGAGTAAAACCAGCAGACCATGCTCCTTTTAGGCCAATAGAATTAGCTTTCTGAGACCACCATTTACCATTGGCAACCCAGTCCTCACAGAAAGATCCATTCCAGGAAACACCAAATAGTTTCACAAACGAGCTCCATAAATATCTTGTGAAATTGCATTCATGAAACAGGTGGAGAAAAGATTCTTCGGAGCCCAAACATAACTCGCATCTAGAGGGAAGGTACACTCCTTTAGCTTTGACCTTATCATCAGATGGAATTTTCTTATGAAATAACGTGGCAGAACCATTCATAAAAATGAAAATGTCGTCTGCGAAGAGCAGATGAGAGGGGGTAACAACACCTCTCGGACCCAAGAGAGACTTCATCTTACCTTCCACAACCATATTCTTGAGTCCCCTGCACAACACTTTTTCATCCAAAATGAACAGAATAGGAGAGATGGGGTCCCCATGTCTCAAACCACGGCCAAACCCAAGGAATCCCATTGGACCTCCATTCAACAAGATAGAAATCCTTATTGAAGAAAGCAGCTGGTGAACCTTATTAATCCACTTGGGGGAGAAGCCAATTTTTTCTAACGTGACAAACAGAAATTCCCAAGAAAGGGAATCATAAGCCCTTTGCACATCCATCTTTAAGCCCATACTACCACCTCTTACTATAGAGTGCATCAAATTAGCCAGCTCGGATGCTAGGCCAATATTTGTCGAGATGATTTTACCCTTCTAAAAGGCACCCTGTTCTACAGAAATTAACCTTGGGAGAAGAGAGGTTAAAATAGTGGCAGAAATTTTTGATAAAACCTTACAAAAAAAATTCCCCATACAAATGGGGCAAAATTTATCTAAGGATGATGCACCACTAATTTTAGGGATCAAGGTGAGGAAACAATTATTGACCCCTTGAGGGATCTTTCCTACTAGGAAAAAATAAAAAATTGCATGACAAAAATCCTTCTCCACAATGTCCCAACACCTTATGAAAAACTGACTTGATAAGCCATCAGGCCTTGGAGAACTATCTGCATCAAGGTCCCACACCGCCTGATTGATTTCCTCTTCGGTAGGAATGGCATCTAGAAAAAAATTATCGTCATCAGATAAGATTTTTAGGATCTGGTCGAGCAACTCATGATGAGGAGATACTGGAGTATGAGAATGGAAATTCTCACAATAATTGACCGTATAATTGTCCAAATCTTTATGATCCGAAATCCAAGATCCATCCTCATGCCGCAGAGAGTTAATCTGATTTTTTGATCTTCTAATTTTAATCGAGAGATGGAAATGGGACATTCTGTCCATGTATGTAGAGCGAGGAGGGAAGCAGAGACCAGGAAGGAGTTGCAGCACAAGGAGACTGTTCCAGGGGCAACCTATGCAGATGAAGAGGATGGCGTCCAGAGCAATGGTCACCGGAATGAGAGCTGTGGCTGCCGGAATGAGCAGATTCCGATGACTGGTGCGTCTAACTTGGAAAGATTTTCTTTACTTTCGAAGGAACAATCTCCTTCCATTTTTGAATCGCATACTTTAAGGAACATTGATGGACAATCTGTTATGCATAATTTGAATGGAGACATACAAATATGCCTTCCATTAGAAGAAGAAAGAAATAAGGAAGGGAATATTCTAGATGACACGAATAACTTGGATGATGGGGAGAATGACTTGGATGATGGGGCGGACTCTATGGCTGGATCGGATAACTAGTTTGTTGGTGGAAATGGGGCTCTTATGGGTCAATGTACCTCTTCCCAACCCATAGGAAATAATGTTGTTTCTCCTCGAGGGGCTGGAAATGACACCAATAGGGCCATGCACGAGGACTCTTCAAGCCCCATTTACCATGGCAGTGGTGATCGAGTGATGACCCTGACTAGGCATGGCGAGCATCATGAGACTGGTCGGTGCCAACCACTGCAATGGTACAATAATGTCATCTCGTCATTCAACCCTCTCGAGATTAATGGTGGCACGGTGGTGGTTAATCATAAGGAGGTAGAGCAGATAGACAAAACTCTCTGCGAGAGGGAGGCTTTGGATCTGGTTCCTGGAAGACAAGGAAAGGGGAAACACCTGACCAATACAGAGCAGACTTTGCGAAAGTCTGGCCGTATTGCCTCATCAAAAAATAGTAAATGAAAGCCCTCTATTGGAATATAAGAGGGATAAAGAAAGCTGCCGCAAGGTTAGCTTTGAGGAATATTTTAAGGGAAAAAAGGCCTGATTTCCTTTGCATTGCCGAACCTATGATTCCCCCTGACGCCTTTCCTACGTTGTTTTTCAACAAGTTGGGTTTCGACCCTGATTTCATCCATAACAAGCGCCTAGGCAGCGTCTCAAATCTATGGCTGCTTTGGCGAAGAGGTGTAGCAAAGCCTGTGGTGCTATCGTCTTCTGAGCAGCAAATCTCTGTCTCTGTGCAATGGGCTCAGGAAATTTTCATCTTATCTGTAGTGCACGCCAAATGCCTAAGAGCTGCTAGAAGAGAATTGTGGACTGACTTGGTGGCAACCCATCCTGGGCCGACTACTCCTTGGATGATTTTTGGAGACTTCAATGCCACCCTTCTCTCCTCTGAAAAAAGGGGGCCAGGAATTTTCAACTTAGGGTCAGCGGGAGATTTTGGCGCAATGGTGGATACTTGCTCTCTAATTCAAGTTCCTTCGCAGGGAAGGAAATTCACATGGACTAATAACAGGAGAAGGGGCCATGTGTCTGCAGTGCTCGATCGAAGCTTTTGCAATGAGGCTTGGATTTCTTATTTTCAAGAATGTCACCAATTTGTCTTGCAGAGAGTGGCGTCTGATCATGCTCCCATTCTGGTGGTGTCTGAAGGTTCTGAAAGACCAAAAAATTGTCCTTTTCGATTCCAGAGGTTCTGGACAGACCATGAGGACTATCTAAATGCAGTTAAGTCCTCCTGGGAGAACGACATTCTTGGATCGCCAATGATGGTTATGGCTCAAAAATTAAAAAGATTGAAGGTCTTCCTGCGCTCCTGGGCGAAAGAAAATTTTCCAAATTTTAATTTGGAGATGATGGAGGCAAAAAAATGCATGGAGGAGATCCAGACTGTAATTGACAGAGATGGGATAAGCGACTCAATTTATGCCAAAGAAGCTGATGCAAAGACCAGATACCTGAAGGCCCTACAAAATTATGAGAAATTATGGGCTGAAAAATCTCGTTCTAGATGGAGGGATCAAGGAGATAGATGCTCAAAATTTTTTCACATCTCAGTGAAGATACGGCGAATGAAGAATTCCATTAAATCTCTGAAGACGGTTGATGGGACCCTGATCTCTGATAAAGAGCAGATCAAGGAATACGTCGCGGGTTATTATGAGCATTTTCACAAAGGTACTCCCCTTACCAATCACATGGATTTATTGCAATGCATTCCAAATGTTTTGGAAGAATGGGATAGAGGTCGATTAGATGGTATTCCCTCTGACTCTGAGATCAAGAATGCAGTGTGGGATCTTGATCCAGATAGTGCTCCTGGTCCAGATGGATTTCCTGGAGCTTTTTATAAATCATGTTGGGACATCATATCTTCAGATGTGTGCAAGGCTATCAGATGGTTTTTCAGAATCGGGTTCATGCCTTACGGCATTAATAATAATTTCCTAGTTTTGATTCCTAAAATTGAAGGAGCACTATCCCTGGACAAGTTCAGGCCGTTGTGTATGGGAAATTTTTTATGCAAAATAATATCAAAGGTTCTGGCTATGCGATTATCGTGTGTTCTTCCAAAAATTATTTCTGAGGAGCAGGGGGCCTTCCAGAAAGGGAAGATCATTCATTCCAACATATCTCTTGCCTCGGAGCTGGCAAACATGATGTTTGCATCCACAAGAGGTGGAGGTATGGGATTAAAAATTGATATCCAGAAGGCGTTCGACACCATCTCTTGGAATTTTGTTTTTCATGTTCTGAGGAGATTTGGATTCTCTGAAAAATGGATCTCTTGGATCCATCAGATCCTTGTTTCTGCCAGAATATCAGTTCTGTTAAACGGTGGCCCTGTTGGATACTTTGGTGTGGAGAAGGGTCTGAGACAAGGAGATCCAATCTCGCCAATGCTGTTTATCATTGCTGAAGAGGTTCTTTGTAGAGGCTTATCTGAGCTTCTAGCCAAAAACAACATTAAAGCTCTATCGGGTCCTTGTGGGGCTATTATCCCTACACACATTCTTTTTGCTGATGATGTTTTTATCTTTTCAAATGCTTCCATCAGGTATGTTAAAAATCTAAATATTTTTCTCTCTAAATACCAGAGCTACTCCGGCCAGAAAATAAATTTAGACAAAAGCAAGCTTTTCTTGGGATCTGTTCCTGCCCCTAGAAAGCAAGCCATTACAGAAGAGCTTGGTATCTCCATTTGTAACTTCCCCACTCGCTATTTGGGGGTCGAGATCTTTAAGGGAAGGGTGAAAAAGGAGTCGCTAATCCCCATTCTGGATAAAGTCAAAGGTCAACTAGCAGGATGGAAAGGGAAGATTTTGTCCATGGCTGGACGAGTGGAATTGGTCCGCTCAGTAATCTTGGGAATGATGAACCATAGTTCAGCTGTATATTGGTGGCCTTCATCCCTTATTGCTACAATGGAGAGGTGGATGAGAAATTTTATCTGGACAGGTGAGATTGATACTGCAAAAAAAATATCAGTCAGATGGGATCTTTGTTGCAGGCCTAAGGATGAAGGTGGGTTGGGACTGCGAAGGCTCAGAGACATAAACAAAGCCATGCTATGTAATATGGTCTGGAGGGTCAAGCATGAGAATTCCTTAGCATGCAAATTCTTAAGGGCGAGATTTCTGAGGGGTGATGGTTCTTTCAAAAAGTCCTATAAGCCTTCTTCGATTTTGCCAGGCTTTAGGAAGATGTGGGACTTCATGTCCACCAAAGAAGCCTGGACGATTGGAAATGGGAAAAGCATTAATTTCTGGTCGGATAAATGGTTGGGCGGCAAATCCATCCTAGAGCTAGTTGGCCTGGAAGAAGAGTCGAGTCTTCACTGCAAGGGAAAGGTTAGTGACTTCATTGACAATTTTAAATGGAAATTGCCAAATGTTATCTCCCCTCTGCTGCATGATATTTTTGAGCAAATTCGAACCATTAAAATTCCATCTTATCCCTGTGAAGATATGTGCCTATGGAGTCTATCATCTGATGGGATTTTCAATTCTAATTCTGCCTGGGAAGATATTAGGATTCGTAACCCGAAAGTGCCATGGTTCTCTCTGATTTGGGGTAAAAAGATGCAACCCAGGGTGTCTATCTTTGGTTGGAGAATGGTGCACGACAAGCTCCCTACAGATGACGTTGTTCAAAAGAGGGGCATAGACCTTATCTCTAAATGCAACTTATGTGGAATGGAGGCTGAGACATCGACTCATATATTCCTTCAATGCTCCTACTCCGAAGATATATGGCTCTTTTTTTGTGGATGCTTCAATGTGCTATGGAAGCCAGCTGGAACCATGGCCGATTTCCTCACATGGTGGAGAAGAAAACAGAAATCAGTTTGCTGCAAAGAGGTGTGGATCATGGGGTTACTAACAGTGGCTGATCAGATTTGGCGAGAAAGAAATAGTAGAAGGCATGATGGCAAGGAAAGACCGGCAAGATACCTGAAGCAGATGATTCTAGAGGATATTCAATCCGCTAAGCCAAGCACCAAAGGTGAAGTTAAGACAATGTCTGATCTCATTTGCTGCAAGAAGCTTGGTATTCCGATTCAGCGATCTCCCTCTAAATCAATCTTAGAGGTTTTCTAGTGCAGACCCGAGGCAAATTAGATTAAATTGAATTTTGATGGAAGCTCAAGGGGGACCCAAGTCGTGCAGGTGCAGGCAGAATTTTTCGTGATCACAGGGGAGGCGTTCTTGACTCCTAGAAAATTTTTATGGGTGTCTCCGGAGTCTTCGAAGTTGAAATCGAAGGACTTATGGTGGGGCTGATGCGTGCTAGGGAGCTAGGCATTCAATGCCTGTGGGTAGAGACAGATTCTAGTGCTGTTGCAATCTCTATCCAGCAAAAGAAAATTCCATGGTTTGCTTTGCAGAGATGGCTATTCCTCCAGCCATATTTAGAGAGTATCATATGGAAAATAACTCACAACTTCAGAGAAGCAAACTCAATTGCTGACTACCTGGCTAGAGAAGCGGCGAAGACAGGGATATCAGCCACAAATATCGACTTTCCTGCCAACATTAAGGATTTCATTAGAAGAGATGCTGAGGCAGGCCAAACTATAGATTTGATTAGTGCGATTCTCTTTCCTCTGCTGATGGCAATGCCGAAGGTGGGGGTCAAGGAACCGTTTTTATTTTTGCTTCAATCTATTTAATCAGTTTGATGTAGCTCTGTAATTTTTTCCCCATTTTCTTCCATTTTAATATAATGATTTTCTAGCAAAAAAAAATGTGAAGAATCTCCAAGATTTCCTAGAAAAATATCAAGCTTTTTCAAGGCAGAATTTCAATCTGGATAAAAGTAGCCTGTTTTTTGGGAAGGTAGCACCCCACAGGAAACAATATATTTCTTCTCTGTTAGGTATAAAATCAAAGAGGCTTCCGACGAAGTATCTAGGCGTGGAAATTTTCAAGGGAAGAGTGAGAGGATCTCATCTGTTACCTTTGCTAGATAAGACAAAAAGTAAGCTAGTTGGATGGAAGGGTAAGCTGCTCTCAATGGCGGGAAGGGTGGAGTTGGTGCGATCTGTGATCTCTAGTAGTCATGTACATAACTTTGCAGTATATTGGTGGCTGGACCATTCTATTAAATTGGTGGAATGGTGGATGCGTAATTTTATCTGGTAGGTTATATGGAGGTCACAAAGAAAATAGTGGTGAACTGGGACGATGTCTGCAAACCAAAACAGGAAGGGGGGTTAGGCATTCACAGACTGCGAGATGTAAATTTTGCCTGTTCAGCAAAGTTGACTTGGCAGATTAAGCATGAGGAGTCCTCTATGAGTAAGTTCTTCTGGGGTCGCTTTCTAAAAGTAGACGGATCTCTGAAATCTGGCCATATCTCCTCTCTTCGATTTGGCCAGGGATAAAGAAAGTCTGGAATTTTGTGACTTTAAATGAGCAGTGGATAGTAGGTAATGGGAAAAAATTGATTTTTGGAAGGGCAGGTGGTTGGATCATCTCTCCATTGAAGAAATGCTTCTGAATGATGGTGGTCACAGTGGGAATTTAAAGGCAAAAGTCTGCGATTTTATCCATAATTTTAGATGGGAATTTCCTCAGGTAGCGTCTAACTTTATGAAAAATATTACAAATAAAGCAAAATTGATCTATATTTCAGGCATGGAGGATGAATGTCATTGGCGCCCTTCTTCAGCAGGAGTTTTTTCCATAAAGTCTGCCTAGGAAGCCTGTAGAAGAAGCTCGCCTAAGGTGAGATGGTCATCTTTGGTGTGGAAGTTCTCTATTCAACCACGTCAAGTAGTTTTTGGATGGAGATTGATCAGAAATAAACTTGCTTTAGATGTGAATGTGAAAAGGAGGGGTGTCTCTCTACCCTCAAAGTGCAGTTTTTGTGGTAAGTCGGAGGAGTCTAAAAATCATTTATTTTATGAGTGTAGCTTTGCTAGCTCTATATGGTCTCGGTTCTTTCAATGCTTTGGTGTGTTGAGACCAGCTTTTTCTGATGAATATCATTTGATTTCTTGGTGGAAACTCCAAGAAAAATCAGTGTCATTGAAAGGGGTGTGGAATAAGGGGTTTGTGTTAATCCCTTTTATTATTTGGATGGAGAGAAATTCCAGGCGGTATGAAGAAGTCTCTTCTTCTGAGCAGATTTGCTTTTTGAAAAAAAAAAAATGAAATTCGCTCTCAGACACTAGCCCATTCTGGGGTGGTTGTTTCGATTGAAGATTTGATGTGCACTAGAAGTTTGGGATTTTAAGGGGTTCAACACCTGCAAAAAGAATTATTTGAAATTTTTTGGTGTACTCCTCCAACAGGATGGGTCAAATTACATTCTGACGGCTGCTCGTTGGGCAATTCGGGAAAAGCAGGTGGGGGAGGTCTTCTGCGCAATGATAAGGCTAAAGTGTTATATAATTACAGAGAGTTCCTTCAAATTGGCACAAATTTTGAGGCGAAATTCCAGTCTATTATCGCAGGAATTGAAGCTGCAAACCGATTGGGGGTGCAAAGTTTATGGATTGAATGTGACTCAGTTGCGGTGGTTCGTCTTTTGCAGAAAAAGAAAATTCCTTGGAAATTTCGGCAAAGGTGGATTAACTGCTTACCCTACCTTGAAAGGGTGGAGTGGAAGATCACGCATTGCTTTCGTGAAGTGAATTCTGTAGCGGATTTCTTCACAAAGTCTGCCGCTCGCTTTGAAACCTCTTTACCAGTGACTTCTTGGCCGGCCTTGGTAAAAATGGATCTAGACATGGATGCCTCAGGTCGTCCGAGATATAGACTGCTATAGCCCTCTAATTCAGTCTTCAACTCATTGTGGAGGAGAGTTGGTTGATGGTTTTTTCTGCTGATGGCAATGCCGAAGGTGGATTAAATCCGTCTCCGCTCTTCTCAGTTTAATTGTCGATATTTCGCTTGAGTATTTTATCCCTCCTGTATTATATTTTTATCTTCTTTTTTAATACAAATGATATTTTAGCAAAAAAAGTGGAATGATTGCCTTGTAATCCCAGTTCTGGCAGCATTGCTCTGCATATTAGATGGTGATGAATCTTCCAAGGTCAACTAACTTAGTCCTTGTGTCATTTAAGAAACATTACAGCAACTAGATGGGGGTTTGACACAAGTGTGATGTTTATTGTCCAACGCAAGTAGAACTTTGTATACAAGAACCCAGCTAGTAGACATTGTTGCACACATAGGAGGTTTTGACTTTTTTTCGCTAAAAGGATTATTATATTAAAAAGAGAAAAAGAAGGATGTACAAGTTGGCTCTCCTATAAAGCCAGATACTTAATAAATAGAGAAGGGGAAACCCCGGAATCATTCCCCCACCTTCGGCATGGCCATCAACATGGGAGGAGATCCATTACTTCACCTGTTCACCAAAGAAAAAAAAATTATATGAAACGAAATCTAGCTCTTCTTTCTGCATCCACCCTCAGTTCAGCTTGAATCGAACTAGGGAGAGTATGAGATGTGATAGAAGATCCAGATCTAGCAGCCTACTTAGCAAGATAATCTGCAATTGAATTCGCTGCTCCAAAACAATGAGATATCTTCCATTGGATACCATCTAAAAATGGCCACAAATAGTGCCAATCTTTATCAACACACCATGGGATTGATCCACCCCTCATCGCCATGACCACAGCCGTTGAGTCCGATTCAATCCACAAGTGTTGGACTTTCAACTGTTTTGCAGCCATAACACCAAGAATAAAACGTTGAAATTCTGCCTCATAGTTCTTTTTAACACCAAGATAATGACTAAAGGAGTAGACAACCCTTGAACAAGTGTCATGAAGCACTCCACCAGCCCCCACTCATCCTAGGTTTCCAAGTGAACAACCATCAAAGTTCAGTTTGATCCAAGGAGGGATAGGGGCACACCAATTTACCATCAGAATTCTTAGAGCCTGAGGGGGGTATATCCCAACACCCAAGATTCTAGAAGTGGACAGACATGAATTGGATGACTGCCAACACTGAAGATTGGGAAGAAGCTCTCTGACAGAGTAGCAAATTTGTCGAAGAACCAAGTCAACCCTCAAAATTTTTCTTTCATATCTCCTTGAATTCCTTTTCATCCATAGGAAGTAAGGAACTAAAATGAGCCTTACCATCCAAGCCGGGTGAGGAGAGACATTCCTAAGTTCCAATTTCCAAGCCAACATATCACTTAATTAACGAGTTCTGCTGCACCCATGCAACTTTGAGAATGGAACAAAATGCAACCCAGGCTCCCTTTGCATAGATACAATCCAGGAGCAATTGTTGAAGAGATTCCATAGAATTATAACTCAAATCACATCAAGAGACAAAACTGATACCTTTTGAGCTGACCTTGTCATCCGTTGCAAGTCTTCCGTGAAAGAGCTTCCACCCAAACATGGACTGTTACGGCAGAAGACCTGATTTCTAAAGCAAGGTGAACCAAGGGACTTTAAGACTTCGATTTCTGAGCTCCTCCCAAGCATACTTCATTGTGAAATTCCCCAACAAAGTTGGACTCTAGCAGGAATCGTCACATTGATAAGAAGGAATTTTTATATTCTCCACCTTTTCAAAAATCTCTTTCAGCATATCTGATTGAACCTGAGGAAGACACCAAGAGTTCTCCAGAATAAAATCCTTCACAAGTTTCTCCCTCAGAATCATAGAAGCATGCCACATTCACTAACTCCTCAAAAGAATGGTCCCCCAACCACCTATCAGACCAAAATCGAGCACGCTTTCCATTACCTATGTGTGTGACTTGATCGGTCACACACATCTACAATATTTCCCATCTGTTAATATTACTGCCTTCTTTTCTTGTGAGATCATAAATTTTCTGATTTAGTGAACGCAACAATTGAACCTTTTAACAGCCTTTAAAGGTCTAATATCACTGAATGCTAATTGCATGACACCTTGGGTCAGACTGCAAGAAGGTAGGAATCAGCTATTCTATGGCTATGGCCTGACTCTTCTTATTTTGGCCATAAATGGTCATTAGGCTCTGTTGTCAATTTCATTGCCATAGTACTTTAGAGCCATCTCAGCTACATAAAGCTTCTTCTGGCCTCAGTGATATTAAAAAAAATAACGATACTAAATTTGATGCAGAGATCTTTAAACTCATTCTTAGGGAGGTCAGTGGGTAAGAACTGAATCTGATTTAAGCTTTTCAAGCCTCGTTTGGGAGAATAATATGAGTTTTAACAGGGAACAAGGAACTTGTGACTTAGGGAGGTCAGTTGGTAGGAACTGAATCTGATTTAAGCCTTTCAGGCCTCGTTTGGGAGAATAATATGAGTTTAAAAGGGAACAAGGAGCTTGTGAAGGAGTTTAGGAGATCTGGTGATGACTGTGTCTGTGTAGCAGAAAAATGTCAAAATTTTTCAACAGCCCACCATTTGATTTCAAAGTCCGGTCTTCAGAATATGTCAAAGCGCTTGAAGACGTAGCAAGCATTAAACCACTTCACATTCTTTAGCTCGCACCTCTACTTATCCTTGGGGAGACTAGCACAACAACCCACCATAACAACACACCGTTATGATCTCCATTTAAATCACAGATGTGCAGTTGGGGAATCGAACCTGGGACCGTGCACCTATCTACACAATCCCTAATTCACCCTAACCATCTAGGCAACCCACGGATGGGTGTTAGATTTCATTAAATTGCTTTATTGCTACTTCCTATTGAGATTTTACTTTTAGTTTACTAGTTGGAAGTAATAAACTGGCAGGATCTTACTAAAAGCCCCCCCACCATGTTACTTGGGTAGGAGAAACTTTAAAGTAGCTTAGGAAAGAACAAAACCATAACTCATTCAAGTTACCAAGATGCCCTATTCTGAAAATATTTCCAGCTACTTTGTTTAGGCCAAGGCCTAAGCTTAAATTTGTATCGCTTCCATGCCCTTCTAACAATTTCTACAATGTCAATATAAGGTGGAACAAGAATTGCAGTTAGTATTTTACTAAAATATTCCTCCCTTTGTGTATAGTTCTTTAAACCCCATGCCTCAACAGCAAGCCTGCATGCCAAATTTGTAGTATGATATGACCACCACCCTTCCAAGTAGATCAAGTAGAAACTTTGAATTGTGAAAGAAGCTACAAAAAATGCAGACGAAATTAAGCTGCAACCCCTATTTTAGAAAATACTATAACCTAGGAGGGTATTTGTAAACCTTAGGGGGAAGTGAATTATTCCATTTCTTTGGCTGCTAGTAGCGGGTTGCAGTTGCTTGGCTGCAACCCGAGTAGCAGCCAAATTTTTTCCAAAAAATGCAATCATCCTATTTGGATGCACATGTGAATGTATCGAGTATAAAAGAGACAATTTCCCTTCTCCTTTTCATTTAGTAATCCTTGTTTAGGTTTTCTAGATTTCGAAATTGGCATTTTGCTCCATGATATGGGTGTATTAGCACTAAATTTTATTTTATTATTTATTCATTTATTTATTATTATTATTATTTTGATAGGTCCTAGTCTATTCTATTCCATGGGGGATAACCTTGTGTAATCCTCGATTGACCAAAGCATTGGTGCAGAAGCCACACAACCAGTTACCATTCTCTTGCCCTTCAAAATTTTATTGGATAATTCACCACCTAAAGGGCTTGATTAATAGTTTGAATTATGGAATCAATTGCTATATCAGCAAAAGCTATGATGCATAATCACTTTCAGGATTGGACCAATTTGAACCAGTTTGTAGGCCAAGACCAAGGATAGCAGTCTAAAAGTGGCTTTCGGTTCCATAGGGTAACAAAGAAATTTATTTATTTGTTGGATTTATATTTTAGAACTCATAGCTCTTTGTTGCTCGTTATTTACCGTTATTAGCAGGATAGCAGTTTTGAGTTCAATTTAGTTTGAGGTTCTATTACAGGATAAAGTAAGGGGCATGGTTTTAAAATTCGAATAGGATCCATATAAGTCAGGACTAATCCCTGATCCTTGATATCAATCCACTGGTAAGAAATAATTGTAAAATGGTTAAAAAAAATTATCGATATCAGATTGTGACAGATCCCCACACCAATCCCAAGTTTAAAAACCTTGGTAAAGAGTCTCAATCTGAAGTTTCAGACCGATTGGAGTCTTGAGCAAAAGTTTAAAACTTGGGAATGCTCATGGGGTCGGTCAAGGCTGATATTGTTCTGGATCGATCTGGATCAGATCGTATTCAATAGATATACCTCTCCTTTTTTTTTTCTCTCTCTCTCTCTTAAATCACATTTTATTACAATTTTAATCTTTCACCATATATGTGGATCAATATCAAAAAGGTCAGGATTAGGAATATCAAGACTGATATCATTTCAATCCGACCATTATTGAACGTTCCGTTACATGTTTTGGAACCATGGTCCTAGCGTTCTAAGTGAGAAGCTGGATCGATCACAAGAAGGGTCGAACAAAACTTAAAAATTGTGATTTTTCACATAAGGCCAGAATATTTGTGCATATATTAAAAGGCTCCTACTCCTTAATTTCATTCTACTTTAGTACTGGACCGCGTTAATATCATAGAAAGGTAACTCCAAGTAAAATTATTGAGTCAGCATAGATTCTGTTCTTCGGATGGATTGGTCTTGACTAAGAGAAAGAGTTAAAAGAGAGAAGATTGAAAAAAAGCCATGAATCCAGTGCATAGTGCCAGGTTTGTGGTCTAGGGATCATTCCTATCACACGCATTCCCCTCCCCCCTTCGCTTTTGTGTGTGTGAGTAAAGTCCCATTGGACTGTTCTATAGGATGTAAATAACAAAAGAAAAAAAAAAGAAGAAGAAGAAGAAGAAGAAGAAGATTGAAAAAAGTGGCCTGCCGTGGCCCAAGTAAGAGGCCTTTCCTCCTCTCACACACCTTAGGCTAAGAAAAACCCTCTTTCGGCCACCGCCTTGGAGCAGCCTGGCCTTCCTCCCTTTTCATCCTCTCATCCACTTCCTCGATCCTCTTTCCCTCTTTCTCTCTCTCCTTCCCTCTCTCTTCTTCCTCTGCTCCTTCCTTTCTCTATTTCTTATCCCTTATTGGAGTTTCTTCTCAGTTAAACTCACGTCTTGACTGCAGTCTTGTAGGTCTCCATTCCTATAGGATCTTATGCTCATTTAGATTCCAGTTTGGCAAGCTGCCTCCTATTGGCTGCCTACCCACCATCCTTGTTGGATCTAATGCTAGTTTGGATTCACGCTCGGCCAGCTACCTGATCGCCTCTGATCTCATTGCTTGCTCTAGCTCCAGTTGCCATTTTGCTCCGTCAGTCTGTTATGTCGTTGCTTGGTCTCCTACCTTCCCGCTTGGCCTGCAACTATTTGCCGCCAACCACCCTCTACTTGGGTCACTCAGCTTCTGCCGTTTTGCTACCAACTGCATGGCAAGCACTTGTTTGTTTGCCAACCTTGCTCAACCAACAGCTGCTTTGCCATTTCCCTCTGCAAGGCTGACGCTCAGTTATGGCTATCACCTCTGCTAGGCTAGTTGCAAATTTGGTTGTGGCCCTCTACAAGGCCAGCGCCCTCTAAAGTGGCATGCCTCTCGCCTGCAATACTCCCTTGGTGACTGGATAGAAAAAGAGAAGAGATGTTTTTCAAACCCTTTCTAGATTTAACTTGGTTGCCCTTGATGGGCTTCCTTGCATTGTTGTTAGCCCATGTGGGCTCTTGTTACCCTTTCGGTTTTGTTTTCCTATTGGCCCCGTTTTTTTAGCGGGGTTTTCATGTGGTGGGATAGTGGTACGAATTTTCCCAAAAACTTAGAATTTTGAGATGTTTGGTTAATGGGGTGGGGAAGTTATTAGACAATCCTTATTTTGCTTGTTTTTCCTATTGGCTAACATGTAATCCCACCCCAGCCTTTCCAAAGTCCCACCAAATCGGTGGGACTCTTTCCATGTTCACGAAATTTGCACTGGCACAACAGTTCGTTCTTTTTTTTCTTCTTCAACGACTTCTCCTTTCTCTACACAATAGAGCAGCTTCTGTTTAAGAACCACAACCCATTACAGCAAGATTGAAGGTAATACGATGGCCAAGTTTCAAAAGGAATCTGATTAAAATCATCAAAGGAGACGGTTTGGTGTTGCGATCCCTGAGATGAATCTAAAAGAAAAAAAAACAAAGGGTTTGTTGTGCGGTCGCTGAGATGAATCTAAAGGAGAGGGTTTGCTATCGGTGAGATGAATGTGAAAGAGAGGCTTCTTCTACGGCAATGGCAGTGGATGAGGTTGTCGATCTAGAATCTAAATGAGAGGGTTTGTTATTGCAGAGGATCAACTTCTTCACAAGATGAGGTTCTCAATCTGGAATCGTCCAATGCTTTCTCTCCGAAGAGGCAATTTGAAAGTAAAATCTTGTTCAATGCTTGAACTCCAACACTAGATGTTCATCTCTGGTTTGTCAATCTAGGTCTTACACAGAGTGGATGGGAGACGCTTCTTCACTAGTTGATTTTGTTGAAGCTAAGAATAGAGCCTCTGATGGAGTGTTTCTAAGCAAAGGCCAGCTGGTAGTGCTGCATGTCGGCTTTAGCGTCCACATCGGCACCCCTCTCTCTCTTCTCCATCATCTTCTTCCTTGTCATCTGCCCCCTACTCTATCACTGGACTACTCTTTCCCCCAAGCTATCCCACCCAGCCAAACAAGATGGTGGTGATCGAGATGCTACAGTAACTATTCCCCAACTTTACTATCCTGTTGTTCATCCTACAAGCATGTGGGTCCATGCGTCAGACTCTCCCACCCCACTAATCCCTCCAAACAAACAGGGCCTTAGGGGTTTTAATTTTCCACCCTTTTCTTTAATACATTTATTTATCCATTAAAAATATAACAAAAAAAAAATTGCCTATTTTTGGGTGGCTTTGAGCTGCCATGCGTCGGATTTACGGATACAAAAAGCTAAGCGAGAACCTAATCCGAACTCACTAGGCACGGGTTATGGGATCCTAGGATGCAGCAACCTAGTAAATGAGATAAGAGTAACTGAGATTAGAAACGTATCTAGAATTCCAACGGAATGGTCAATCCACCACAACAACCAATAAAGACTACAATCCACACGCACACAGAGAGAGAGAGAGAGAGGAGCTTTGGTGTTTGTGGGTAAAGAGAGAGGGAGAGAGGGAGAGAGGGAGAGAGTGGGAACCCAACAAGGGTTTTCGGTGTAAAGATGCAGAGAAAGGTTAGGTGGCGACTTTGATGCTCGAAACGGCTAGTTTTGCTTTGGTCCTGTTAGAGGAACGAGTCTTCGTTGGCTGAAGCTTCCTTCGACAATCCTTCATCTTCCTTCGGTGCGTTGTTCACAGACGTAAGGAGATTGTATGGTGAATGATGTTGGCTTCATCTCCTTCTTCTGGCATTTCGACGCTTTCTACTAGTGTTCTGCAGATTCAGTAGCCAGTTTGGTTCTCAATGAGTTGGGCAGTGTTTTCATCATTATTCTTATTGAACAGCTAATGCATGAGCTTCTTTCACTGTAACTAAAAGATAAGGAAGAATATTTTATTGCTTGCAAGTGCCATCTGTAGGAATACACTAGTTTCTCAGAGAATTTTATATTAAAAAAATCTGAGAGGGCTGCATGAGTGAGCCACTTGGCATATTATTTTAAGGTTAATCTTGTGAAGACCTTATCAGGGTTATTCCTACATAGCCTCTTGTTTCCGGCAGCGTCCTGTTTCACCTCTAGCCGCCACCCCACCTCCACGGTGACTGGCAGGAAGCAGACTCTACAGTGACCATGATCCTTTAACTGAACTGTCGAGGGCTTGGTCAACCCTTGACGAAACGGGACATCCGCTATGCCGTGAAAAAGTACCGACCAAAACTTCTTTTCCTGTGTGAGACGAAGGCTTCATCTCCTCCTAGCATTGCCTTACATAGATCACTACCCTTTCAGAATTATGTGCACTCCCCTGCAATCCAAGGTGCTGGTGGTATTCTGTTATTCTGGTGTGATTCTGTTAAGCTAAAGATTGTATGGCAAACATCTTGGTGTATTCACACGGAATTGGCTTTGCCTACTTCTAATATGAATTGGAACATCATCTTCGTCTACATCAGAGTTAGTCAATGGAACAGTTTAATTCAAATGGCGTCTTTTATTCAATCTCTGTGGATCCTCTCATGAGATTGGAATTCCTATCTGGAACCCGAAGACAAATTGGGAGGCAGACCCATCCCTCATCGCCACCTGGGAGCTTTCAACGACTTCATTAATCAAGCCTGTATTTTTGAAATAAAAAAAAATGGCTATCGCTACACCTGGTCGAACAGACAAGCTGGTACCCAGAGAATTGAGGCTAAACTTGACCGTTTCTTTGCAAATGCCCAATGGATTTCACAATTTCCTTCGGCTTGGGTGTTTTCAGAGTATATGGCCAATTTAGACCACAGAGCTATATATCTGGATATAGAAACCCGCAGGTCTCCACGGCGTCGGCCGTTTCGGTTCGAAGCATTCTGGGTATTAGAGTCTTCCTTCTTGGAGTTAGTTTCTCTTGTTTGGAACTCCACAACATGTCGTGGGTCCCCTTCTTATGCTCTTTGCAATTAATTGGGTGCTCTCTCATCTTCTCTTAAACAGTGGAATAGATACTGTGTGGATAACATCTCCCAAAATCTGGAAAATGCAAGGGTCTATCAGCAATGGTACCAGCAGGAGAAAGATCAGATGAATACTCTAACTAAACTTCTCCATCAAGGAGATATTTTGGCAGCAAAAATCCAGAGTGGAGTGGCAATGAAAAGGGGACAGGAACACTCGCTTTTTTCATCTTGCGACGATGAAGCGACGGGCAAGAAATGAAATGAAGTCGATCAATGTTCAGGGGTTGAACCTCATGACTTATGCTGCTGACATTGGTATTGCCTTTCAAGACTCCTACAGAGAACTGTTTTCATCAACCAAGCCTGATCTCGAAGAAAGCTACTTTGAACCCATCCTTGGTCGAGTCACAGAGGCAGACGACTTCCAGCTTAATCGACCAGTGTCCAGTCAAGAAATCTGGAATATCATTAAGGAGTTGCCTGCCTTAAAATCTCTAGGCCCCGATGGTTATCCAGGAATTTTCTACCATAAAACTTGGTCGACGATTGGTAGTGAGGTAATTGAGTGCATTCAGAATTTCTTCAATTCAGGTACATTTGCCCTTGCCTTGAATCGCACTTATATCTCTCTAATTCCTAAGGTTACTCATCCCACCACTATTGGGGATTTTCGACCAATAAGTCTATGTAATTTCCTTTATAAAGTGATAACCCAGATCATAGTCAGCAGTCTCAGCCCCATCTTGGACAAAATAGTCTCCTTCAACCAAAATGGCTTCATCAAAGGCAGAAATATTCAAGATAATGTCTTACTCACCAGTGAAGTCCTACGTAAATTGAAAAACACTCAGCATGGCCATTCTGGTTTCTTTGCTCTCAAGGTGGACATGAGTAAGGCCTATGATATGGTTGAATGGCCCTTCTTGAGGAAAGCCCTTCTTAGCTACGGTTTTGAGGAAAGTTGGGTCAATAAGGTCATGTTTTGTGTGGAGACATCGCAGCTTAGCATTCTGATTAATGGGGAGCCTCTTCCTTTCTTTAAACCTTCTAGGGGTTGAGGCAAGGAGATACATTGTCGCCATACCTATTTGTTCTTTGTGCTGAATTGCTCTCTTCTCATCTTGAATTAGGAATGGCAACAAAACAAATAAACAGTATTCAAATCTATATGGGTGGAGAACACATCTCGCACATGGCATTCGCTGATGACCTTATCTTTTTTGGCAAAGCTTCCATGACTGAGGCTCGAAAATTGAGTGATTTTCTCAACATGTATTGCAATAATAACATACCTCAGATCTTCCTTGCAATAATAGCATACCTCAAAGATCATGTATAAGAACCACAAGAAGCCACCCCACTTCAAGCCAATTAGTTTTAAGATGGAAGCTTTAACATGATATCAGAGTAGGTATGTTGGGCTTCTATCAATGATGGGCTCCTTGCTCGACCCAAGAAGATAGAGCCATAAGAGGCCTGCACGTAAGGGGGAGTATTGAGATAGTCCCACATCGGATGTGGGTGACTTGACAATCATGTATAAGAGCCACAAGAAGCCTCCCCACTTCAAGCCAATTGGTTTTAATATGGAAGCTTTAACAGAATAGAGTACCTCAGATCTTCCTTGATATGGGAAGGTTGATATCGTCCGATCTCCATATATTTCATTTCCCTTTATCACCACATGT
>NC_056561.1:43812777-43824329 GCF_013358625.1 Macadamia integrifolia | reverse complement strand
ATCTCAAGAAACCATACTCGAATCAAGGGTTTAAAGCTTGGGTATGGTGAATGTTCACAAAAACCCAACTTACTTACCTCTAACTGTAGATCTAGAGTTGAAGATCACTCTCCCGGCGCCGGAATGGGAAGATCAAGCTTCGGCACCGCTGAAATCCCTCCTTTCTTCCTCTTCCTTCTCTTCCTTTCTTCTTCCCTTTCTTTTCTCTCTCCTCTTTACTTTTCTCACCAACGTACGAGGGTAATAAATGGAAGGAAAAGAAAATCATAAAGCCTTATATACTATTCCTAATTAAGTGAATAGTGCTCTTGGATGGGTCACTCAGGTGGGTGCACCCACCTGTCCTACCCACCTGAGAGCCAAGACTTGGGATTTTGACCGGGTTCGGACCTCGGCGCGAACCCCACCCCAAGCATACGATGTAGCATACGTATATACCTTAAAATACGGATATAATACCTATTTTATCCGTACATAGCCTTATGGTAGGTGCATGTACACGGTTTGGGCACTCCCGTCTCTTCTGGCACTGGCTCGGACTTGTCGGGCCAGCCGGTGCTTAAGGTCACCCGTGCCATCATAGCCCATAAGGAACCTGCTCTAATTTCCTCTGGCTCGGTTCCTGTATGGTTAAACCGGTTCAACCGCAAAATCAGACCGGGTTTAAGAAGCGAGGTATTACATCCTAAGTTGTAACTTTCAAATGGGATCAGGTCTGTAAGCCCAAGAAGGAAGGTGGCCTTGGTCTCCGTAGACTCAGGGATGTCAATAAGGTCCTAATTGCCAAACTAGTATGGAAGATCAAGCATGGTGACTCTCATCTTAGCAGAATTATTAGAGCAAGATTCTTGTCTAGCCATGGTAGGCCCAAGAGAGCCTATAAATGCTCCTCCATTTGGCCAGGGGTAAGGAGAATGTGGAAGTTTGTATCTGATAACGAGAGGTGGATCATCAGCAATGGAAGACACATTGACTTCTGGAGAGATAATTTGGTAGGGGCTCATTCTATTTGGGAGCTATCGGAGTTGGGGGAGGACGTGATTCGCAATCCTACTCCTTTAGTGTCAGATTTCATTGATGAAGGTCGCTGGATGATGCCTCAGGTGGAGTCCTTTTTCTTAAAGGACATTTTCTCAAAAATCAAGGGCATAAACCTCCAATCGCTACCTATGGAGGACCGATGCATTTGGAGCTTAAATCCGATGGGGCACTTCACCGTTTAGTCTGCCTGGAATGCCCTTAGGTCCCCATCATCTTCAGTTTCTTGGGATAAGGTTATCTAGCATAAATTCCTTCTGCCTAGGCTCTCTACCCTGGGTTGGCGCTGGTTGCATGACAAGATCCCTACTGATGAGAAAATTCAATCTAGAGGAATTCACTTTCCTTCTAGATGTGATCTATGTGGCTTCAGCTCTGAGTCTAGCTTCCATTTATTCCTTGATTGCAGCTTCTCAACTGAGTTATGGAGGAAGGTTTTAGACTTGTTTAACATAGCCTGGACCAGCAAAGATTCAACGATAGACATGGTTGTTTGGTGGCGCAACAAGGGCAAAGGATGGTCCTTAAAGATGGGCTGGACGTTTAGTTTGCTTGTTACGATGGCTGGGATCTGGAATGAAAGAAATCAGAGGTGCTATGAGGGTAAATCGAGTAACGCAGCATTAGCCCTTCGTGGCATTAAAAGTGAGATTTCTTTTTTGTGTAGCAACCAAAAATTCTACCCTAAATCTATAGAGGACCTCATTATCTGTAGAAGACTTAATCTTGGTACTGCTCCTCGTAGCAGACAAGGCATTCTGGAAGTCCATTGGTGCAAGCCTATCCAGACTTGGGTGAAGCTAAATGTTGATGGGTGTTCCCTTGGCAACCCTGGTCATGCAGGATGCGGAGGCATTTTTCTGGACCACCAGGGGAGAATGATGCGGTGCTTTAGTTTCTCTTTGGGCGTGGATTCCAGCTTTTCAGCTGAGATTTGGGGCATCATTAAAGGCATGTCGATTGCTCGAGACCTGCACATATCTCACCTTTGGATCGAGTCCGACTCCTCTGCGGTGGTTTCCCTCTTTCACCACAGGCTCATTCCATGGTTTGTGTATCAAGGATGGTGCCATCTCCTTTCATACTTGATCTTTGTAGAGTGGAAGATTTCTCACTGCTTCAGGGAAGCTAATCCTGTTGCTGACTACTTGGCAAAGACAGCGGCTTCATCTGGAGCCTCCTCTGATGAGGCTACTCTCCCTCCTATGTTGATCAATGAGCTGATTACAGATGAAGGGGGGCGGCCTAGATATAGATTTTATTCTTAGCAGCGCTGAGCCTCTGCTAATGGCTTTGCCGAAGGTGGAGGCTCAGCCTTTGCTTTTGTATCATATTTTTCTCTCTTTTTTTCTCCATTAATATAATTTGATCTTTTAGCGAAAAAAAAAACTCAGCTTTATTCCAACTTAATGGGGTCGGCTATATGGATCCAAGGAAAAGCAAAAAAGGATAAATGAAAGTACCAGGAAAGAAGCCCAGCATCAGCAAGTCAGGAAAATCTTAGCTATCGGTTACATGGATCCTTGCCCTCCAGTAGACTCCATCTGATATTGTCTCTCCTTGCAACCCTCCACAAAACTCCCCAACCCAAAAAATAAATAAAGGAATGAAATACTGCCTATTCTTCATTACCAACTTAACTCACTTCTCTGTTGCCAGAGATGTGATTCATGCAAAAAGTCCTAAAATTCTATATGCAAATCATACTAGAATCAAATGGCATAATTACATTATAAACCAAGATGAAGCTAGTCGCCTTCATTTTCGTTTTTATAGATAGCGGTAGTGAGTCTCTGCTGATAATGCCAAAGGTGGAGGCTCACTCCATTTAGTTGATTGAGTCATCCCCTGTATTCTTGCGCTTTTGTAATTCTTTTCATTCTTTTTTCTTTTCTCAATAAAATTCTGACCTTTAGCTTAAAAAAAAAAACCAAGATGGGAAAATATTAAGTGGCTACAGGGAAGTTATTACTACAAACATCATAGTAACATATAGGGTTCAGTACATTTCATGCACTTGCTTTATTGCTACTTCACATTGAAATATTAATTTTCGTTCACTAGTTTTTTTTTTTTTGCTAAAAATTTATTTCATAAGATGAAAAAGGGAAAAAGCAATTACAGCCCAACAACCAATCAAAAGAAGAACCACCAGCCTTCCTATCCTCCCACCTTCGGCATTGCCATTAGCAAGAGAAAAGGAAAAGCGCTAAGGGAATCTATAGTTTGGTCTGCCCTCGGCATCTCTAGAAAGAAAGTCCCCTATGTGGGGTGGCAAGTTCACATCCCCTGTAGTTTACTAGTTGAAGTAATAAACTGGCAGTAAATTTTAAGTAGTTCAGGAAGAACAGAACTATACCTCATTCAAGTTACCAAGATGCACTAATGTCCATGCCCTTCTAACAATTTCTGAACTGTCTCTTGGTGGGGATATCTCACCAATCTCCTAGGTAGGTCTGGTATAGTAGTTGTTTTCTTGGTTGTCACAATTTGAGCATAGGACGTTGCAGTTAAAAAGAAATAAATAAATAAATAAATAAAGGAAGAAGAAGAAGAAACAAACACTTCAATAGAAAGTTCTCTTCCCTAGTTTCATCTGTGGAGAATAAAGTTGAACTATACTGTAGCTGTTGATGCTGAACCCATTAAAGGATAGACTTGAAAACCACAAAATCTATAAGGCTTCATGACCATAGAATGGAACTATAGATAATTGATTACTATAGCTCATTATGGAATGATTGCCTTGTAATCCCAGTTCTGGCAGCATTGCTCTGCATATTAGATGGTGATGAATCTTCCAAGGTCAACTAACTTAGTCCTTGTGTCATTTAAGAAACATTACAGCAACTAGATGGAGGTTTGACACAAGTGTGATGTTTATTGCCCAACCCAAGTAGAACTTTGTATACAAGAACCCAGGTAGTAGACATTGTTGTACACATAGGAGGTTTTGACTTTTTTTCGCTAAAAGGAATATTATATTAAAAAGAGAAAAAGAAGGATGTACAAGTTGGCTCTCCTATAAAGCCAGATACTTAAGAAATAGAGAAGGGGAAAATCCGGAATCATTCCCCCACCTTCGGCATGGCCATCAACAGGGGAGGAGATGCACTACTTCACCTGTTCACCAAAGAAAAAAAAAATTATATGAAACGAAATCTAGCTCTTCTTTCTACATCCACCCTGAGTTCAGCTTGAATCGAACTAGGGAGAGTATGAGATGAGATAGAAGAACCAGATCTAGCAGCCTACTTAGCAAGATAATCTGCAATTGAATTCGCTGCTCCAAAACAATGAGATATCTTCCATTGGATACCATCTAAAAATGGCCACAAATAGTGCCAATCTTTATCAACACACCATGGGGTTGATCCACCCCTCATCGCCCTGGCCACAGCCGTTGAGTCCGACTCAATCCACAAGTGTTGGACTTTCAATTGTTTTTTAGCCATAACAACAAGAATAAAACGTTGAAATTCTGCCTCATAGTTCTTTTTAACACCAAGATAATGACTAAAGGAGTAGACAACCCTTGAACAAGTGTCATGAAGCACTCCACCAGCCCCCACTCATCCTAGGTTTCCAAGTGAACAACCATCAAAGTTCAGTTTGATCCAAGGAGGGATAGGGGCACACCAATTTACCATCAGAATTCTTGGAGCCTGAGGGGGGTATATCCCAACACCCAAGATTCTAGAAGTAGACAGACATGAATTGGATGACTGCCAACACTGAAGATTGGGAAGAAGCTCTCTGACAGAGTAGCAAATTTGTCGAAGAACCAAGTCAAGCTTCAAAATTTTCCTTTCATATCTCCTTGAATTCCTTTGCATCCATAGGAAGTAGGGAACTAAAATGAGCCCAACCATCCAAGCCGGGTGAGGAGAGACATTCCTAAGTTCCAATTCCAAGCCAAGATATCACTTAATTAACGAGTTCTGCTGCACCCATACAACTTTGAGAATGGAACAAAATGCAACCCAGACTCCCTTTGCATAGATACAATCTAGGAGCAATTATTGAAGAGATTCCATAGAATTATAACTCAAATCACATCAAGAGACAAAACTGATACCTTCTGAGCTGACCTTGTCATCCGTTGCAAGTCTTCCGTGAAAGAGCTTCCACCCAAACATGGACTGTTGCGGTAGAAGACCTGATTTCTAAAGCAAGGTGAACCAAGGGACTTTAAGACTTCGATTTCTGAGCTCCTCCCAAGTATACTTCATTGTGAAATTCCCCAACAAAGTTGGACTCCAGCAGGAATCGTCACATTGATAAGAAGGAATTTTTATATTCTCCACCTTTTCAAAAATCTCTTTCAGCATATCTGATTGAACCTGAGTAAGACACCAAGAGTTCTCCAGAATAAAATCCTTCACAAGTTTCTCTCTCAGGGTCATAGAAGCATGCACATTCACTAACTCCTCAAAAGAATGGTCCCCCAACCACCTATCAGACCAAAATCGAGCACGCTTTCCATTACCTATGTGTGTGACTTGATTGGTCACACACATCTACAATATTTCCCATCTGTAAATATTACTGCCTTCTTTTCTTTTGAGATCATAAATTTTCTGATTTAGTGAACGCAACAATTGAACCTTTTAACAGCCTTTAAAGGTCTAATATCACTGAATGCTAATTGCATGACACCTTGGGTCGGACTGCAAGAAGGTAGGAATCAGCTATTCTATGGCTATGGCCTGACTCTTCTTATTTTGGCCATAAATGGTCATTAGGCTCTGTTGTCAATTTCATTGCCATAGTACTTTAGAGCCATCTCAGCTACATAAAGCTTCTTCTGGCCTTAGTGATATTAAAAAAAATAATGATACTAAATTTGATGCAGAGATCTTTAAACTCATTCTTAGGGAGGTCAGTGGGTAAGAACTGAATCTGATTTAAGCTTTTCAAGCCTCGTTTGGGAGAATAATATGAGTTTTAACAGGGAACAAGGAACTTGTGACTTAGGGAGGTCAGTTGGTAGGAACTGAATCTGATTTAAGCTTTTCAGGCCTCGTTTGGGAGAATAATATGAGTTTAAAAGGGAACAAGGAGCTTGTGAAGGAGTTTAGGAGATCTGGTGATGACTGTGTCTGTGTAGCAGAAAAATGTCAAAATTTTTCAACAGCCCACCATTTGATTTCAAAGTCCGGTCTTCAGAATATGTCAAAGCGCTTGAAGACATAGCAAGCATTAAACCACTTCATATTCTTTAGCTCGCACCTCTACTTATCCTTGGGGAGACTAGCACAACAACCCACCATAACAACACACCATTATGATCTCCATTTAAATCACAGATGCGCAGTTGGGGAATCGAACGTGGGACCGTGCACCTATCTACACAATCCCTAATTCACCCTAACCATCTAGGCAACCCACGGATGGATGTTAGATTTCATTAAATTGTTTTATTGCTACTTCCTATTGAGATTTTACTTTTAGTTTACTAGTTGGAAGTAATAAACTGGCAGGATCTTACTAAAAGCCCCCCCCCCACCATGTTACTTGGGTAGGAGAAACTTTAAAGTAGCTTAGGAAAGAACAAAACCATAACTCATTCAAGTTACCAAGATGCCCTATTCTGAAAATATTTCCAGCTACTTTGTTTAGGCCAAGGCCTAAGCTTAAATTTGTATCGCTTCCATGCCCTTCTAACAATTTCTACAATGTCAATATAAGGTGGAACAAGAATTGCAGTTAGTATTTTACTAAAATATTCCTCCCTTTGTGTATAGTTCTTTAAACCCCATGCCTCAACAGCAAGCCTGCATGCCAAATTTGTAGTATGATATGACCACCACCCTTCCAAGTAGATCAAGTAGAAACTTTGAATTGTGAAAGAAGCTACAAAAAATGCAGACGAAATTAAGCTGCAACCCCTATTTTAGAAAATACTATAACCTAGGAGGGTATTTGTAAACCTTAGGGGGAAGTGAACTATTCCATTTCCTTGGCTGCTAGTAGCGGGTTGCAGTTTCTTGGTTGCAACCCGAGTAGCAGCCAATTTTTTTCCAAAAAATGCAATCATCCTATTTGGATGCACATGTGAATGTATCGAGTATAAAAGAGACAATTTCCCTTCTCCTTTTCATTTAGTAATCATTGTTTAGGTTTTCTAGATTTCGAAATTGGCATTTTGCTCCATGATATGGGTGTATTAGCACTAAATTTTATTTTATTATTTATTTATTTATTTATTATTATTATTATTATTATTATTATTTTGATAGGTCCTAGTTTATTCTATTCCATGGGGGATAACCTTGTGTAATCCTCGATTGACCAAAGCATTGGTGCAGAAGCCACACAACCAGTTACCATTTTTTTACCCTTCAAAATTTTATTGGATAATTCACCACCTAAAGGGCTTGATTAATAGTTTGAATTATGGAATCAATTGCTATATCAGCAAAAGCTATGATGCATAAGCACTTTCAGGATTGGACCAATTTGAACCAGTCTGTAGGCCAAGACCAAGGATAGCAGTCTAAAAGTGGCTTTCGGTTCCATAGGGTAAAAAAGAAATTTATTTATTTGTTGGATTTATATTTCAGAACTCATAACTCTTTGTTGCTTGTTATTTACCGTTATTAGCAGGATAGGAGTTTTGAGTTCAATTTAGTTTGAGGTTCTATTACAGGATAAAGTAAGGGGCATGGTTTTAAAAATCGAATTAGATCCATATAAGTCAGGACTAATCCCCAATCCTTGATACCAATCCACTGGTAAGAAATAATTGTAAAATGGTTAACAAAAAATTATTGATATCAGATTGTGACAGATCCCCACATCAATCCTAAGTTTAAAAACCTTGGTAAAGAGTCTCAATCTGAAGTTCCAGACCGGTTGGAGTCTTAAGCAAAAGTTTAAAACTTGGGAATGCTCATGGGGTCGGTCAAGGCTGATATTGTTCTGGATCTATCTGGATCAGATTGTATTCAATAGATATACCTCTCCTTTTTTTTTTTTTTTTTCTCTCTTGAATCACATTTTATTACAATTTTAACCTTTTACCGTATATGTGGATCAATATCAAAAAGGTCAGGATTAGGAATATCAAGACTGATATCATTTCAATCTGACCAATATTGAACGTTCCGTTACATGTTTTGGAACCATGGTCCTAGCGTTCTAAGTGAGAAGCTGGATCGATCACAAGAAGGGTCGAACAAAACTCAAAAATTGTGATTTTTCACATGAGGCCAGAATATTTGTGCATACATTAAAAAGCCCTTAGTCCATAATTTCGTTCTACTTTAGTACTGGACCGAGTTAATATCACAGAAAGGTAACTCCAAGTAAAATTATTGAGTCAGCATAGATTCTGTTCTCCGGATGGATTGGTCTTGACTAAGAGAAAGAGTTAAAAGAGAGAAGATTGAAAAAAAGCCATGAATCCAGTGCATAGTGCCAGGTTTGTGGTCTAGGGATCATTCCTATCACACGCATTCCCCTCCCCCCTTCGCTTTTGTGTGTGTGAGTAAAGTCCCATTGGACTGTTCTATAGGATGTAAATAACAAAAGAAAAAAAAAAGAAGAAGAAGAAGAAGAAGAAGAAGATTGAAAAAAGTGGCCTGCCGTGGCCCAAGTAAGAGGCCTTTCCTCCTCTCACACACCTTAGGCTAAGAAAAACCCTCTTTCGGCCACCGCCTTGGAGCAGCCTGGCCTTCCTCCCTTTTCATCCTCTCATCCACTTCCTCGATCCTCTTTCCCTCTTTCTCTCTCTCCTTCCCTCTCTCTTCTTCCTCTGCTCCTTCCTTTCTCTATTTCTTATCCCTTATTGGAGTTTCTTCTCAGTTAAACTCACGTCTTGACTGCAGTCTTGTAGGTCTCCATTCCTATAGGATCTTATGCTCATTTAGATTCCAGTTTGGCAAGCTGCCTCCTATTGGCTGCCTACCCACCATCCTTGTTGGATCTAATGCTAGTTTGGATTCACGCTCGGCCAGCTACCTGATCGCCTCTGATCTCATTGCTTGCTCTAGCTCCAGTTGCCATTTTGCTCCGTCAGTCTGTTATGTCGTTGCTTGGTCTCCTACCTTCCCGCTTGGCCTGCAACTATTTGCCGCCAACCACCCTCTACTTGGGTCACTCAGCTTCTGCCGTTTTGCTACCAACTGCATGGCAAGCACTTGTTTGTTTGCCAACCTTGCTCAACCAACAGCTGCTTTGCCATTTCCCTCTGCAAGGCTGACGCTCAGTTATGGCTATCACCTCTGCTAGGCTAGTTGCAAATTTGGTTGTGGCCCTCTACAAGGCCAGCGCCCTCTAAAGTGGCATGCCTCTCGCCTGCAATACTCCCTTGGTGACTGGATAGAAAAAGAGAAGAGATGTTTTTCAAACCCTTTCTAGATTTAACTTGGTTGCCCTTGATGGGCTTCCTTGCATTGTTGTTAGCCCATGTGGGCTCTTGTTACCCTTTCGGTTTTGTTTTCCTATTGGCCCCGTTTTTTTAGCGGGGTTTTCATGTGGTGGGATAGTGGTACGAATTTTCCCAAAAACTTAGAATTTTGAGATGTTTGGTTAATGGGGTGGGGAAGTTATTAGACAATCCTTATTTTGCTTGTTTTTCCTATTGGCTAACATGTAATCCCACCCCAGCCTTTCCAAAGTCCCACCAAATCGGTGGGACTCTTTCCATGTTCACGAAATTTGCACTGGCACAACAGTTCGTTCTTTTTTTTCTTCTTCAACGACTTCTCCTTTCTCTACACAATAGAGCAGCTTCTGTTTAAGAACCACAACCCATTACAGCAAGATTGAAGGTAATACGATGGCCAAGTTTCAAAAGGAATCTGATTAAAATCATCAAAGGAGACGGTTTGGTGTTGCGATCCCTGAGATGAATCTAAAAGAAAAAAAAACAAAGGGTTTGTTGTGCGGTCGCTGAGATGAATCTAAAGGAGAGGGTTTGCTATCGGTGAGATGAATGTGAAAGAGAGGCTTCTTCTACGGCAATGGCAGTGGATGAGGTTGTCGATCTAGAATCTAAATGAGAGGGTTTGTTATTGCAGAGGATCAACTTCTTCACAAGATGAGGTTCTCAATCTGGAATCGTCCAATGCTTTCTCTCCGAAGAGGCAATTTGAAAGTAAAATCTTGTTCAATGCTTGAACTCCAACACTAGATGTTCATCTCTGGTTTGTCAATCTAGGTCTTACACAGAGTGGATGGGAGACGCTTCTTCACTAGTTGATTTTGTTGAAGCTAAGAATAGAGCCTCTGATGGAGTGTTTCTAAGCAAAGGCCAGCTGGTAGTGCAGCATGTCGGCGTTAGCGTCCACATCGGCACCCCTGTCTCTCTTCTCCATCATCTTCTTCCTTGTCATCTGCCCCCTACTCTATCACTGGACTACTCTTTACCCCAAGCTATCCCACCCAACCAAACAAGATGGTGGTGATCGAGATGCTACAGTAACTATTCCCCAACTTTACTATCCTGTTGTTCACCCTACAAGCATGTGGGTCCATGCGTCAGACTCTCTCACCCCACTAATCCCTCTAAACAAACAGGGCCTTAGGGGTTTTAATTTTCCACCCTTTTCTTTAATATATTTATTTATCCATTCAAAATATTAAAAAAAAAAGAAATTGCCTATTTTTGGGTGGCTTTGAGCTGCCACGCGTCGGATTTACGGATAAAAAACCTAAGCGAGAACCTAATCCGAACTCACTAGGCACGGGTTATGGGATCCTAGGATGCAGCAACGTAGTAAATGAGATAAGAGTAACTGAGATTAGAAACGTATCTAGATTTCCAACGGAATGGTCAATCCACCACAATAACCAATAAAGACTTTGGTGTTTGTGGGTAAAGAGAGAGGGAGAGAGGGAGAGAGGGAGAGACTGGGAAGCCAACAAGGGTTTTCGGTGTAAAGATGCACAGAAAGGTTAGGTGGCGACTTTGGTGCTCGAAACGGCTAGTTTTGCGTTGGTCCTGTTAGAGGAACGAGTCTTCGTTGGCTGAAGCTTCCTTCGACAATCCTTCATCTTCCTTCGGTGCGTTGTTCACAGACGTAAGGAGATTGTATGGTGAATGATGTTGGCTTCATCTCAATGGGATCTCCCTCCTTCTTCTGGCATTTCGACGCTTTCTACTAGTGTTCTGCAGATTCAGTAGCCAGTTTGGTTCTCAATGAGTTGGGCAGTGTTTTCAGCATTATTCTTATTGAACAGGTAATGCATGAGCTTCTTTCACTGTAACTAAAAGATAAGGAAGAATATTTTATTCCTTGCAAGTGCCATCTGTAGGAATACACTAGTTTCTCAAAGAATTTTATATTAAAAAAATCTGAGAGGGCTGCATGAGTGAGCCACTTGGCATATTATTTTAAGGTTAATCTTGTGAAGACCTCATCAGGGTTATTCCTACTTAGCCTCTTGTTTCCGGCAGCGTCCTGTTTCACCTCTAGCCGTCACCCCACCTCCACGGTGACTGGCAGGAAGCAGACTCTACAGTGACCATGATCCTTTAACTGAACTGTCGAGGGCTTGGTCAACCC
>NC_056561.1:43806061-43812757 GCF_013358625.1 Macadamia integrifolia | reverse complement strand
CGTGGCCCAAGTAAGAGGCCTTTCCTCCTCTCACACACCTTAGGCTAAGAAAAACCCTCTTTCGGCCACCGCCTTGGAGCAGCCTGGCCTTCCTCCCTTTTCATCCTCTCATCCACTTCCTCGATCCTCTTTCCCTCTTTCTCTCTCTCCTTCCCTCTCTCTTCTTCCTCCGCTCCTTCCTTTCTCTATTTCTTATCCCTCATTGGAGTTTCTTCTCAGTTAAACTCACGTCTTGACTGCAGTCTTGTAGGTCTCCATTCCTATTGGATCTTATGCTCGTTTGGATTCCAGTTTGGCCAGCTGCCTACCCCACCATCCTTGTTGGACCTAATGCTAGTTTAGATTCTCGCTCGGCCAGCTACCTGATTGCCTCTGATCTCATTGCCTGCTTTAGCTCCAGTTGCCATTTTGCTCCGTCGGTCTGTTATGTCGTTGCTTGGTCTCCTACCTTCCCGCTTGGCCTGCAACTATTTGCTGCCAACCACCCTCTACTTGGCTCACTCGGCTTCTGTCGTTTTGCTGCCAACTGCATGGCAAGCACTTGTTTGTTTGCCAACCATGCTCAACCAACAGCTTCTTTGCCATTGCCCTCTGCAAGGCTGACGCTCAATTATGGCTGTCACCTCCGCTAGGCTAGCTACAAATTTGGTTGTGGCCCTCTGCAAGGCCAGCGCCCTCCAAGGTGGCATGCCTCTCGCCTACGATACTCCCTTGGTGACTAGATAGATAAAGAGAAGAGATGTTTTTCAAACCCTTTCTGGATTTGACTTGGTTGCCCTTGATGGGCTTCCTTGCATTGTTTTTAGCCCATGTGGGCTCTTGTTACCCTTTCGGGTTTGTTTTCCTATTGGCCCCGTTTGTTTAGCGGGATTTTCATGTGGTGGGATTTAGGGGGTGGGATAATGGTACGAATTTTCCCAAAACTTAGAATTTTGAGATGTTTGGTTAATGGGGTGGGGAAGTTATTAGACAATCCTTATTTTGCTTGTTTTTCCAGCCTTTCCAAAGTCCCACAAAATCGGTGGGACTCTTTCCGCTGTTCACGAAATTTGCACTGGCACAACAGTTCGTTCTTTTTCTTCTTCTTCAATGACTTCTCCTTTCTCTACACAATAGAGCAGCTTCTGTTTAAGAACCACAACCCATTACAGCAAGATTGAAGGTAATACAATGGCCAAGTTTCAATTCAGGTACATTTGCCCTTGCCTTGAATCGCACTTATATCTCTCTAATTCCTAAGTTTACTCATCCCACCACTATTGGGGATTTTCGACCAATAAGTCTATGTAATTTCCTTTACAAAGTGATAACCCAGATCATAGTCAGCAGGCTCAGCCCCATCTTGGACAAAATAGTCTCCTTCAACCAAAATGGCTTCATCAAAGGCAGAAATATTCAAGATAATGTCTTACTCACCAATGAAGTCCTACGTAAATTGAAGAACACTCGGCGTGGCCATTCTGGCTTCTTTGCTCTCAAGGTGGACATGAGTAAGGCCTATGATATGGTTGAATGGCCCTTCTTGAGGAAAGCCCTTCTTAGCTATGGTTTTGAGGAAAGTTGGGTAAATAAGGTCATGTTTTGTGTGGAGACATCGCAGCTTAGCATTCTGATCAACGGGGAGCCTCTTCCTTTCTTTAAACCTTCTAGGGTGTTGAGGCAAGGAGAGACATTGTCGCCATACCTATTTGTTCTTTGTGCTGAATTGCTCTCTTCTCATCTTGAATTAGCCATGGCAACAAAACAAATAAACGGTATTCAAATCTATAGGGTGGAGATCACATCTCGCACATGGCATTTGCTGATGACCTTATCTTTTTTGGCAAAGCTTCCATGACTGAGGCTCGAAAATTGAGTGATCTTCTCAACATGTATTGCAGTAATAGCGTACCTCGACGATCATATATAAGAGCCACAAGAAGCCATCCCACTTCAAGCCAATTGGTTTTAAGATGGAAACTTTAACATGGTATCAGAGCGGGTACGTTGGGCCTCCATCGATGATGAGCTCCTTGCTCGACCCACGAAGATAGAGCCATAAGAGGCCTGCATGTAAGGGGGAATATTGAGATAGTCCCACATCAGATGTGGGTGACTCAACGATCATGTATAAGAGCCACAAGAAGTCACCCCACTTCAAGCCAATTGGTTTTAAGATGGAAGCTTTAACATAATAGCGTACCTCAGATCTTCCTTGATATGGGAAGGCTGATATGGTCCGATCTCCATATATTCTCTATGTATTTCATTTCCCTTTATCACCACATGTAATATTCTCCTACCATACAACACATAGTTGACTAGGGTTTCCTACTGTAATCTTATATAATCTCTCTATTGTAAGAACTTGATTCAATGAGAAATACAAGTATTTTCATGCAGATATTCAGGCCAAAAGATAAACATTCAGAAGACTCAAGCCCAGTTCAGTAACAATGTCCATTCTGACGTCAAAAGACAGTTGTGCTAATATTTTCAAATATCTCTGACACAGGCACTTGACAAATACCTAGGTATTCCATTGATCGGTGGAAAATTGTCAAAAACTCATTGCGAGGAACTCATTCAAAAAGTATCTCAAAGGCTTCAACATTGGAAGGCACAATAGTTGAGCCCCAGCTGGGAAGTTGGTTCTCATCCACTCCACCTTAGCCTCACAGCCTCTTTATGCCATTTCGTGCTTTGCCCTTCCTCATACAGTTCACAAAGCCCCGGATTCTATTAGCAGGAATTTTTATTGGTCAAATGGTAGTAGTTCTCACGTTCCAACTATTGCATGGTCGAATATCTGCAAACCATGAAGATTTGGTAGGTTGAATGTTAAATGTACAACTATGATGAATAAAGCTCTCTTAGCCAAAAAAGGATGGGAGCTTCTGACCAAGCAGTCTTCACTTTGGTCCAAGCTTATGAAAGAGAAATATTTTCCTCATTCATCCTTCTTGGATGCTGGTTGCCCATCTACAACCTCCTGGGGCTGGAAATGCATTTGCCCTCCAGAGATCTTCTAAGGAAGGGTATCTTTAAGGAGCTGGGCAGTGGCCACACTATTAATCCATGGACTGACTATTGGATTCCCTATTGCCCCCCTTCGGAAACCCCATTCCCCCTCCCTTTGGGCGCTCCACAAACGGTCTCAAGCCTCATCGACTCCACTACTAGATCCTGGCGAAGAACCTCTTGATTGTACTGAATACAGATTATTATTACATCCCTAACTTAGAGCTTCTGCTGGCAGCCTTTATGTTTTAAAGCCTCCTGCTACTTGATGTGGAAAGACTTCTAGACTTTGCTACCTCTTGTACCTATGATATGGAGGAAGAGTTTGGAGTTGAGATGATCTCGTTCATCTCCGATCTCGTTCAACTCTGAGCTGATTGACTGGAGCCGATCTCGTTCATCTCCGATCTAGTCGGCGGGAGTTTTATCGTTCATTGTTAGCAAAGCAGCGTCCCAGAGCCGATCTCGTTCATCTCAGATCATCTCAGATGAATCATCTCAGAGCCGATCTCTCTCGTCGTTCATCTCAGAGCCGATCTCGTTCATCTCAGATCTGTCTCAGAGTTGCCGGCGGGTTGAAGGGCGATATCTGGAGCTAGTCGAACTGAAGCCTCCGTCTTCTTTCCTATTCCTCCTGGATCTCAACAACTGGAATTTAGTAGAGTATTTGAAGAAATTTAAGTCTCTGGTGCAGGTTCGGTTGTTCCAGCAGTAAGGAAGTAGAGAAGAAGAAGAAGAAGAAGAAGAAGAAGAAGAAGAAGAAGAAGAAGAAGATGCAGATCTGAGCAGATCCGAGAAGATCCGAGCAGATCTGAAAACTCTTCTCCACTGAATTTCAGCTTCACCGAACTCCGATCAGATCCAACACACCGAACTCTGAAGAACTGATTTCTCTGTCCAGCCCTTGCTGATTTCTCTGGATCTGAAGATCTCCGATCAGTCCAGCCTCTCTTTCTGTCTTCGTCAGGTCACTAGACCATGCATTTTGGAGGAGAGAGAGTGTCTGGCGATTCAGGGGAGAATGGAGCTATGGCTGTGGAGGATGACGATGGTGGAGCTCGGGAGTCTCTGGATCGTGGTCCAGATGGTCCTCCACAGGATGAAAGGCACAAGGATGCAGGCCAGCGACGTACATATGCAAAAGCCTTGGGTTTTTCGTCTTGGCCTGCCATTGACACTCTCCCAGAGCCGATTCAGGTAGGGAGTAAAAGACGAGTAATGATCCCGCAGAGAGACTATGAATTGAAGAGACAAAATTTTCGTTTTGCCTTAATCGGTAGGGTTAACTTCCGATTGATCTCTTTGGATGGTTTGAGAGCGGAGGCTCGGGAAAAATGGAATCTCAGTCAAGGGGTGCTTATGCATCCATTGGGAAAAGGTTATGTAATTTTTCAATTTCAGTGCGAGGGCGACAAGGCAGCGGTGTGGCGAAGGTCTCCCTTTAGGATTGGTGATCAGGTCATTCGATTTCAACATTGGAAACCTGATTTCAATATTCACGAGAAGCAACTTCTCACAAAGCTTGTATGGATACGGTTTCCTGATCTCCCGCTTGAATACTGGCACGAAAATGTGTTATTGTCTATAGCAAAGGCAGTAGGGCGCCCTGTGTCCCTAGACAGACGAACAAGACAAGGCATTCTTGGCTTCTTTGCGAGAGTGCTGGTGGAGGTTGATATCTCTGACTTGGCAGAGAGGGTGGAGGAAGTACAGGTGGAAAGATTAGAACCAGGTACATCTCAGGTGTATGGTTTCTGTCAAAAGGTGGTGTATGAAGATAATGTGGAGCGTTGTGGATATTGCAAACGAGTCGGACATTTGATTTCCAAGTGTAGGCTGAAAAGATTGGATGATGAAAAGCAAAGTGCGGCTGATAAATTAGCAAAGGTTCCAGGGGCGGTATATGTTGAAGATGGAGTCAACTCAGGTGGGAGTAACTCGGTGAGAGAGTCTCTTTCTAGGGGAAGATCTTTGCCACATCAGCAGAATAATTTTGATCCTATTCATGATCAAATCTCTCCTAATTCAAATTCGTCTAAGGCTGGGGGAGATATTCAAATATTTTTGAATCCTTCCAACTCTGTCTCAAACGTTTTAGGAAAGGAGTCCAACGGAGATGAAAATTATGGAATTAAGGAAGGCTTTGTGTCAGGGACGGTTATAGAATTAGAGTCTGATTCTAATCCTATAAATAAGGAAGGAGAGATTTCTAATATTCTTCCTAAGGAAGGAGAGGTATTTCGAATGGATGAGGGATCGGATGTTGACTCTGATCCAAACCCAACTGAGAACCCGCTCCATGGAGTTCCTGGTGATCCGCCAGTGGATCCATTGGGGGGGAATGAACCCAGAATGGAGCTTACTCCTATGGGCGAGGTTACTGTTCCGGAGGGGAGGTATCCTTCTCGTTATAGAAGGCTCGGTGGGGGTCAAGGACCTGGACGTGGTGTTGCCATGGCTAGTGCTATGCAGCCAGTTGTTGAAGACCCTGGTGAGGATCATGTGGTTTCTTCTTTGCCCAGGGTGGAATGTTCAAGGGGAACAGTCTCTATTGTGCATTCAGAAATTATAAGAATGGATACGGTGGCAGTGGCTCGGGAGAAGGAGGCCGGAGGTATGCTTGAGGGTGGAAAGCAAAGAAAGAAAACAGGTTGTCAGGCTAAAAAGTCTGATAAAAATCAATTCTCTAAGAAGTAATTCATGAAGATTCTGTATTGGAACATTCGGGGTGTTAGGAAGGCAGCAGGGTTGTGCGCTTTACGTCTACTGGTGAAGGAGCATGCCCCGGATGTGTTATGCTTGGCTGAACCCATGGTTCAGGTATGTAAATTTCCTGTTATTTTCTTTAGTCGGTTGGGGTATGCAGTGGATTTCATTCATAATTTTCGGGATGACAAAGTCCCAAATTTATGGATTATATGGAAGTTGGGGGTTTCGAGACCAGTTGTTGCAGGTATGTCTGATCAATATATATCAGTCATCTTTGATTGGCCAGGTAGTAAAGTGGGTATTTCTTTTGTACATGCAAGTTCTTTTAAAATTATGTGTAGGCAATTGTGGTTAGATTTGGAGTTGTCGATATCAGCTTTGGTTCCGTGGTCTGTGATGGGGGATTTCAATGCAACCCTGTTCTCGCATGAGAAAAGAGGTCCTGGTAAGTTTAATCTTGGATCAGCTGCTGAATTCCAGGCAATGGTTGATGCGTGTGAATTGCTTTCTATCCCTTCTCAGGGAAAGAAATTCACTTGGACTAATAATCGTCGAAGGGGTCATGCAGTTGCAGTGTTGGATCGGAGTTTTTGTAATGGGAAGTGGATAGATGTGTTTAGAAATGTGAAGCAGCGTGTTTTGTTGTCTTCGGTATCAGATCATGCCCCTTTAATTGTTGTCTCTGATGATGTTCAAAGACCTACAAATATTCCCTTTAGATTCCATAGCTTTTGGATGGAAAATGATCAATTTATCTCTGTGGTTGAGGAAGCTTGGAAAACTTCGATAGGGGGTAATCCAATTTTCGTTCTGGCACAAAAATTAAAGCAGGTCAAGGAGAATTTAAAGGTTTGGGCGAGGGCCAATTTTCCTAACCTGAATGATGAGGTCGATAAAGCAAAGCTGGAATTAAAGAAGGTTCAAGATATGATAGAGGTGGCTGGGATGAATGATGAATTATTTAACAGAGAGGCAGATGCAAAAACA
>NC_056561.1:43730661-43805961 GCF_013358625.1 Macadamia integrifolia | reverse complement strand
TGGGTAGAAATTGTTTGTGCATAGCACCATCATTCACTAGAGTATCCTTGGTGTCAATCTCCACTTAAGATATCAAAATGTGGTGCCTGAAACTGTCTCCAGATTTCTCTACCAACAAGAAATATAGTCCCTACTTCCATAAATCAGGCACCATTACTCAGAATCACCACAGCCCCCATACCAAGATGCACTATTGACCATATTATTAAATTTAACAAGCCTGAGTTGTTGTTGTTGAATTAAATTTAACAAGTCACACGAGAAAGGGATAAAATGGTCACCAATAAGTCTCATCTTTTGCATATATCTCCTAAAAGGAAATTATTCAAAGGATCAAATAGCACTAAAATGAAAAGAAAAATATCAGATTACACATAAATAGGGCATCCCCTACTCAGATAAAAAGGAATATGGGGACATGTTTCTGGTATTTAAAAGGGAAATGGAGATAAACCAAATTAAAATTTAGAAACCATGGCTTGAGTATAATATGTGAAGTAGAGGATCTTACTCATAAATAAGGGAAGTTTATATCCTCTTTAACTACACAATAGATAACAAGAAACCAGTGGTAACGAGACTCCTTGCAATCAACCCAGCCCCTCAAACAGGGCTCCAAATCTCAGGAGAAATTAAGAACATGTTTGTAATTCCCAACCCTATCAAATCCAACCCAATAAGAGACCCAAAAGTCGAAGATTGAAGAAAAACAAATTCTGCAATTATGTCTGCCGTAGGAGAGAGAAAAGGCCAGATTTTCAGTTATTGCAGTAGGGTTTTGGGTTGGGATTCTTCAGGGAGGGTCATCCAGAAATAGCAATTCTAATCCCTAAATTTGATAATGAGTGGGAAAGGTATGAAAGAGATTCAACAAATCTCTCACCACTAGGTTGACTCGTTAACAACAGGGAAATTAAAATAACAGAGAAACAATAAGAAATGGGGAAGAAGAATATTACAAGAGGTGTATGGATTCAGGAAGCAAAGGAGAAGAAGAAGAAATAGAAGAGAAGAAGACGAAATAGAAGAGAAGAAGAAGACGTTACCTCTCTGTATAGGGGGTCTAGAAAAACCCTAAAATTTGTCCCAATACTTGCTCTGTGATTACAATAGATGAACAAGAAGGAGAAGAGGTTAGAATACAAGAAGAAAGAGGTTAAAAGAGATGAAAAAGAAGAAGGAGAAGAAGAGCCGAAATCGAAATTACCTGCAGAGGAAATTTCACAAGGGGGCGAGCTCCTGTTTCTTCTTCTCTCCTCTCTCTGTGCGAGTTCCAGACTATTCGAAACCAGAACTTTGTTAAGCTAATCGATCTTTGTCTCTGGTAGAAAAGAAAAAATGAAGAAGAAGAAGGAGAAAAAAACCCCTAAATTTCACACAAACCCTCTCTGTGGTTACAATAGATGATGAAGAAGAAGAGGTTGAATAGAAGAAGAAAAGAAGAAATGAAGAAGAAGAAGGAGAAGAAGGAGAAGAAGGAGGAGAGGCGAAGCACAAACCTGAGGTGAAGATTCAGCTGGCCACTCTCTTCTTTCCTCTTTGCTATCCTCTCTCTATCGCGGACAATCAGGAACGAAAGTTCCTCCCTCTATTAATTTGGAACGAAACGTGGCCGACGGAACAGCCTCCAAGCGTTTCGTCAAATTGGGCAATTTTCGTTTCTTACCACACTGACAGTTTCGAAAAAACTGGAACGGAGCCTAAACATGCCAAACGGTTTTCAAAGTTTTTTCATTCTATTAACACGAAAAAACGCTAGAAACGTTTTTTATGAACTATACCAAACGGCCTCTTAGTCTTTATACAAAATATGGGGTAAAGCAAAAAAGGCTTCAGTTTCCAAAAATAGAGGATATCTCCAGGGCTGATATGACAATTTCTATCATATGGGTACCTAATGCTGATGTGGCAATTTTCATCATATGCCACTTGGAAAGTCATCCATGGAATAGCTATTCCCAAAAACTTGCGAGATGTGCTCACATTAGTTGCTAAAACATAGAATTGGATTAAACAAACAAAAAATTTTCCCAATACTATGATACAATTTTTATTTTTTTTTTTCTTTTTAAAACAAGGCCAATCGGAGCACCTATTATCCACTTCTGCAAAGACAAGAAATGATAGATGATTTCACACCTATGTCAAATTTCAGACTCATTTTTAGTCACACTTGTGTGGTTGTGTTGCCATTCTCTTTTAGGGTTTAAAAACATGAAATCGGGATTTGGATCGGCTTAATGGATTCCCCGAAAGGTCTAGAACTCGGACTCTAGAATCGGGTTGTAGATCTGTAACCTTGTTTCCATACAAGAATTGGTACAATTCAAATTGGGCATGATCATGGAAGGCCTATGCTGATTTTTAATATAGATTAGCCCGAGTTCATTAGGTATCAACATTCTTAGATCAATCATATCACTCGATTTATATCTTGTGATCAATATTGATTATTGGTCGATATGATTCGTGTAGAAATACAACCTTAAAACAATGTAGAAAATAAGTAATCACATAATGCACATAGATTTACGAGTTTCAGCTAGATTGTCTACGTCTTCCGTGATATGAAATCCTACTTCACTATCAATGTGAGAATAGGGTTACAATGCCCATTCTCACATCTCTCTCAGTTTACTTACAGGAAAAAAAAACATCGCTACAAATATATAGCAAAATCATGTATAGGAAATTTGCAGATATGCCCATATAAGAATTTACAAAAACCTTGTCCTTCGGAATTTCGATCCATTTTTGTCACAGATGGAATTAAAGACATCATATCCCCAACAATAAAATCAATATTGCTATTGATATTGCTGGTAAGTGACCTATATTAGTACGATACCATCAACTAAATCCTTTCGGCACCGAAACATAGGGAATGTAAAATGACCCATATGTTCCTTGGGGGGTTTGTATGCTGTCTAGACCGAGCGGTAATTGGCTGCAAGGAGTATAGTGGTGCAGTAAACATTAAATGACCAAGAACATCCAAATATGTGGGCCAAGACCGTCTCAATCATCTAATGCTCACCTCCGCACTCATTACGAAAGATGTTTTCACGTGTAGACTTGGTCTCTATGTCTTAACCGGAAAATCATGGAACAGTCCAATAGAAAGTTCCAAGGAATCAATTGACCAAAATACCCGTGCTGGGTTGGGCACATTACATATTGCGTGACATATTTGGTGCGTGTATTTGGTTGTAAACGGTGAGAGCGTCACGGTCATTGCCTGATTCTTGCCATTGAAAACCAACATGACACACACGTGGCAGACCTAGATATAACAGAAGCGTATCCTCAATTCCTCCCGCACTTTTCCACGCCCTATGAAATAAGGGCAAACGTCACCACCAGCCCGAGTTGACTCAATCACCGTGGCTTCTCTGTGGGCCCATCTTCAACTTTTGCGGTCTAAAGTCGTTGAAAGACTGCCTCCGCCCTATTTCGTGGCCGTTCCTAACCAATGGAAGAACAAGAATCCCATTTTTTTATATAAAAAAATGTCAAGAAACCAAAGCATGGCGAGAGGCGCATGACGAAACAAAAAAATGTCATGGAATATACGGTTTTTCCCTCTACAAGTGCCCTTACTTGGCCACATAATTACAAGCCCACCATCATTATGTTTTTTTTTTTTGTTCCTTCACCCAAGTCATAACAATCCAGTTATTTTTTTTCTCACCCATGAATTTATTTATTTTCCCTTACTCATACAAAAAGTAGATATCCCTTGACCTCTTAAGATGGATTTAGTATGGATTTAGATCAAGTCAGATTGGAGTGTATCAGTCATTTTTCTGTAATTAATTAATTAATTTTTTTAATTATTTTACCTATAAAATAATATAGATAATCAATTCAAATTGATCAAGTATCAGGTATTGATCTTAACAGATATCAATATGATATAATAGATACAATATGGATACTTGAAACCATGCTCATAATGTACTCTATTGTTAGGAAACTGACCAACACTAGTAATTGTCTAGTGTAACAATCCATTTTGGATTTCCCCTCTCGTTTTGCATCTTAAAGTTTAATTTATTGATCATATTAATGTTTATTCAAAAAAAATAAAAAATGAGAGACCTAAAAACTATTTTAGTATTATTGGAATTTTAGTTGCTAAAATGTTATGAACATTTTTCCATGCTATCTCACATCTGTATACCATTATATTTTTTTTTTGGCAAAATAAATATTTAAAAATGATTAATCTATGGCAAAGTTGTTTTTGGAACAAATGAAGACTCTTAACATAAATGAAGCATACATGACGGAGGTGATTGTATTCCAACAGTATGGTCTGCAGGGAGCACAACTCCACACGCCACGGCTCTGCCAAACCAAAAAAAATTAAAAAAGGGGGTAAATGGCAGAATTCGTAAATTTATGCAAATTGGAGGTCATTTAGATATAGAGAACTCTATAAATAAACGAAGCGAGGTAGCTGTGTCAACGAAATCGGGGAAGAAATCACGTTTTCAGCCGGAGGCGGAAAGTGAGAGAGATCGGGGGAAGAAGTTTCTCACCCTCGGTCTGTAGAGAGTTGATTCCGAGCTTTTCGCTTCACTTTTTCTCTTTCTACCCTCAATAGAAGGAGAGAAGTTGCGGCGGAGCTTTTATTCACATAAAAGCTCGGGGGAAGAAGTTTCTCAACCCTTCTCCTTTTCTGTTCTTCCCTTCCTTATACTACACATGGCTTTCTCCGATAACGCTCGCCAATCTCTCGTCCCAAGCTTTCTCTATTCGACATCTCCGTCGAATAAAACCCTAGATTTTGAGAAGTTGTTGAACCGAAGACAGAGCTCGCCATCGGTATCAACTCCATCATCCCTGTCAACTACAAATGGAGTTTCAAAAAGTTTCGTAATTCCTGCTCCCAGCGAGCCTGGGAAGATCGCTATGTATTCCCCTGCTTTTTACGCAGCTTGTACTGCTGGTGGAATATTGAGTTGTGGACTTACTCATATGGCCGTTACTCCTCTGGATCTGGTTAAATGTAATATGCAGGTCTGATTTCGATCCATCATTTGTCTATCGATTCTGATCTTAGTTTTATCTTTCAGTGTTGTTATATCTTCATCTTTCTGTCTTGAGTTCCTTTAGACATTGAGTTATGACCATTCTAATTTGGAACGTTTTGAATCGAGTGGAGCTGCCTGGAATCTATTGTAATGGATTTCTCTATGACCTTTTTCTTTTGGAATTGGTTTCTAGTATGTCGATATGAGATTTGAATCGAATCTCTTATTTCTGTTAATATAATTTTGGAGAATGATTTTGTAAGCAGAGAGGGGTGGAGAGGTTCTGATGCGACTGGTTTATCCCGGTTATAATTTGAATCTGTGCTTGACTAATTTGGTTTTGACTCTCATATGCTTACAATGTCATAGTTTTGTCTTGTTCATCTTTGTCGAGCTTCAGATCTGTCACCTTCCATTGGCAGGTGGAGGATTTAACTCCTTTTGGAGTTCTTTCTTCATTTTCCCCTATTGTTGTTTTATGAATTTGTGTGTGTGATATACTACTTTGTGATCTTGGATTTTAATCGTGTTTGTGTTACTCTTATTGGATGATATTAATTAACATTGTTTGTTGTCATTTCCTCAGATCGACCCCGCAAAGTACAAGAGCATCAGTTCTGGGTTTGGAGTTTTGCTTAAAGAGCAGGGGGTTAAAGGTTTCTTCAGGGGTTGGGTGCCAACCCTGCTTGGGTATAGCATGCAGGGTGCCTGCAAATTTGGATTCTATGAGTTCTTTAAGAAGTACTACTCAGACATTGCTGGGCCTGAGTATGCAGCCAAGTACAAAACCTTGATCTACCTTGCTGGTTCTGCATCTGCTGAAGTGATTGCCGATATTGCCCTGTGCCCTATGGAGGCGGTGAAGGTCCGTGTCCAAACCCAGCCTGGGTTTGCCAAGGGTCTGTCTGATGGGTTCCCCAAGTTTGTCAAAGCACAAGGATATAGTGGGTAATGTCTTCATTCATCAACACATGCATAATGCATATGATTCTGTATGAATTAAGATTTGTACTTTATACAGAACTGAATACATGGTGAGTGGCTGAATGCTATGTGTTGTTTTTTTAACTCTATGAAATCTTTACAGGTTGTACAAAGGGCTTGTTCCACTATGGGGGCGTCAAATTCCATGTAAGCTGATACATTTTCTCTTATACTTCATGTTATTCATCTTACTCATCAGAATATATGTTTTCCATTGTCGATGGTCTGATCTGTACATACAGTGCCAGTGATTATCATGCAAAATGGGCTTTGCCTAAAGATATTTCTAATGGTTGGTTTATTGTATAAGATTAGAAAAATTATGGTGCATTTTAGATTTTTTAGGTTTGCAACATTTATTGTAGAAAATGGTTGCAGTGAGGTCAAACTTGGCTTGCTTGTAATTTCATGTGATATATTCAGCGTATCCCACCCTGATCCATTTATTGTTACTAACTTTCTGGTTTGGATCATCCTGGGAATCAGATATGTTGATCTAAAGTAAAAAATGTGAGAAAGTGAGTGCTTCAGTGAGTTGGTTTTCTTAGGCTCGAAAATAAAATTAAAACAAAACTAGAATGGAAGCTTTTATAATCATTACAGAAAATGTATCTGTAACTAACCCAAAAACATTCCAAATCTAGTAATTAATTTTTATTTTACTTTGCAACCAAATTCCTTGGATTTGAATAGGAATATAAGGATCCCATTTAAAAAGTTTTATTACCATATTTGAAAAGATATTTAGTTTGTTTTTAGATTATGATTAGAATATTTTTCATTTTATTTTCTAGACTAGTTTCACTTCCCGTCATTCCCCTTTACTTGCCACCAGATCTAATCTTAGTGATTTTACTTAGCATGGCATCATAGATGAATGATTTCTCTTCTCCAACCTGAGTGACCTGAGCTGGAAGGGTTTCTGGTTCTTAGTTTTGTGACTATGGGCCTGTTTGATAACGTTTTTGCCGTTTCTCAGAAATGACAGAAACATAAATTTCCGTTTCTAGAAACAGAAACGGAATTGAAGGTGTTTGATAAGTCATGTTTCTGGAAGTCGATAGTAACAAGCGAAAGAATGGCCTGGGTCGTTTCTTGAACCATAAATAGGTAGAATTTTTAATTTCTATTTCTGAAAACAAGTGAAACGAAACAGTTTTATCAAACGCTTTTTGTTCCGTTACATCCAGAAACGGCAGAAACGCGTTTCTTGAATCGTTATCAAACGGGCCCTATGTTTATATCCTTCAGAGTTGTTCCTCTACTTCATGTTTGTTGTGTTGCATGTTGTGGTTCATAAAGTTGTTGATATAAGTCCTTACGGCCATAGTTACATTTGTTGCCGGGATCAGTGTGAGCTGGCTAAAAGTTTCTGTCAATGTAAATAGCATTTACGGCTTCAGTAAGTGCCTGGTCGGATAATTAAAACCTCTTACCTGTTTATATGAACTGTCTGATTGGACTACTGTAGTGCCACTACTTAATGGAATTTCCATGCTTCATCAGAATTCAAACTTCAAATTAAGGTGTAGTTTTGTATCCTTTTCATACATGAGGATCAAACAGTGGTATAACAGAATCCCTTATGGTTCCCAGTTTGTTCCAGTTCAAGGTACCTTGGATTCTGGAAGGTCCTAACAGCCACTAATTGGATTGCAGATGTCATGGTGTTAAAGCTTTATGTCTACTTATATTTTTGTTGTAATATCAAGGAATTTTCCTTTAATGTTTGCAGATACCATGATGAAGTTTGCAACCTTTGAGACTGTTGTGGAGATGATGTACAAGTACGCCATTCCCACCCCAAAGGAGCAATGCAGCAAATCTTTACAGCTGGGTGTTAGCTTTGCTGGTGGATATGTGGCTGGTGTTTTCTGTGCTGTTGTCTCTCACCCAGCTGACAATCTTGTCTCCTTCCTCAACAATTCCCAGGGGGCCTCTGTGGGTGATGTGAGTAGCGACAGTAGCCTGGATTCAATTGGGATCTGTATTTCTACCATCAACTTCCCCAGTTTTTTCTTCCCCCTAATAAATTTTCCTTTGTTCCAGGCTGTGAAGAAGCTAGGGGTGTGGGGTCTCTTTACCCGTGGTCTTCCTCTTCGTATTGTGATGATCGGCACCCTTACTGGAGCTCAATGGGTCATCTACGACGCTTTCAAAGTTTTTGTTGGGCTGTAAGTTTTCCTCCATCAAATGCCAATCTTTTTTGCCTCATTGAATTCCTATTGTTTAATTTGTGACTTGAGGATTGCCATCACCCTTCCTCTACATGGACCCCTGTAGTTTCATGTCTGGAATTGGCCATCTGGTAGATTAAATGTCGGCACTGCCATGCCTTGCCCCTGGGGTTTGGTATCTAACCTTTATGAAGGTGATTTGGTGTGTGGAAAAACAAAGGGTCTTGCCTTTGTTTCCTTGTGAGTGTAGATATAGTTGCTGTACAAGTAAAGTTCAGCATTTTTTTCTTTTATGCTGGAGCTTCTCATTCTTTGACCTGCGTCAGACGCAATCATGTAACCTTGTACTATCAGCCTTCAATTTGTCGTTATTTATTAGAATTTAGGATTCGAACTTGATACCATGATTTGGAAGCAAGGTCTACCTGTGCACCAAAATTTGGAATTTGCCTTGTAAATTGCTACATGGCAGTTATGGCTGTCCATCCTACCAGCAGTGGGTGGATTGGCAGACCTGCCAACCTTTGCCATATTTGTTTCACTCCCTATTTTTTCTGTGCCTGAAAAAAAGGTCCATTCCTGCATGGACCCAAGCAGGATCTCTTTTAGTAGTGTCTGTTCCCAGCCTCCCAGGTCAGTTAGTTATCCAAACTACTAACTAGTGCCTTCCGGGGTACTTTATCTCTTCATGTTTGCCTTTTAAATTAGTTATTGATATTGGATTTGGTTGTGGTTTTCAGGCCAACCACTGGTGGTGCTGCTCCACCCCCAGCCACCGCACCTGAGCCTTGAAATGCGTTTCTTTCCCAGATTGCAGACTGAAGTGGTTCATTTAGGGATTGAGAACTAGAGGTTTTTGTTGCTGAAAATTGTGATCAGCGGCAAAGTTGTATTCTTTTCCCATTCAGAAGATTTTTTTAGCTATATTTATTTTGTGAGGATGGTTTTGAATTCATCCTCAAAATCTTGAGGATATAGTTGCAGTAGTTCCCATACGGTAATGGTAATAATGGTTAGAAAGGTGGGCATGTTGATTTTATCAGGCCCATCTATACTCCAGAAACGTTTTGTATGTTTGTCTTCTAATTTCTAAGTGACCCCCACCCAGAAAGCTTTTCCATGCCACACAGGCACAGATCCTGGTGCTTCGTTCTTCATTTTTTTTTTCTAATATTTTGACGTAATTGTATTGTTCTGTGCCAAATCTTACCATCGAACCTTTTTGCTAAGAAGTCCCTCTATGAGGCCTTGCACTTTTCCAAAAGACTGACGATTTGGCAAGTGTCAGTTGGATAGAGTTAGTACCCATGTCATTTGTTTTGACCATCGGTAAATGATAAAAAGTTTCTTCAGGAACATTATGCGACGTGCCCACAGAAATTGGCTTCCTTGATTGAGGGACAATCTCTGAAGCTTATTTATATTATAGTCTCCAAAAGTCGTGTTCTAATGTCTGCACTTTTTAAGACAGTACAAATGGAGCCTCTATATGGACGTTGTCTGGGAGGCTTGAGATACAAACTGAGTAGGAAGTTGATGCTAGGGAGAAAAAGTGAAATTCTGACCTATTTCAAAAATAAATATTAATATTCAAATATATAAGCACGAACCTGGAAAGATAAACTAACTAATGTACACTTCACTTTATTTTTTATTTATTTATTTATTTTTTAATAATAATAAAGGTCTTCTCTTGTTTCTACATGAAATTTTTCTCCCAAATACATTTTTTGCAAGAAATTGTGGACCGTGGTTTAAATGGTGCATGAGTATGCACAAAACCATTGCTGAAGTTGAGAGGGGTACAATGTAGACCATGCACAAAACCCTTCCCCTAATTTGTTTACATGGAACCTTTATTCTATGTCAAAGTCAAAACAAGGGTGAAAAATCTTATTTCATAGACTTCTACCCTATCTGAATCCCAACTTCTCTAAGTTTTGCCACCCAACCCTCTCCAACATGAAAGTTCCTAACTGTAGCTCGTCTCATTCGTCCCAGCAACCTACTGTGGCCACCTCATCTACTTGGACAGCTGAGGCACCTCAACTAATCAGATCCCCCGACCCCTCGAGATGCTTCTAATGTTGAGACAATAGCTGGTTTAATCGTGTGAAAATTTTACGAATCGGTGTTAGATACCAATGGTTTACAAGAAATAACAATTATTTGCCAATGTATAGGTTTTGCTAATTAATGTTATTCTTCATTGTTTCCTCCTGAAGCTGGGTTAGCACATGCACAATTGTGCTTGTGCTACCCCTTCGTTGGGTTTGGCTATCAAATTATTGTTTTGGAGAAAAAAAATGTATTTTCCAATGAATGTTCTTGATATGACATTACCCATTTCTTCTGCTTCCCCAATGTGTAATTAAAGCCCTTCCTTTCCTCAGCATGTATGCTCTTGGTTTAGGTTTGGAGGGTAAACAGTGTCAAAAACAACCCTTGCAAACACATGCCGGGTTTCTTGCAGGTTTCCCGAGACTAAGCTATCATAATCAATCTTCTTCCCTCGTTTTGGTACAAACCCCTTCTCCTTACCGCCTCTGACACACTCAAAAATCCTGCATACTCTTAAATACAATGCCAGTGGGATAAATACCTGAAAATCAAGACACAAAAATTAGCCCTACCGTTTAGAACCATCCATCACACCCAAATAAATGCACACAAAAAATTATACAGAATTCCAATAGGGCCAAACATGATAACAGTTACAGGTTACTGAGAAGAACCACCGAGGAAATCCAATAAAAGTGTAACCAACCTAGGTTTGCTTTTACAAGTATGGGAAACTCTCATTTTGGGACTGCAAAAGCTATAGAATGCAAATTAAACGCGATCAGAGAACTGGTTTGGAAGAATTTTCTTTTTTTCAACAATAATCTGCGCTTCATAGCAGCGATGATGTATGGAGCTGAATGCTGGGCGGTGAAGAAATAACATATATGCAAATTTAGTGTAGCTGAAATGGGGATGTTGAGATGGGTGAATGGTAAAATGAAAAATAATGACAATTAGGCTGATCTATGAGTAGCTACGACAAATGACAAGTGGATAGAATGTCGTTTGAGCTTTTGAGGTAGTAGTGATGATTCGGATTGAAGGAGCCAAAAAACTAAGGGCCAGCCTAAAATGACCTTAGGGGAACTGGTGAGGAAAGACATGCATAGCTCAGGACTGGTAATAAGTATGTCTTTTGAATACGGCTGATTGGAGAAAGAAGATCCATGTAGCTGAGTCCTTTTAGTTGGGATAGGGCTGACTGGACTGAGTAGAGTACTAAATGAAAAGTGCAACCATGGGGGAGGGAATGTGCAGAAAATAAAATTGTCTGAATGTGGAATTAGGTGCTTACCAGATCAGAGTATGGTGCCTGAGGATACCTTGCCATTGCTTGGGAGACAAACAACTCATCAGTCATCATACTCATAGATGCTTTCACTGATTTTGCAAGATCCTTAACTTCACCCATCAATGCTTCATCAGTGCCCAGATTCTGATCTTCAAGTAGTTCACTGAACCTTGGGTCATGTGGTAGAGAGATCCTCCTTGCTATGTTTACAGCTTCTAAAAGGTCTCCACCATTGTGAACAGCAAGGGCAAAGGTTGCAACTGCTAAAGGATCCCTTGTTTGGTCCACCAGTGCTTTATGAAATGCTAAGACTCCAACCCTGCAAGCGTTCACCCATATTCCCATGTATCACTACTGGCCAAAAAAGAAAAGAAGAAAAATATGGACCTGTGCAAAACAATTTAAGAGAAGGATGATGTGGCAATTTGCATGGTTGGATATCTAGCGAATGAATTAGATTAGAAACACCAAATTTCATACTCAATTTGATAACATACTCATCAATATCATATAAACAACCATGTAATGGCATGCACCTCTCAGCAGTCCTGTATTATTCAATAATTTGTTCTTACCACATCACCAACTCTATTTCGGCTGAAACTTGACAAGTGAACTGGGAGGGACAAGTGGTCCACAAAATTTCAGTCAGGCAGAACTAGGTGGCCACCCATAAAACATGCTCCCAAAATTAAATCGAGAAAAGAAAATGCATAGTAATAATGTAACACATAAAGGAAAGTAAGCATAAGACCATTGACAAAGTTCTTACCATAAGCTACTATGGCATGGTCTGTCAGGTGCCAGAAGTCTATCCAGGTTTAATAACAAAGACTGCAGACAAAAAAATAAATGAGTAAATATCCACTGGGCTAACTAAAAATATGCTTCATCTTGCTGCCTTTCATAAGAAGCTCACTATTACTAAAGCCTAAACACAATCCATAAAGCAAAGAAAACATGAAACCTTCCCCCCATGTGATAGGACAATAGAACATTACATAGGATCAAAGCATTTTATGAAATAACAGTGATTGGTCATCCAGGAGGCAGCAATATCAATGACAGATGAAACTAAAGAACCTTCTCGAGTGCTATGAGTGGGAAAAAAAATGTGAGTATCAACAATGTTTTTTTACAGATCTGGTTAGTGGATTCAACTACAAAATACAGATTACTGCAGCTTGAGTAGGTACAAATAGTTATGATCTAAGCAATCTCCCTCTTCTAGTTAAGTAAACATAGGCTCAGTAACAAAGGACATATCTGAAATAGCAACATTAAAAAAAAAAAAAAAATAATAATAATAATAAATAAATAAATAAATAAAACTACTCTATGTAGTGGATTTCATAATTAGTGACATGTGATTTGTTTCTAACATAATTTACTTCACATAAATATGAAATACGCAATACAAAATGGAACATTAGCAGTGAAAAATGGTGCACGTATACATGGAGAAACAGTGACATTCAACATACCAAAAAAACAAATTGTAATAAAAGAACTTGAACCAAGAACTTATCAGAGAGGGGATGGGGACCAAGGTTAGTTGCATCAGAAATAAATAAGATAATACCCTCACCATTTTATTTGTCAAGGAAAAATCTTTTGCAACATTCTAAAGGGCAAATATTACATTCAATGAGAAAACTTCATCCATAATTATTAATTCAGTTAATATTCTGATGGGCACGAAAGCAACATATTCAGCCAACCTTCTATAGAACTGAAATCTAACAGAGTCATGGCAAAAGAGTCTGCCTTTCCATTTATTGGCCCTATAGTATAACCAAGGTCAAAGGAGAGTTAAAAGGCGAGTCTTTGTGTGATGACCAATGACCATGGCCAAAGGTGAGTTAAGAGACCAAAAACACAAACAGTTAGATGATACTAATCCAACAAAAAAATGCATATCAGAAAAACAATACATAGTTGATATTAGCAGTACCAGATTATATGAAACCTATCAGATGGTGGACCCATCTGCCCAGCACGAGTTTCAAATATAAGGTATTCAATTTTTGGCAATTGAAAATTGCTAAAAAGAACAGAATTCTCAAAGCTTATACCTTCTAAGAATTTAAATTACAATTTTTGGCCGTAAGTTATATAAAAGATTGCAAGCAAATAGCAGACAGCATACAGAAAAATAACAAAACGAAAATGAAAGCAATCAAAAACAGTAGGTAATTTGCACCTACCAGAAGCATGTTGGTTCTCTTATCACGTCTCCGAAAACCTTGAGAAACAAAATATGATGCCTGTGGTTCAGCTACATCACATGATCTTCTGAAAACGCTGTAGTGTGGATTCTAATTACTCCAAAACAGAAATCACACCGATAGAAAAAAGAGGTCTTACTTGAATTGGTAGAAGTATCTCTAGGAGCCCAAATTTCCATAATAATCTCAAAGAAGCTTCTGCAGACCCAAAGGCCATCATATAATTCATTTCCATGAGAAGCCTTCCCTGCAGAATTTGAAGCCACGAAACATGGTTAGGCACGGATTTAAGATTCAGGGTGCAACATTAAACTGTAAAGGTAAATTAAAAAATTTCCAACACCTTGTCAAGTTTTAAAACCAAGCACGATAAGTTCTTCACACAATGAGCTGTCTCCCTTGAAAAACAGAACCCTAGACGAGCTGCAATTCTGATCGCACGTAGAATTCGAGCTGTGAAATTAGTATATATAGAGATCAGATGCCAATCTTGGAATATATGGGTAAATAATGGCAAGCAGCTTTTAAAATTCATTGAGCTTGAGGCTAAAGATGAGGCAACCACTTAACGCACAACCGAGGATTGAGTCCCGTTCTGAAGACTTTGCCCCAAATCTTAATGAAAAGCATGGTTCTTTGTCATATATTTGAGATTTCAAAGATATTGTTTTGGAAAGCAATATGGGTGCAAATAAAAGAATAACTTCTTAAAGTAAACTTATAAATAAAAGACATGCCTAGACTGGGGCTTTGTTTGTTGTCTTATTGCATGTTCTAAACCTTTCTAGGTCCTATTTCATGTTAGCACTTTCACCTATTAGAACACCGATTGCAATATTATGAAGGTATCAACTACTGTATTGCACAAACTAATGAGTGAGCAACCATGCTAAATGGCAAACATATACTCACCACAGTCCTCTTGGAAAGACGTACCAGCAGGTATTACAGTCCGAACCTGCAAAGCAAAGAGAAACTTAGCACAAACTATACTCAACATGCCTTTAGCGTTTCAATGGAAGTCAAACTGACAAGAGATACATGCACACTTTAGCTTTTTTAATATCTTCCATGCCTCCCATGTAATCATATACTAGATTTGCATATGGATCAAACATCATCCTGAAAAGAGAAGAGTATTTAGAAAATATACAGAAGGAAATCATAAATGTAAATGACCAAGAAAGACAATAGAAGAAAAACTATAAGATCTCTGACATCCAAGCAACAAAAGCCAAATCAAACCCATTAATTGTGAAATCCCGTTGCAAACAATTTCTCCAGCGAACATAGTCATGCTCGTCACAACCAGGGGGTCTTCTGGAAAAATTCCCCAAGCTCCGCCAAGACTTTCTTTCAGATGTGCTAAAACTTGACACCTATTTTAAAAAGAATTCAACTCCTTAGAAATTGACATAGATCATGGAAAGAAGATTGGATTTGCAGAGGATAAAATCCCTATAAAGAAAAATGAACCAAGTTTGATTTCTTCTCCTTAAGAATTAAAAAAATAATAATAATATAAGTGCTTGAAAATTGATCAGAGAAGACAAACCTCCACAATGGTATCCTTAACATGTACATGACAGATGGGAAAACGTTTTCCAACTATTTGACAGTGAGAAAATAATCTCATAACCTGCAAGAACCATTAAAAGTCTGTTAGTAAATTTCACCCAAGTGGTTCCTACATAAGACCACACAAAAAATTGGTTATAATTAACAAGAGAACAATGTTGAGAGCCTGTCTACACAGGGACCGTACAAGACCTTCTCCCCTCCAAAAAAAAAAAAAAAAAAGACAGCTCGTTACCATAGTTGGAGTGGCAATGCCAAATTGATTTCAGAGACCATTAGACTGGGCCATAGTGAGTTTGGATTCAGGAAAAATACAATATAGTAGAATTCAGATATAACTAGGTAAGATTGTTGAAAGATAATACTATACACAATAGAAACGAAAAAAATAGGAAAAAGTCAAAATAACATGACAAAGGTTTGCAAATAATTGCCCTAGATACAAAACACACAAATTCTGTACATTTTCAAAGAATATGGCACTTGGTATATTTTTCTCAAGTCAGGTAGGGATGCAAATAATACACAAATTTACTGACCATAGACCTGGTATAGCTATTCCAGTGGGTTTTAATTTCTCAGGTCTTCTCTTTTTATCCAATCCTTCACATTCCTTTTAATTTCTCAGGTCTTATCTTTTTATCCAATCCTTCACATTCCTCATAGTGGAAGGCAATTCTTCATTGTCAGATCATAATATAAAAGATAAAGATTTTTTCCTTGGTGCTCAATCAAGACGATAAATATTTCTTTTGCAACTTCTCAGAACCCACCAACCAGTGCTTGAATATGAGAGAAATCGTTCCATTCTTATTTTCTTTATTGCTTTTCATAGAGTTCAGAATCCTCTTCATTCTCTTCTCTGGTGGTTTTACTGAACCAGCAAAGAAACTAGCTCATCCAACACTTAAAAACAGAGGAAGTGGAAATCGAATGGCTTCACTAACAATATTTGGAATCACTTTTTGTCTTTACATTTTAACATTAACTTAAAATTCTTGACAATGATAATATCCCAAATAGATGAATCTGAATATTTTCAAGAAAATGTTTCATATTTTTTAAAGAGTAGCACCTCACTTGGGCAAACGCCTTGCCTTGTACACCCTCACCTAAAGAGAAATTAGGCTCTAATGCCTTAATTACACCTATTTCTTCATGTATGAGCCACAAAGATCACAGCTTTAAAACCTTAAATTTCATAAAAGTAGAAGTTTTATCCTATGTCAATATAAAAATGATAATCTCCCCAATTTTTTCTGAACATATCTTGGGTTTCCTTTTCTAGTTAAAATTCGATACATTTATAAGAAATGGGGACTTGGGAGGAATGGAACCACCACAAAAGCCCTCATGAAAATCTCATATTGTGCTTTAGTTTAACTTCAACTCCACAGCGTCAATTAGATAAGTGAATTAAACAAAAATAAGGTTTGCTAGGTATAAAAAGAACAACCCAGTGCATGAGGCTCTCGCTACTGCAGGGTCTGGGAAGGGCAAATGTACACAACCTTACCCCTTGCTTTGCAAGAGGGCTGTTTCCAAGCAAAAATAAGGTTGACTAGGTATATTCGCCCACAAAAAACAAAATTTTGCTAGGTATGATTTTAAGGAAAAACCCCAAATAAGACAAATTATAGGTTTGTCTCTCAAATCAAACAAGTATAAATCTAAACACAGAATTATGTTATTCTATATGATTTCAAGGTTTGACAAAACACTTTTAAAGTGAGCAGGAGTAAAAACGCCAGTGTTCAGTCAAAGATCTCTTTGCAGCAACAAGGGCCATGCCTCAGCTATGCTCTAGAACTTATCAAGAAGGCATAAATCTGAAGAATCTATTTTGATATTGAGGCAAATCTGTTCTGGGATTGAGGCCTTAAAGTCGATATATTTTGCCTTACCGAAAGAAATTTTCTCTTTAAACTATTGAAACACACTAAATATGGAAATTGAGGGGGCCCTCAGGTGTGAGGGTGTTAGGTAAGTGCCAAGTTGGAGCCATACGGTATTCAAGCCAACGCATGGTGGGCTATTTGATTCGTCGGCTATTTGATTATGAATTGATGACAATGAGGGGCATCTCCTCTGGGGGAAGGTGATGTAGATAAGTTAGTTAATGGCCTTATTTTATTGCAAATAAACCTCGGGTTGGGTTATGTATGTGTTGAGCCTTTGTTCCCATGGGTTTTTTTTGTAATGGGCCTAAAATATGAGTAGAAAATAGGAAAATGGGATTTAATTCATTAGCTTAGTTAGAGTGGGCTGGTAGTAGTTTAGTTTATTAATATGTCTTTTATTTAATCATATTTGTTTTGGGATAAGATACGATACGTAAGAGAAGTAGGGTTTCTGTTTCAGTTTAGAGTCTAAGTAGGAGTTTTATTATTTTCTTTTAAATACTTGCATCAACTCAATGTTTAGGACAAATTTGAAGAATGAAGAATTGAGTTAATGTTTGAGAGCCTTAGGGCTGTGTGTGATTCTCCCCCCTCTATCTTTATGCGATTTCTCTCCCCCTGGTTGGATTTGTGCAATTGTACGATCCCTTCTTATTCATTCTTTGTCTCTGAATTTGGTTTATATTGGATTTAGTAAAGATTCTGCCTGGGATTTGATCACTTGTGATTCGATCTTACATTAATTGGTATCAGAACTGAATCCCTTGCTCTACTAAAACACAACTCCCTTCACCTCCCACAGTAGCGATGCGACTCCCTTTCTCTCCCACTATGGATCTAGACCTTTTATTGGATATCCGTCAACAAATGCAAGATATCTATCAACAAATGCAATTGATGCAAGAAAAGCTCAATGAGACTTAACGACATTGCATAGACTTCAAAACCATAGTACACTCTACCTTCAACTATGTGATCTCAGCCGTTGAACAACAGATAGACGAACTAGAAGATGAATCACCAGTGGTAGAAGATGAGATGACACCATTGGAAGTTGAAGATCAACTTGTGAGAAAATTTAAATTGATTGAACTCTTCAGTGAACCAATCGATTTTATTTTTCCGAGTCACTACTTCACCAATGAACTTTGCATCGTGGATTTCATAGCATTCGATCATGGTTTTGATGGTGACTTTATACAGGTAAAGATGGATATTGTCTATTGGTTTTGATTCTCCCGTTCTACAAAGTTCGTGGACGGGTTTTTCTCAACATCGGAGGAATTGATGTAGATAAGTTAGTTAATGGGTTTAATTTATTGCAAATAAGCCTTGGGTTGAGTTATGTATGTGTTGGGCCTTTGTTCCCATGGGTTTTCTTTGTAATGGACCACTTTAATGGGCCTAAAATATCGGTAGAAAGTAAAAAAACGAGATTTAATTCATTAGCTTAGTTAGAGTGGGTTGATAGTAGTTTAATTTATTAATATGAATTGAGTTAATGTTTGAGAGCCTTAGGGTGTGTGTGATTCTCCCCCCTCTTTCTTTATGCAATCTCTCCCTCTGATTGGATTTATGCAATTGTGTGATCTCTTCTTATTCATTCTTTCTGTCCATGAATTTGTTTTTTATTAGATTCAGTAAAGATCTTGCCTGGGATTGGATCACTTGTGATTCGATGTTACATCATTAGGAGGTAAATTTCTATGCCAAATTAGTCTCAACTCTTAAGTGGTATCTAATCCAATATAGCGAGGCAACCCCCACCTTACAGGGCACAAGGACCCTCACTGGATCAAAATATGATAAATAAATGTGGGCCATATATATTAACAAAACCAATAGCTAGCCTATAAATAGAAAAAACTAAAGCATTTAGACATTAATAGTACCAAATTTGACATCGCACAACATTGCGCAATAGTCATCAAGGAAAGAAAAACCTGATAAAGAAGGATGATACCTCTTTAAGTTCAGCCGAAGTTATAACATCAAAGTCTTTAGGTGTTCTCCTAAGAATGAGATCCCGCACACAACCTCCAACAAGATAGACCTCATATCCTACAGAAAAGAAACTGATTCTTTTAGTACTTAGTACACGTGAAAACAAATGCACCAGACACAATGAGAGGATGCAAAGGGGAAAGAAAACCATCCAAAACGTGTGCTATCGAACAATTAGATCTCTGAATGCTCTCCACTCAAAACAGAGGGTATCAAGGTTCAAAGTTGTCTTTTTTATGATGCTACATATGCATCTAATTTGAAGTTATAATTCTCACTGGTTCATTTATGACTGTCTCATTAGCAATAGCGCAGGCATTGATAGGTTTTTAAATTGATTCCTACAGGTTCTTCAGGGAGCAAATTCCCCCAAAACATAAAACTTGAGTAAAATTACGGATTGTCAAGCATCATTTACCTGCTTAACCATGTGGATTTGCATTCAATACCTTTTTTTCTGAGTCCATTTAGAACCAATCTAATCGGCTTTGCAATCATGGACGTCGTGATTCCGAGATCCTTAGAACTCAATTTCTTCCATTCCGGTGCCTTGGCATCACCATTTACTATTCAACCGAAAAATTCAAAGGCGTCAAAGCTATAGTAAGTTGGAAAACATTATAAAGCTCAAGCTCCAAATAAGAAGTTCTAGCCTGAAAATCCTACATTCACATTCCTGTAAAAGACTCACCTTTTCCAAGAGGAGAAACAATGCCGTGACCTTCATCCTTGAGACCTTCCGGTACGACGACAGTTTCAACTGCTGCAGCCGAGCTTCTACGAACCTGCAAAGAAGAGGAGTGATAGTCGAGAAAGAGAGCTCAAATAGCGGAATTCACCATTAATGAGTAAACTAGGTTCTTCGGCATCAATAAGAAACCTTGGCAACACAGCAAAAGAGAGGACGATGGAGAGGCAAATGGCTTCGGCACGCAAAACCCAACCCCGCGACAGCCATTTACAGTTGGAGCTTTCACCATACCAAGATGGATGTTTCAGAAGTGAAGAACCGAAAAGATAAAATCGTCGAGAGCTCCTTACGAATTATTTATTTTCAAATTTGCCCTAAGTCGGCGGCCATGGTATGATGTTGGACAGTCCCGATCAACACTGATACTCTCTGATTGGGTGTTTTCTCTTCACCCACCACTTTTGATGGATTTTTTGGGTTGGATGGGATTAGGGGTGTCAACTCGTGGCCCGACCCGACTAAATTGATCGGGACCGACCGTTTATAGACCAGCCTGGCTCAGACCATTTATTAAATGTGTCGGGCTTGAGCCCGGCTCGTTTATAAATGGTCGGTCTCGGTTTTGCAATTTAGACCGTCGGGCGCCTGATCAAGACAGACCGAATAACGCCCGACCGAGACCAGCCTATTGTGCACCAACTTGGCCCGACCATTTAATGATTGTAGAATACCTATTTTACCCCCCCAAATTAAAGAATAAAAAGTAAAAAGTAAAGACATGTTCACATTTTAAATAATGGTTATATTTGGTATCATTTATTGATTCATTTTCATTTTTTTGGGCTTGCATGAATGGGCCGGAATATAAGTGCACATTTTAAAGAGGGTCCGTTTAACATTAAACATGTCCGTAGCCCAATTAAGGTCCGACTAAAGCCCGATTAAAGTAGCCCGATTATAGCCCGAGACCGACCGACCGAATATAAAGTGTACCATGCTCTCAATAACTAAGCCCGATTAGTTAAATGGGCGGACACGGTATAGCCTTTGAAAGTCTTCAAGCCCGATTAAACCCAATCGAAACCGGACCGGCCCGACCGGTTGACACCCCTAGATGGGATGATGGGAGTGAGAGTCTGAGACTCCTTGCCTCCTCGGCTCATAGGGTGTCAACGGCCGGTTCGGTTCGGTCACATATTCTTTTCTGCAATTTAACAAATATTGGTTTGGTTTGATTTCAGACTGATAGTTATCGATTCGGTCGGTTTTGGTTCTTTAACATTCTAATTGGTCCCTTGCTATTTTTATTACCTACTCGGTCGTGTTTTTCATAAATTTAAAAAGAAAAAGTACTAAAAATTTAATTTTTATCAAGTTATCGGTTGAGTTAAATCCATTTCGATCTAATAGTTTCCGTTTCATTTTTTGATCAGGTTATGTAGTTTGTTTCGGTTCCCTTAACAAGCTCACATTGATCCGATTTCGTTTTAGTCAGGTTCGGCTTTGATATTTCACATAGAATTATAATAAACAACAATTTTATTGCTCTATTGGTTTTTATCGTTCGATTTGATTTTTCATTTTCGATTGGTCCATTTGATCTGGTCAGTTCATTTTTATTGATTTTTATATAGTTCAAACAAGAACTTATTCGGTTCACTTTGGGTTGACCAATCATATTTGGTTGGCCCAGTCGGTCTGAACTGGAATTTGACACCCCCACTAATTGAATAGGAGTTAGGTCTGATTGTTTCATTCATCTCGTGTGGCCTCTATTTTGACATTCCTAAACTCCTCAAACAGATAGAAAAGGGCATTTTGAAATTCGTCCTGTGAGGCTTCTTGCCTCCTTGTGGGGCACTATAAACTCTTAGTGATTACCTCGCACCAAAAAAAAAAAAAAAAATTGATACAAGGCCTCTAGTTGGATCAATTGATATGGGCCTTCCCCTATGGTTACCAGACCAGGGATCAAGTGAACTCAAATTGGAATCAGATTCTTTCAAGTGCATCAGTGCGTATTCGATGGCCAAGGATGCATGTTTAGATACTGCCAGCCATTCAATGCGTGTTGGATGCACTAGGCACTAGAGAGGATCCCGATCCACTCGAACCCAATCCAATCTGACTTAAATTTCAGAAAGAGACATGGGATCTTGATTTGTTGGCCCAACTCAAATTGCATCTATGCCTGTTGTTTTTAAAATATTATGCCTTACGTAATGGCTTACCCTCCTATATACGTCGATACACTTTCTCATGGTCTATACATCATTTGGTAGTCCTGAATTTTCAATATCTTCTTTATCAATTTTTTTTTTCTTTCAATATATTAATTTGCCATGTGGCGGACTTGACTTTGACTCTTTGAGTATCTGGCCTAAGTGCTTTGGAGCCCTATAGTTAGTTGAGTGTGGATCAGGTTCTCGTACGGTCTGATCCATAAAGATGGAATCCACCATAGGATTTTTCTTTGGATGGATTCCATCTGTGTTGATCAGTCCCGTATGAAAACCTGATCTGCTCTGTACTCAATTGAACCATTGGACCATGCATTGCACCACTTCCTTTTCAATTAAGCCAGTTTGGTTCGGATCGCCCCTCTTCGCCAAACCTCCTCATAGTTGTGTACTCACTAACTGGGATCTTACCCTAACTTACCATTAGAGCCAGGTTTGAGCTTACCTGGTTCAGCCCAGGGCCCTTCCATGGCAATTGTAATATTAATGGGCCGAAGAAACAATTCTAGATCCTAGTATCATAGTTGGATCAAACTCTGCGGAACCCAATCGGCAAACAGTGATGCTTGAAAATTGTACCACAGAATTCCGACGGTGATATATGTGGATCCTTGAAATCCAAGAATAGAGAGGGTTATAAAACATGGTATCGGGTATTATATCGGTCAATGACAGTATGAATCAGGGGATAATCTGGGTCAGATTTTGTAAAACCCCAAGCCAACCATAGATCCCCTTAACACAACTTAAGCCAACCCAACTCGAGATCAGGCTGGGGTATCGCAGTTGGGGCCCAGCCCTATCACGCTCAATCCAGCCCAACCCAGCATAGCCATGATTGACCTTCATTGGGTCAAGATGGTCTAACCCTATTTTTTTGTCATTTCAAGGCCACGCAAGGTTGGGCTAGTCCTCTTTTTTTCAACTGACGGTATGATATTGTTATCTACCTCAAACCAGATCTTGTCTACCTTGAACGCGAAATCTCAATCCTAACCCAACTTGTGGTTTGAAAAGGCCAAGAAATAGGTGGGATCATGGTCCTGGAGACATGGTCTAAATATTAGGTATTGGTATTAGATTGATACGGGGATAGTATTGATTTGTACTAAATAGTTTTTGATACAGGGATAGTATTGATTTGTACTGGATAGTTTTACGCTCAAGGATACATACATTTAGGGGTATTTGGTAATTATATCCTCATGTTCATATTATTTATCTATCCAATATTGATTAGATATCATTGTATTAATGTCAGTTGATGTCGATAGGAATTGACTGATACCGAAAACTATGCAAGGAGACAAAAAGAAAAAAAAAATGGAGGAAAACATTACACCCAAAGAAAGAGTGGGTAGGAGACATTCCGCAGTGTCCTAAGTTAATACGGAGGTTAATTAGGGCACACATGGACATCAAGAGTGATGAATTTTTAGGGTTTTAGATGGTGGGGGTTTGACTTTGTCACCCATTGTGTCCAGACTCTAGGCATAAGAGTTGCGTGATGAAAGAACATTCTTTACCAAAAAAAAGTGATCAAAGAACATTAATTTTCAAAAAAAAAAAAAAAAAAAAAAAAAAAAAAAAAAAAAAAAAAGAGAAATCAGAACGTGGCAATATCAAATTATGTAAATCCGTCTATCTACTCATGGTAGATCTTTAATATTGATGGGCCATATCATTTGTACATATTGGGAGACGTATCAATGTTGTTTTCATCACATGATATGATCCATCGAAGTTATTATAATGGGAAAAGACGGTTGATTGGTCCACCATCAACTTTAGACTTTGGAGGCATATGCTCTCTACCTGTTCTAAGATGTACCTGGTCGGTCATTAATTTGCAAACGTTTTCCATATGCACGTAGCAAGGAAGCAAACTCCTCTGTCTCGCATTCAATGTGCATTCATCGACATCCATGGCACCACAAACTTTACACAGTTTCAGACTTCATACTTTTGTTTTTTGGTAAACAGACTTCATACTTCATTCTCCTCTACCCTAGACATATGGGGTGGTTAAGAAACCACACTACCCTTTCATTGGTCCCACAAACAAGGCTAAACGACTTAGTAATTGTAGAAACAAAATCCTAAAACGATGCAGAAAATAAATGAAAATTACAAACAATGATCACACAAAGAACTGTAAGATTTACATAATTCGGCAAGATTGACTCTGTCCACTATGAGATGAGATCATACTTCACTATCAATGGAGAATAGACTTACAACCGTTCATTCTCAAATCTATCTAAGATTGTTTATAGAGAAAGAATCATCACTAAAAATGTATAGCAGACCGAACCCTATACATAAAATTTACTGAAAACCCTAATCCCAAATCCCCCCCCCAAAAAAAAAAAAAGTGGGGGCAAGGCTTCCAACCAATTTACCCAAAATTGTCATAATTTGAGAAAAATCACCAGTACTTCTTAGATAAAATTGAAATTAAGAATAATCCCACCTTTGCGCACAAACAATAGAATATAAGACATCGTTTCAACTAGGAAAAAAAAAAGGATACAAGACTTCGTATCCAAACACAAGCAATAGCCCTAGTACGAATACTATTTCATAAGTTTTTCTCTACCAAAAGTTCAGGAGATTATGATTATTTATTGACCTACCTAATGTGGTCCATATGGTTTATCTATCCATACTTGAAGGCTTTGTGTATAGTTTCCATGATGACATGTTATTTCCACCAAAAAAAAAGACATATATATGTTATTTTGTTTCCAGAAATTGTCTCTCTAAAGTCTATGCACTATTAATGGCAGATTTTAGATCAGGTCGTTTGATCTACACATGGAATTCACTCAATATTTTTTTTCTTATAATAGGTTTTCACATAAAGCGGATTCCAAGTGTGGATCAAACATTGTACGATAATGGTTCCCATACTAGGAGTTGATCCAAAAGTGTCCGTAAAAGTGGAAATACATGTCACTTTACGTATGACTAGATTCCACTTTGTTTGCTTGAGCTTTGTTCGATTTTGTTAAGGTTATGAACAACCAATAAACATCCCATAGGGGTTAGGATTGCTATACAAAAGCATTTTTCGGCATTGCAAATTCCATTATGTTTGGGAGGAAATCAAAACTTAATTTTCCTTTTGTTCGAATCTATATACACTCTTTCTAGAGAAAGTTTTGGTACACCTGTTGGTGTAATCAGCCATCATCCTCAGTTCCTAAAACATGCATTGCCACTATTGGATGAAGTGGAACCCTCCCCTTGTTGCGTGATACCCTCTCTTGCCCATCCGTAGGCTGCGGTTAGGGGATTTTCCTTCACCATGGCGGAAAGAAGCTCAATTTTCTATTTGTCATAAACATAATTGAAAAAATTAGGTTTCCAACTCGGCGTATCATCAAAACCTGGTGTATCAGGCACAACGGCATATTGGTAGAGATCGTGATGGCTTTCCCCTTGATTGCAGAAAACTTGATTTTCTAATTATGATTCATACTGAAAGAATCAACTTGATCATGTTTTGTCAATTTTTTCACTCATTCTACCAAGTAAAAACCTGATTTTCCAATTAGGATCATTGAAAAAGGAAGATTCATATCAATTCACCAAGGGGAGGTATGAATGCAAAACTGGCTATGACAAGCCCGAAAGCTACTTGTTGTTGCTACCTCAATTCGTCCGTCCATATATCCATTTATGGCTGTAGACATAATTGCATATGCTTCACGAGTCATTTTATTATGATGATCATTCAACGAAAGTACCCATTGATGGGATAGGGTCGATATAGGGCCCGTTTGATAACGTTTCAAGAAACGTGTTTCTGTATTCAGAAATGGCAGAAAATACAGAAAAGGCAGACACGAAACAAAAAACGTTTGATAAAACTGTTTCGTTTTACTTGTTTTCAAAAATAGAAATTGAAATTTCTACCTATTTATGGTTCAAGAAATGACCCAGGAGAAACAAGTAAAACTTGTTTCGTCATTTTTGGAAACGACTCGTGGCCATTCTTTCGCTGGCTACTATCGACTTCCAGAAACATGACTTATCAAACACCTTCAATTCCATTTTTGTTTTTAGAAACGGAAATTTATGTTTCTGTCGTTTCTTGAAACAGAAACGGCAGAAACGTTATCAAACGGGCACATAGATTGGCCTAAGTTAGACAAAATTGCTTATTTTTAAGTTTGTCTCGAATTCTTGATCCATTTCCACATATTTTGGTGGTGATCCGAACAGGAAATTTGTTAAGATCTGTGATGGAAGCAGAGGGGTTGGGCCGATAGGCCCAAGCTCGGAGCCCAACACTGATCTTGTATGGGGTGCGGGGGGCGATACGGTTCAACCTGATCGATTGTGACCTGATGGATCTATCTGTGACTTGGAGGAATATATACTGTACTATCGTCTGGTTAAGCAAGTCATTGTAATTTGAGGGGTTTTTCGAGCTAGAATTTCAGAGCGAGTTTTCTCGCCATTGTTTGGGTGTAAACTCTCTTCTACATAGTGAAACATCTTCTTCGCCCAAGGACGCAGCACACTACATTGGTGTGTGAATTTCGTTAAATCTGTGTTGTGCGAATCTATCTTGATTTATTTTCGTATTTGTTGGTGTTTGCTATAACACCTATAATTTTCATTATTTTTTTTTTTACCTTATTACCCTTTGTCCATATCGATCCAATGATACATTATCAGCTGAGAATTGGGATCGAACAAAGGCAATACTAATCCAATCCATTCTGACAGGTCCGATTCCTCATACCATACTTGGGGAGAGAGAAAAGAGTGGGGCCGGGGGGATGCCTTACTGGACATTGGATTCTCAAGGATAGCGATCATGTGAAAGTCCTGTCCAGCATCTTATTTCAATTGATAGCCAAAACGGTATATAATTTGATGAAGCTTCTTTTATCTGCTTTCCACTATTCCATGCTGCCTTGAATGCCATAAATAGCATAGTATAACTGGCGACTTCTGCCTTCTGCCACAAAATGGCCAAGCTAGCTAGGGCCTACCCATATGGGATAAGAGCCGTGCTTCAACCTTCTTACCACACTACTATCACTAAACATCCAAGGGGCGCCAAACCCATAGGGGATAGAGCTATTCTTTTACCTTCTATCCTTAATTAATTGGTATTAATATGGTTACACGTATGAAGTCCGGGTTCAAAGGCGTGAAGAAGGCAAGATATACCGTTTTAAATGTAATCATTCTTGCTTCATGTTTTTTAACAATTGCCTAGCGTGCGCAACTGGTGAGTTGTGGTGAGCAAAAATTTCATGTTTAGGTGTCAAGCTCAAGTTCCAGGCAACATAATCAACTTGCTAATTTTGATAAACATTCTAACAACTATGAGAAAAGTTTCAGGGATCCATATTGATATCAAAATTCGATTCCGAGCCTGATTCAATTTTTTTTAAAAACACGTGTTGCTTGTGTGGGCCATCTATTCAGTAGGCCATGGTTGATCTGTTGGCTGGCAAAGCTACAGAAAGAGAGAGTTGCGTACGTTGAACAAGGTTTCCTCAAATCTATCTGGTTCTGGTTGCCTAGAAGGATATATACAACCATTTATCTAGTTTCCTTATAATTAATGGAAATCTTCCCACGGTATGCCAAACATTTCACGTTTCTTTTCTGGGGAGCCAAACTACATTTTATCCTTTCACAACTTCTAAAATTGAAAAGAGACAAAGCAAAGGAAATAAAACAAGGGCAACATTCCAGTCCAAAACAAAGCTTGACTGAGAGAAAGGGCGGAGAGACTCACTGATAAGACCATGAATGCAAAGAATCTAGCAACAAACTCTCTCTCTCTCTCTCTGTCTCTCTCTAGAGGTCTTTATTATATAAACCTGGGCTCGTCTTATTTGTCTCACCCCACATCTTCCTTGACTGCTACTTCTCCAGTTCTCTGTCTATCTAGTCTTTATTATCTTTCGTTCTCAAGAACAATGGAAGACTTTTCAGACCAATGCTCTTCTTCTCTTCTCCACTCCTATTGGTTTCCAAAATCTCCCATTTGGATCCCACCAAACTTATCAGACTTTGGAGACATCGAGGATAGTTTTTTCTCATGTTACTCGTCTCATCCTCATCAAAATGTTGCTCTTGATGTAACAGTTCATGAAGAAAGTTGCTTGGAAAACAAAGACAGAATTTTCTGTAATGTTGATAAAGAACCTTCAGTGATTGAGCCTCAAACTTGTGATCTAGTAACTCTGAAGAAAACCCAAATGGATAAGGGGAAGAAGGGCCACTCCAAAGTAAGTTGTTATTGTTCTTCCTTTCTGAGTAGTCTTAATTTTTTGCTTTAGTAGTTTCATTTCTAAGATTTGCTTGATTAGGATGTGACACAAGGTAAAGACAAGAAAAGAAAGAAATGTGATCGTACGAATGAGAAGAAAGATAATGAGGGGTCCCCTACAGACTATGTTCATGTAAGAGCGAGGAGAGGGCAAGCAACAGACCGCCACAGCCTTGCAGAAAGGGTAATTAATAAAAACAATAAATTCATATACCCCACTGAGCCTCCACACTATGAGAGCTTTATAATGATTTTTCTTTTCTGGGTTTTCAGGTAAGAAGAGAGAAAATTAGTAAGAAGATGAAGCAGTTGCAAGCTCTTGTTCCTGGTTGTGAACAGGTTGAGATTTCAGTTTTCTTTCTCTTCAAGCTTGAGGGGGATTATTTTTCGGTTTTCTTTCCCTAAGTATAATTTCACTATTTGCCACATGGCAAAACATGGATTGGTGAACCGGACAAACATGTCATTGGTACAATTTCAACTTAAAATGAGTAGAAGAGGGATTGAGATCAAGTTCTCGTATAAGTTCGAACCATTCATGTACGTTTTGATCCAAACTGATGGAATCCACCTCAGAGTTTGTCTTTGAATGGGTTCTATTTATATGGACCAGACCGTACGATGACTTAATCCACTCTCTGGAAGAGGTAGCTAAAATTACAAAAGATGCCATTTTGTATTTTATGTTTCATTTCCATTTGATGAAATTTTGGTAATTTTACTAAAACTTTGAATTAGAGTTTGAGAAACTTTCCTCATTTACTGTGGACTAAAATTTGATCATTGAAATGTATGCGGGGTCCTCTATCATAATGACTAATCCACATATTGCAAAGTGGCAAATAGTGAAGGGTATTAAATAGGTAAAGTGACACCTAGGAAGCTTTTTTTTCTTTTCTTTTCTTTTTGATGTTTTGATCATTAATGTGGTTTGATTGCTAATAGATAAACAGCAAGGCCTTTGTATTGGATTCAATAATCAACTATGTCCAGTCCCTACAGAATCAAGTTGAGGTTATAATTCCATAATTCAACTATTTTCTTAGTTATTTTTGTTTAAATAAATGAGAAGTAAGGAAATCATTAATGGTGTTTCAATTCCTTCTTGCAGACCCTCTCTATGAAGCTTTCTTCTGTGAATCACATGTCATATGGATTTGAGGAGGACTTGGCTCATTTCATGGTAATGTCATGAAATCCTTTTCCATATTCTTTTCCTTTGGACCATTAATTATGATAATTAACTTCCATAATTATGCAATTCCAGAAACTGGGTAGTTTACCTGAAGCAGCAACTACCTTCACCACCATATTACATAACTACCCTACTATGGACAGTTCAGTTTGCTTGACACAGCTGCAACAAGGGCAGAGGCCCATTGTCTTCTGCAAGGTATAAATGATCAGAATAAACCCAGTAATTTCCCAAGATTTTTAGAGTGAAAGATATATAAGATTAACAAAACCAATATCTTAAATAGAATATCATCTTCATTTTTCAGGATAATGAAGATCTATTCACTGGGGATATAGAGGACCAGAAGCAAATGCTTATAAATCAATCATCATCTGGCTCCAACAACTTCTGTTATTTCTAATCAATAATAATAATGAAGGTCCATTGAAGCGGCGGCCTCCTTCCTCTTAGAGCCCTTATCTATCCAAGCTAGTTCTTCAATGGCTGCCATTAAAATTTTTTTTCTTCCTTATTATGTTTTTCTATTCTTTTCAATTCTTGCCTTCCAAACATAACTAGTATTGTTTATTTAATGGAATAAAAAGGAGAATGTTGATTTGTTATTGCTTGTATGCTAAGAAATAGAATTGTGATGTTGCCGTTCATGGATGTAGGGTGTCAACCGGTCGGCCGGACCAGTTTTTGGTTAGTCTTAATCGGTCCACACCAGTTTCACTTCCCTCTGCAATTCATTAAGTGATCATATCAGAGACATAAACAGTCATGGATAATTATGAATTGAGATCCTTCCTAATAGGATAAGAGAATTTCTACTTGTAATTTCTCTTCATTGAATAATGGTTAATTTTATTCCAACAGTAAATCTGCATTATTTTCATCAATTTACGTCTATTTAGGTAATTAGGCCTCGTAGGCCAGGGCATGGATATGTTTCTATTTAGTCGGTCGGTTTCTTGTCTGTAATTGGACTAATTAGGATTTAAATGGATGAATTTATTGATTGGGAATAAATGGTCCTTAAACGGGTATAATCAGCTTAAACTGGTTAATTATGCTATAAACATTTGACAATATTTGATTATTGATCGGTCCTGATCGGGCCACCCTTGTATCTGGACTATACAATTATTAATTTTTTGATGCTTGAACTTGACACATTTAAGCAATCAACTGGACCAATGTTGAGCTTGATCAACTGACCAGTTCAAATAAGTGTGGGCTAACTTTTGACACGCCTACATGGATTTCAATTGCTTTATTAATGAAAGAAGCTAGATTAAGGGTAGAGTTAAGAAACTTGGCATTGGGATCAGATCAGTCCAGTCGATTCTAATTTAGATTAGATTGGTTCGAACTGACCTCGAAATTGGTATATTCTAAGGCATTTAGGTTTTTTTTTTTTTTTTTTGAAATCAATTGTCAGATCAAGAGAAGTTAGGATCAGCCTCAAGTCGATTCCTAATCGATTGATCTGATTCGATTTGAAGCTTTAGGGGGCAAATAATATAAGAGAATGCTATATTAATCCCTTTTTCTTGGGTGAAAAGTGCTATGTTTATTTGAGCTATGTTGCTTAAGGTTTTACGTCAGATGCCCAACTTATGTGTCATCCTTTCTTCTTTCTTTTTCGGAAAAGATTCTCTTTCCCTCCTATGTTCAGCCTTGTGATTAATGTATACTGTTAAACATAATGAAAGCTGGAGCCATGCCCAACCATCTCCAAAAATAATTTAGGAAAAATATCTTATTGCTTGAAAGATTTGTCACCTTCACAGGTGTTTTGTGAGGCTACATAATCATTCCATTTCATTTTAAGCCTAGTTTTGAAATTGTAGGTTTAATCATCAAAGCTTGGCAACCAATTTTCATGTATGGTCAGCCTCAACTTTCTCTTCCCATCATGTATATAGACAATGAAATTTGATCACTAATGCTCTCGTTGCGTTCAGAACTCATAATTGACTTTCTATTTTGTGGTAGAATCGGCCTCCCCCTCTTATTTCCTCTTTTCCGTGTTTAACTTAATATGTACAATTCATCCTTATTTTGTTACTAGAGTTAATATATAATTCTTCTTTTACCAAAATAATAATAATAATAATAATAATAATAATAATAATAATAATAATAATAATAATAATATTTCAAATGGGTTTGAGCTAATAAAAATTCTATTTCCATCATACATGAGCATGATTGACCAATTTACATCTGTTCGAGGAATACTAGGCTTTAGTGGTGTTAGTTTGAGCTTGAAAAAAAAGGGGCGGGGGATACCTTTTTTTTGGGGGGGGGGGGCTTGGGCTAGGATTTCTAACATATGGGACAATGCTTTAGTTGAGAAATCCCAAGCTTTTCAGTGTAAGGTCAGTTGGACTAGTCCAGGTTGAATTAGGTTTTATATCATTTGAGTCTAGGCAAAGAATCCGTACCCATATGCTTCTTCAGCTTTCTCTTATTCCTTTCATTGTTTTTCTTCTAATACAACAAATTCGAGGGCCAGGATATAGGTATTAGATCTCATCAGCTGTGTTCTACGTTGTTATTATTTTAATGATCTATTTCTTTTCCTTTTACTTTCTTTTTTATTCTTGTCCTTGTTTGGGTCCATGTAGGATGTAGTGACGTCATTAAGTTGAGATAAAGTGATGTTGCTGTATTTTTTGAGATTTTAATAAAAAATAAAAACGTTTAATAGCTCCACATTGATTCAAAGGGCTCCCTCGTAGGCTTGGATACTTGTCTCTTTTTTTTTTTTTGGTGTCAGCTTGGGTACATGTCACGACTAAGGTTTAAAATTTTGTAGGAATTTCACATAAATGAAATAAAATGACTCGAAATTTCATTCAAATATTTTTTGTTTTGACTAGGGGTGCAAGCTTGGCCTTGACGGCCCGAACCTGCCCTGATCCGGAATAAGGACTGACCCGAATAATTTGGCCCTGAGGTCAGACCGACCCTGAAAATTTGGCCTTGAGTCAGGGTCAGGGCGGGTAAGAGTTGATGTCTTTGGCCCGCCAACCCGCCTTGAGCCCGACCCTGGTTTTTGGCCCTGATGTTGACCCTGGTTGTGACCCTGATGTTAATCCTGATTTTAACCTAATTTTAGATATTTTTTGACATTGACATATAAAAAAACCCTAATATGTCCTCTCACCAATCTCTCTCGCTTTCCTTTTGCTGCAAAAGTTCTACGTTTAATAATCGCTTCACTGATCACTCTCGGACGTTAGAGTTTCAATATCCCACCACATGAGTGCACATTGTGTCATTCCTTCGTCCCTTAACAGACATCACTGCATCGTTCGAGAAATCATCCGTAATGTTCTCCTCTTTGTTTAACATAACATGTAATTTGAGATCTTTGAATTGTTTGCCTTATTAGAATGATCTCTTTGTTTATTATGATAAATAGTTGAAATCTTTTGAATTGTTTGCTTTCTTAAGATGATTTCCTCTTTTTTTACCATAATAGTTAGAGTTATTTGTATTATTTGAAGGTTTGCTTTAGAATATTCTCCTCATGACAAGTAATTTGTGACTGTTTTTTTATCTCGTCTTTATTATTAATATTTTTTATTTTTTAGTTATTTCATATTTTATAGGGTTAGGATATACACAACTCTTGATGGCAAATGAGGGTCAGGATCAATCAGGGTCATCTCGGCCCTTGATGGTAAACCAAGGTCAAGGTCAGGGACAGGGCCAACAGGGTAATCTCGGTTCGGCCAGGCCCTGAAAAATTAGGGCCAATAAGGGCAGGTACGGGTTGGGCTTGGATTGAAGTTTTGTGGCCCTGAGTTAAGGTCAAGGTGGGTTTGGGCCCAGCTAAGGGGACTTAGAGTTGGGATAGTGTTTTAAGAAGCCTGGCCCAACCTGGCCCTGTTGCACCCCTAGTTTTGACAGTAGAGTGAAATTCGAAATTTAGAACAAAAGGAGGTCCGTGAAATAGTTATGGAGAATCCTAGTGACTTCTTGACCAAATACTAAATCTATCGTGAAAGAAAACGATCGCATCCCTTGGAGGAACCTATCTAGCTCATCAAACCCATATATATTTGTATATTGGTTAGGTCTAGCTCATTCAACTTGAAGAGATTCGTACATCAATTCAGGTCCAGTTCAACCAATCCATAGAGATTCATACCAACTTGGGAGACTTGTACATTGATTCGGTCCAATTCAACTTGACTTTGATAGATTCGTGCATCAATCCAATCCAATTCACCAATCCGGAGAGATTTGTACATCTGGTTCAGTTCAACCCCAACCTAGAATGGTTTATACAACAATCCGGCTTAGTTCAACCCTAACCTAGAAAGGTTTGTACATCGATCCGATCTAACTCAACCTTAACCCATAAGGATTTGTATATCAATAGAACTAATAGAAGAGTTGATCAAAGCTACAAGAGCTTTGCAATTAGAAGGACACAGATGTTCTTGATTTGAATACTTTAGGCTAACAATAGCCCATCTCTAATTGCTTTGGCTTCCATCACATATGCAAAAATGCATAGTTATGCTTACACTTTGTAGCAACAACCATTGTGTTTCCTTGTCATTACTCCTCTGCCACCATGAAAAGGGTTAGAATTCCAAGCACCATCTCAAAAGACGATGAGATGAAGAGGAGATCGAGAAGGAAGGGGAGAGCGTAAAGAAATAGCGATTTTCGGGGTATTCCTATTCCTACAAAAACCCTACTGATGCTAAGAAGAGACAAGTTAGTATGATAGAAAATAAATGAGTACTTCTTAGCTTTCCAAATTTGCCTGGTGTAGTTGAGAGTTATGGTGGGTAAAAAAGTCTATATGCTCACTAGGAGGTAGGAGGTCTGGAGTTTGTTATCTATTTCCACTCTTTATCTAAATAAAAAAAAAAAAAAATCACTTCCACTTTGTAAGAGGATATAAAAGGTAAAGACAAAAACAAAGAACTCTTACTAGAAAGAGCTGCCTTATAAATACGGAGTAGAAAGTCTGAGGGGTATAATTTGGAAATTTTGAAATATCAGGGTGAGGGGTGAAGGAGAGGTAAAACTTTGGTTTTGTAGGGGAATCTTGAAAAGAACTTCTAGTAGGAGAATTTGAGTAAATATAAGATGACTATAGCGGAGTGACAGAAATTGCCCGCGAAGTATTACAGACTTCGAGCAGATCAAGCTTCAGTCGTAGAGCTCGATCAAAGATTCAAAGTAGAAATCCATTGTTCAGCGTCTGCTTATTCAGATTCTGGAACGTAATTAGGGTTTCTCGAGTGAGAAGCTTTTGGTATAGTCGTTCCATTTCCCAGACTTCAATAGATGAGGATCTTACAGTTGGGTCTCGCAATTGCTTTGACGTCAGGTTTAGGGGCGACTCTCATCTACATTGCAGGAGTCTCGAATTTGTTTGGTAAAGTCTTTCTGTAACTTCTCCATTTGCCTTACTTTTAAATCTTGCATATTCTTGGTTAAGCTTCGGTAGACTTAAACCTTTGCGGTTGGCCTTTTGATTTCTATAGAATTTCTAGACTCGTTTTCAACATCACAGGCAAGATTTGATGTTTCTTTATCCTTTTTTTTCCCATTTATTAAACCTCTATCTTAATGGCGGATTTCTTTTTCTACAGATGAGAAATCTAGCATATCGGATGAAGATTTGAGTGCATTGCTAGCCTTGCAGAGCGGGTTCAAGAAGTGTGTGGTGAGTATTACTATTGATACTCATGAATTGTTGCTCAGCCTTTTCAAATTATGTTTTGTTGTAATTTGCATTGTGTCACACCATGTTGTGTTGTAATTTTTTTTTAAAAAAAATTTATATTCAATCGTTGTAAGGTTCTCTCTTATCTATGTAAATCAAGCGCAATGTTTAGACAAATTGCAGATGCTAGTCAGGTGGATTGGATTCCAAATAAAACTCTAATAAATTAATAACACTAGAAGAAATGCAATATTCTATTTGTACATGCCATGTACATGATCTGAGGCTTTGGAGGCTCTGTCTGTTCTCTTTCTCTTCCATTGAAACATGCATTTCAAATTTGAGTTACTATGTTGTCTAGAACGCTCCTCATCTGATTTGCATATTCTGCATCTTTAAAGAGAGAGTGACTTTCAATTTTTTATGACAATTAGTGGCTGAGATCCATTATACTCTATGCACACCAAGTGCACCATCCAGATGCAGGTATGGAAGACCACTAAATGGAAATGAATAGTCACATGTATTCAGTCTTTAAAATTGCACCTCACAGAAGATATACTATCTGTACCTTCGGTTGCTTGAGCTTTGATTTTGGAGTGCACCATTCATTCTCTCCTGCTTCTGCCTTGAGAGGTACATTTGAAATCTAAGTAATTGTAGCGTAAAGCCCTCATTTGACTTGCATATGTGTAGTAATCGGGGCCAAATAGCTACAAGCTATGTGTGTGTGTGTATATATATATATATATATATATCAGCTAGCAGCCGACAGCATCCAAATTAGCTATTTAAGGGTTCAATCCATAACAAACAAAAACAAGCATACTGCATGCCATGTGCAAAACTAATAATTCATGGGAGCCTTTAGGTTGTGCAGGAGATTTATTCTTCATCATTTCCATGGTGATGCTTTCCACAGTGCTAAGCATCCCACTGTTCTTTGATGTTTTGTGCGGTGTTCCTTTGAAGGAAGAAATTAGGGGGTTCAAAACAAAAACTGTTCAAGCACAGCAGTCAGCTTGTGTTGGGCCACTACTAGTGCGGCTGTCTTTCTGCTAGAGTCCTTCTCTCAAGCTGAAGATAATGGTCAGATGTACCTGAAAATTAGGTTTTAAATATTGGGATCGAATTGGCTGGATGCCTGGATCAGCTGAATCCATTCTACTCCTTGCAAATTAAGCCAAACTTGGATTGGATCAGTGGAGTCCAATACTTATACTGCTGATAAAGATATAAACCAAGGGGTGTTTGATGTATACCAGCATAGGGGGAGTGTCCCTACCGTGGCTGGATTATCTCTTACTTTTAGTTTATCATTTCCTTGTTGGGCTACACTTAGGCTAGTACTTTGTTTCCTGAATTAGTTAGATTAGGATTCCTATTTCTTAATTCCACAAGGTCTCTATTTGTAATGTTATTGGTTTTGATTATCATAAATACTCAATAAGGGGGACTGCCAAGCCATCGGCTGTTAGTCTCTTTGGCAGTCCCTTCGATTCTTCTCCATCAATCTCTCTCTTGCAGTTATGGGTTACAGATCTTGGGTTTGTCACAATTGCATTTTACATTAAATATTTATTAGGAGTGTTGCTAGTGGAGGGTCAACCCAGGAGAATAGGCTGATGGTCTGTAATCCTATCCCCTGGTGGTCAATTTCTGGTAGCCTTTTTGAATATATAAACTTGGGACTTAGGGTAATATGGCTAGTAGTAGTATCAGTCAGTAGTGAGCTTTTTTTTTTCTTCTCATTTTCATTATTTATTTCATCTATTTATTTAAGACAGTAACTTGTGCTCTTCGTTATGATTCTTATTGTTTTATTCTGGACAAGAAAATGCTTCAATGGATTTACATCGTGACCTAATGCTGCAGAGTGCAAATGGCTTGGGATTACAAGCTTTGGATGGTAGAGATTATTGCCAAGTTACAATCCAGTTTCCTGATGACACTATTCCCAAGTGGGTAGGTACTTTAGTTTGTTTATGGATCATGAACACTTTCCTAGTTAACATGGACATGGACACAAGCATGATTGCTGTTCAACATGGCACCTTATGGGAAAATTATATGGTCTTACACAGGAAACAGAAGTCTGATTGGTATCCAACATGGTAAAATTTTGAAAAATTAAATATTTTTGTTGCATGGTTCTTATGTGGTTTGTACAGGGAAAAGCTTGTCATTGTTTTGGACAAACGTAGGTTGTCCAACATGACAGGCCTGGGAAGCCAAACGGAAGGTTATCATAGTGAAACCATTACGAAGAAAATTATCTTGTTATAGGATTCTCTCTCCCACGATTAATTTTAGGACATAGTATCCTCTCATTCACCTCATTTGTTTTTGTACACATTATATCCGCAGAGGGATCCTAAATCAGGAGAACTTGAAGGCTTGTCATTCAATTTTAATCTCTGCGAAGCTGTTGCTACATGGGAACGGGTAAGATATTGTTTCACAATTCACTAACAAGGTTAATGTTTTTCTTTTTTTTTTCTTTTTTGTTTGTTTCTTTGGTCTTAAATTTGATTAGTATCACATTCTTTAAGATTATTTCCCCCCATTTGAGTGTTGGTAACCCCCTCCTCCCCACCTGAAGGTACTGCTTATGGTCTGGATTCAGTTTGTTGCTTATTGCTGTGGTCTACTCTGAATTGTGCAGGTCAGGAATAGTACAACAATACTGACAAGGGAATTTATTAATGCTCTACCAAATGGATGGGAGGAATATGCGTGGCGTAGGATCAATAAGGGCAATCTTCTGTAAGTATTTATGATTTGGTGTTATAAAATTTTTAAAAATAGTAAAACATAGACAGAATTATTTAGTAACCGAAAATTAAATAGAGAAAGAGCTAGTTCTATCAGTTTTTCTCCGAAAACCTTGTGGCACTTTCCAATCACTTCAAAAGATATATGAAAACCTCAAAACCTGTCCAAGAATTAGTAAGTAATCTGTCAAGGAATTATATCTATTGTGCGTTAAAGATCTTGTCAAGTATTGTTTAGTTTTCATGCGACCTTGACATCTGTATTTGTGGGATAGTCTTGGGATATAGTAGGAAGGCAATGTTGAGGTACTTATAAAGACTTGGATTTTTTTTGCTATGGAGATATTTTAAAGTCGTATATGGTCTGACCTCTCTCTCTTCCCCCTCCCCTCCCCACCAATGGGGAAAAAAAAAATCCAGCAATCACTGTGAGAATAGGACACTATGCATGGAGAAACTTGCTTTGGTACTCCCTGAAACACCGCCATTTGTTCCAAGGCAATTCCGTCGATGTGCTGTGGTTGGCAACTCTGGAGATCTTCTGAAAACAAAGTTTGGCAAGGAGATAGATGCTTATGATGCTGTTGTCAGAGAAAATGGAGCTCCAGTCCAGGTTTCATTTCCATTACTTAGATATTTCCTGCTATTTTACTCGCTTCTCAACTATTTTACATACTTTCTCTGCCTTCTTGTGCTATTGAATTATACATTTGTACTTTTGTGTGCTTTCTTGTATTACAGAATTATACAGAGTATGTAGGTAGGAAAAGCACATTTCGCCTTCTTAATAGGGGATCTGCCAAGGCACTTGATAAAGTTGCAGAGTTAGATGGTAGGAACTAACACTTAAACAGTTCTTTGACCCATCGTACACTAGTAGAGGCATGCTAAAGATTGTGTTTTACAGAAACTGGGAAGGAGGTCTTGATCATTAAAACCACAATTCACGACATCATGAGCAAAATGATTCGGGTTTGTATCTCGTTTTATTCTACTTGCTTGGTTTTACAGGATATTAGGGTTTATTCCTTATCTGAATGGTTTTATACTTGCATGGTTTTATGTTTTGTTTATTTATCATTATATAGCTCTTTTTGTTGCCATTAGTGGGTTTACCTGCGGAAGATGTGTTAGTTTTCTCTATTTTGGAATCTAACACACTTTTATGACCTTAAGACTTTGACATAGGTTCAGAAAAATTTCTTACAGCTCAAAAAATAGCTGAATGTCTAATTTTTGTTCTGTTTGCCCTTGTTCTGGTTAAGAAATTAGCAACGCAAGTCTTGTTTGTATCGAGTCCTTAAGTTGCAGATGAAACATCATGGGTAGGTTATGGTTTCTGTCCGTTACATAGAGTTTGCTCACTAATACATCAGTTTTACTTCTGGTTTCCCGTACTTAAATGGCTATATATGTGAAGCTTGAAGTTGTGCTTCCCATCTTGGCTAATATCAAGCTTGAAGTTGTGCCTCCCATCTTGTTTTGCTAACTTTGATTACTTCCATTTGCCTTCTATTCTTTATCACCTTTGATTGTTGACAAACTAACGAGTTATAGAGTGAAAAAGATAAATCATGAATTTCTTGGGATGATTTTTCATTTCAATATATTTCCACCTTATGCTCTTTCTTTTAGCAACTTATTGATTATTATGCGTTCTGCAGGAGGTTCCAATACGCAACCCCGTATATCTCATGTTAGGTACATCTTTTGGTTCAGCTGCAAAAGGAACAGGTCTCAAGGCTCTCGAATTTGCTCTCTCCGTTTGTGAATCCGTTGATATGTATGGTTTCACAGTGGATCCGGGTTATAAAGAATGGTAAATGACCATTCAAGCATTTATTTCCTCCTGAAAAAATGCTAGTATTATTTAATATGTTTGCCTGATCATGAACCTTGTGTTTTCTTTCAGGACTAGATATTTCTCTGAGTCTCGTCAGGGGCATACTCCATTGCATGGCAGGGCATACTACCAGATGATGGAATGTTTGGGAGTAAGTGTTCTGGGAGATCTATTTCATTCCTGAACCTTCTGTATTTATGAAATGTTCCACAGGAAGGGACAGCCAGGAGCTTTCCTCCTCACCTAGCCATACATGTGGTGCATGTGCAGGGATGAGAACCCACCAATTTCTCTGTTAGAAGATCACACTGGGCAAAAAAAAAAGAAGTCGATTCAATTATCCATACCCTTTTGATGTCGCTTCATTTGCAGGATGGTCTTTCATATTCATTTTCAAACTGTCCATGATCAGGTTGGTGAGATTCAGAGCAACCCAGTGCACGAGGCTCCCGCTACTGTAGGGTCTGTGACCAACATGTTGCAATAGTGCAACTTAACCGTTGATTAGATTATCTAATCTAATAAAGTATCTTAGCTGGAAGATTACGTAGGTGAGATGCAGTGAACATTGGGTTCATTCCCTTGCATGGTGGCCACATGTATGGCAAAAATAGGGTCTCAATGATCCTATTCTCCCTTCTTGACATGAGTTCTTACCTCTCCTTAGCCATTCCTGATGTAGATATGTTTTAGGTTTCACAGAATTCACTCTCCGACGTGAGCTAACTCCTAATTATGTACTTATGGATTTTTTATGGTCTTTCTTAAGCTTGTCAAAATCCACTCCCCGATGCGGACTGATCCTAACCGTGTAGTGAAGTGGGCACCCAGCCGTAGTACGCTAACTGCAGCAAGAATTGCATCGGAGAAACAGTTGAGGTAACTAGTTCTAGCACCTGACCCCTCTTTAATCTTGAAGTGTTGATGGAATAAAAGTGATATAGTTAGGATGGTTAGGACTGCCAATTTTAGAAATAGCACTATTATCCTTTTTTGTGTAGGCATCCTGGTGCACAGTTCGAGTCTCGGCACTAACCTAGTTGAGGGAAATCATCAGGTAGACTATCTGTGTTCCATTAGATCATCCTTCCACTGTACTAGACCCTGTGGCAGAGATCCTGGTGATTGTTCTGTTAAGCGGTCCACCGTGGATCTTATGCTAAACTCACCTAGATCTTTGAAAATCTTAAAATACCCAGTTAGCATCCTTGTTCAGTTGTTCCTCTTCTCTTTTGTTCTTCCTTTTTGACGTGCCAGAATAGCAAAGTGAGTGGTCTAAGAAAGGGCAATTTAATTTGTATTAGGGCTATGAAGGGCAGTGCGGCCAAGTCTATTTTCTGTTATCAGAGAACCTTAATATTTTCAGAGATCTTTTAAGCAGACATACCTAGATTCCTTCTGCTGAGCCACTTAAGGGTATGAAATTATTAGAACATCTTTGTGGGCTACCTGGTTTTAAGCTTTGAAAAGTTGTTTGAGGTGGTGGCCATGTCCATCGGAGGCCTATGGATGCCCTAGTAAGGAGGAGTGATCTGATCCAGATAGAAGGGTCTAAAAGAGCTAGGGGTAGGCCAAAAATGACCATTGGGGGAAGTTGTGAGGAAAGATATGCTCAAATTAGGTCTTGTTTCAAGTATGGCCTTGGATGGCTAGGATCCATGTAGCGGACCCCATCTAGCTGTGTTCTACTTCGTTACTATTTTTGTCTTTAGTGTCCCTTCACTTTTACCTTTTCTCTTTTCAGTCATTTCTTGGATCCATGTAGCCTACCCCATTAAGTTGGGATAAGACTTTGTTGTTGTAAATGGTGGGAAAATATTTTTGACTCAATGGAGGTTCTTACATTCTGATGGGGCTTGGAAGACACTGGTGATGTAATTGGGGGGAGAGGGTATGGTTCCTGTTTACTGTGTGGTTTTTATGTTATTAGTCAGTGACTGCTAATTTAAACAACCCTTCCTCCCCCCAGTCACCTAAAACACACACACACACACACAAGACACACACACACACACAGACACAGACACAAACACACACACACACACACACACACACACACACACACACACACACACACACACACACAACACAACACACACACACACACACACACACACACACACACACACACACACACACACACACACACACACAGGGAAAAGGGAAAACCATGGTCAATCAGACTCATTCTAAATATTGTGGAATGGTTTTACTAAGCTGCACACCAGCCCCTTTTTTGTTGATTCAGATGAAAATGTAATTTTACGCGTGGTGTGCATGACCACTTTAAATTATGAATGATGAATGGAAGCTTACTTGTAATGTCACTCTATCCACTACAAAATATTCCTGATTTTTTATGCAATACTATCTACCTTCTATTTGACATATTCCAAGTATTTTAATTTTGGCAAGGAAATGATAAAATGGTGGGGAGAGAGTTCTTGGGCATATCTTGAAATCCTTTTCTTTTCTTTTTTTGGGAAGGATGGCTGGGGCAGGATCAAGAGACCCACTAGGGGCATGTTTGATCACCCAGTGGCGCGAGGGAAAGACCAAGAAGATATTTAGCCTCAGAAAGGCTGCTATGGAGCATCAGAAATATGTGAAAGGAACAACCATGTACCCCATGGAACATAGTCCTGGACATGGTATGCTCTGTACAAGAGATATTTGGAATGTTCCGGACTGAGAGATGTATCTGCCCAGTGAAGCATTCTGTACTCACGCTAAAGCATTCATCATCAACTTGGTCATTCCTAACAGTTTGAGTCATTCAGCCCGGTGAGCTTCCATTCCACCCATTAGTAGTGCTCCTACCATTCTAGGAAAGCTACTGTATGATGCATGGGAAATAACCAAATCTCCACCTATGAATTTTGCTTCATTGTAACTAGCTTCTTTTCTTTGGTCCCCAAAGTGTCAAACCGAAATACTTGACATGTCATTGTACTGCTACAAGATTGTTGTAAATTGTAATCGAGCCTTTACTGCTATTCTTGCCTAGTTGGATTATCCTTGATGTCACAGTAGCATACTTATTGTTAAAATTTTTACTGTTCCTGGATTGGTTGTGCCGCTGAAACAATAACCATTTGGTTCTCTCTCCTTTCCTGAAGTCGGTGATTGATTTCTTGAGAAATTGGTCTAGAGGGGGGGAGCGTTCAATCATGGGGCGATGGTATTTCATATTTGGGCCGAAAACACAGCCACCTGAACCAATCTGTCCCAATTCCTAACTCCCAACCTGTGCTTTTTTTTTTCTTGTCCGAGCTCTTTATTATTAACAGAAGTTACAGAACCATTGCCCATCACGTCTGCCATCAATCAAGGTTCGGTTAAAGTTCAACCAACAGAGCTCTGAATCCTACAATGTGATCATGGAGGAATCGGTGTATCAACATTGACTCAGACATCTAGTATATAAAATAAGGACCGAGATTCTCTTCACCTATGGTGAAAGAGGATTCCCCTTACCATGACCATCGGTATCATGAGATTGGCATGGGAAGGGATAGTTTCAAATTCATCGATAGGAGGTGATCTAATATGAACATGTAAAGAATTTGACCCCACAAATCGGCTCATCAACATCCACAGCAACCGACTGGATTAGATAGCTATTTCTAAGTGGTTCTACTTTACTCCAAGATCCATGGATGGTGGCTGGTACCCCTTGTCTAGGGGTTTCACTTTGGCACCATGTCGTTCTTTTGGTGCGAATTGTCAATAAGGAAAGCAAATGGAGGAACGGGGATTACTTCAATGTCGTTTTCCTTGCAGCGAAATGGATTGGGTTGCACCATACGTTGATCCGCACGAACAGTGACAAACAAAGGATTGAGGCGAGAATTGGCCAGTTAGGATTCTTAATCCTAATGGGTCTATGATTACTCCAAGTGGGCGACCCATGAAGGAACTAAGTCAGGACCCAGATGTAGTTCAATTAACATGAACCTTTGTAAAAAACTCATCCCCATAAGGTGAGAGAGTCCAAGATCATGTTAACTCATATCAAATCCCTTTTCTAACTGATGTGGAATCAGCCTCCCATATGATTTATGTATGATATCGTGACATCTTCCTTCTCTATATGCTGAAGGAAAATTTAGTCCTATAAATATCATTCAGCAAACCAAACCTCAAATCTAGAGGGTAAAAAACAAGGATTTAATTTTCCTTTAACCCCAATTCTCCAATGATGTTGTGTCTTGTGACCCTAAAATTAGACTCTGGGTGTAGATGACTTCAAGGCCCACGGCCCCAAGCCCAAGCCCAAGCCCAAGCCCAAGCCCAATCCCAATCCCAAGTTACCGTGATTTTTCCCACGTGTTGAAAAATATATGAGCACTCGTGTGACGCAAGCTGTTCACCATTTTATCGTGCTTTTCTTTGCAAAGTTCACATGTCAATATCGGATCCTTCTGTGTAGGACACGTGCCGTCAACAGAACACACGAGAAACTGAGAAAGCAATTTTTCGTTTTCACTTCGGGTCGGACTCTCTACCCTCTCCACGGAAAACCCAAAAGCCCGGCTATTGTGGTCATTAATTATAGCTAAGTAGGGGTGATTAATCAAAGGGGCTTGGCGAAAAAAGCAGTATTAGGTTTACATTTCTCTCTTTTCTTTTCGCTCAGTCACTCTCTCCTCTCTCTCTCGTTTACTCTTTCTTCCCTTCCCGTGCTACAGAAAAAGCAACCAAGGCTTCTCCCATCAATTAATATTTCCTTCCTCGTTTCCTCTCTCTCTCTCTTCACTATTGTAGTTTTAGTGAGAGATAATAATGGAAAGAGTGGTGTGACACTAATCTGTTGGTACTTTGTCCTCGAAGCAAATCTCACTTAAAACTACCAACTATCAACAACATATCATCGATCACTTCCTTGTCCTACGAGCCCTTCTCTTCTGCCACTTTTAATCTCTCTATTTCTCTCTCTCGCTCTTAGTTTTCACTTGCAATGGCAGAGTTGCAGCCCGCAGAAGGTCCGATGAACGGCGGAGCAGCTGTTGGAGCAACCGTAGGAGTTTCATCGGAAAATATGGGCCCTTTTTTGGGCTCCAAGAGGCAACGTCGACCCAGCGTTCGATTAGGTGACATCGGCGACCAGCCAGCGACGCTTTCTTACGATTCGTACGTCCGGCGAACCAAGCAGTGGAGGCTTCCAGGCGAAAACAACGAGTTCAAGTATCGGAACCCCTCTCTGAAGGACGCGAGTACCGCTGCCAAGACTTCCAAGACTCGACCTCTAACCAACTTGGTTAATGGCGGTGATTGCCATGAAACCCTAGATGGTGAAGACAAGAATCTCTCCGGGGATGGCAATTTGGATTTGCTGGCGATTGGGAACCGTAAAGGGAAGGATTTGAAAGCGAGGAGAGGGGGAGGCGGGACTGGGGGAGGAGGCACGAAGAGGGTCAGATCCAATTGGGTCTCCAAGGTTGACGATGGTACGGAAGGAGAAGACAAGTTTAGCGGTGGAGATGATGGGGGCGAAGGATACAGAGATTTCGATCCGGAGGGTTCGGAAAGCCCCCTGAAAGAACAAAGCCCGATTCAGTCACTGGAAAATATGGCTGTTGATTTGCGACAAACTTCTGATAGGGGGCATGGGAATGAAAGGGAGGTGCAATTTCCCGGGCCGAGAAGACTGCATCGGGCTAGGGTTTCGGAAAGCAGAGATCATGATGCCGTCGAATTGGATGGCCCATCGGATACTGATGCTAGGGATTGGAAGTGCGGCACTAGTGCGGATGGGAACGGGATAGGCGAGAGGGAGAGGGAGAGGGAGAGGGAGAGGTTTCGGTCTCGGTCTCTGGAAGATGGTGTGCGGATGTGGCTCAATGGATTGGGTTTAGGTCGCTATGCACCTGTCTTCGAGATTCATGAGGTGGATGATGAAGTTTTACCGCTCTTGACGCTGGAGGACCTCAAAGATATGGGGATAAATGCCGTTGGTTCTAGGAGAAAAATGTACTGTGCAATACAGAAGCTCGGAAAGGGCTTTTCTTGAGTCTCAAATCTATAATGTTGTGGATGTAATTGCTGAAAACCCAGGCGATGGCATATTTGAGAATACATGTCTGGGATGGTTTTGAGCTCCTGGTTCTATCTTATATTTTTAGTGGTTACTTACTGTTTTGGAGCTTACATTTCCTTCTCTTAATACAATCTTTTGTACATTTTTTTGGGTAAAATGATAGATGTACTCTTCGCCTTGCTGAAGCAGTCCTCTTAAGTGTCGACCAAGACTCATTTTGGTGGTGTTAGCACAAGTTAATTTGAAACAGTAAAAGATAATCCAAATTTGGAAAGAAAAATTTGTTTTTATGTCTGTTCCTAATCATCTCCTCATTATCTGTTATGCATTGAACTATTGTTGACATTCATTGGATATTTTACTGGAGCATATGCTAACCATTGAAACATGTTTCTCATGTGACAAGCTTTTTCTTTCACTTTGTGGCTTATGTTATGACAACTGTTCCATGCATTATGTTAGTCTCTTATGCATTGGAGGTGATTTCTTTCCCCTTTACTTTGAATGAATCTCTGATCTCACAGGAATCCAAAGAGCGTCTCTGTTTTGTTGGCCTTATTCTAGGTGTATGTGCAACATCCTTTATGATCTCCCTCTTCACATGTATGATTGAACCAAGATATTACCATAATAGGAGTGGTCACTTAGAGGTATCTGTTCATCATCAGTCCTACACCTTATTGTAATTAGAATTAATTGTAAAATCTTCCAGTTATGGTTGTAACATGGCACTTACCTCCTCTGGTTTATTCCATGAAAACAGTATCTTCATAAATAAGGTATTCCTTGGGACCTCCCGTTTTGTAAACCAAGAAAACTCAACCATAACTAGTGCACAGAGGTATGTATTCAGTGGAGACCCGTTGTAGTAAAACTACTTTCTGAAATCCTTTTTCTTCCTGCCCCCCCTCCCCCTTTTTTTTATTTTATCTTATAAAAATCGTGAAGAAGCTCTGTTTCTGCTCGAGGATAGCTTTGTAGTTGTAATGATTTGGCTATTTCTAATTCTCTTTTAGCAGGCATCTTTTGGTTCCCTGAACTGGAATAGCTTGAAATGCAATTCATGAGCTGTATCAGGTTGGCTTATCTCTGCAGCTTATATTTTCATGCTTTGGTTGATGGATTATAGTAATTATCATGTACTTTTTAGTTTCTAATGGATAAAACATTCCTGTTATTTCCATGACGGTCTCCGATGTACAGAATTGATATATGATTTTCTACACTCTTTTTGCTGCTTATTTATGACCACCCAATATAAACAACATTCCCCCAAACTGTTGTATATTTTCAATATAGCTGCTGAGCAAAAGAGTGACAAACATGCATAAGCATCCTAAAATTCTGTAAGATATGCAATTCATCCATCTAGATGCTGTCTTGCAAGCTGTGTATACTCAGCAGTATGTTAAAAACTTGTTGCAGAAATGAATGTGTTTTATTGCAAGTGCTTTTGTCACTGATTTGGTTTGCAAAAGTAACACGTGTCTTCATATTTTCTGGTGTCACTAGCCTATGAAAAAAGGGAAAACCTGGTTGTCACCCAGGCAGGCTGACCAAAGTAGTTGTCACCTAGCCTAGAATTAAGGAATAATGGGGTTTGAAAACCCTGTTTGGGTTCGCTATGGGCCCACCCAGTTGTCAAATATCCCAATTACTGGTTGAGTGGCAAAATTAATGTGAACAGTGTTGGGTCATTTGGAAGGAGGAAATAGCTTAGGACTTGAGTGGAAACAATAGCATAAGAAGGGGCCTTCGCAATAACTCGGGATCTAATCCCATAGAGATGATAAATCTTTCGCCTGTAAATTCAATGGGATGAATTGCATCTCGATGAATTACTTAGGAGAGGATTAGATGGGAACAAATTATTAAAGGATAATAATAGCAAATAGGTTTAATTGTAAGTACTGCAAAGAACCTATCTTCTTCCTCATGATGGGAGGAAGAGACCAGCGGCAACCGAAGGAGCTGTAGCTGCTCAAGGGAAGATCGAATGGAGGTGCAACTTCTGGTATGTAATCACCTAGCCCTAACAACCAGTCCAAAGCCAGCCATTATCTAAAAAAAAAAGGATTTGAAATACTAGAACAGGTCACTTGCATTGAAGCCAGAAAATAGAGCAGTTCTGATCTCATGGGACTGTCTCACCTTTCCAGCAAGTTTCACATGTAGGATCGCCCCTGGGATGTATATCAGCATATAAAGTAAGGAAGTGGAAGAATTAGGGATAAGGGAGATCGAACAAATCCCTCCCAACCCTACTGGTTCAGCAGTATCATGAGAACAGAAAGAAAAAGAATAGAAGAACAAGAGGGACAAGGAGGGGCGAGAAGAGGCTGATGAACAGAGGAAAGGAAGAGAACTCAATGAAGAGGGAATCTCGGATATGCGGAACAGAGAGAAGCACACTCAGACAACAGGCTGTTCTGGCCATGCAGGCAACTTTCAAATCAAATTTCTATTCCATTCAATTTTATGTTTGTAGCAAGTTTACGAATATATTTATAAAACTAAAGAGCCCAGTATAAAATAGAAATCAACTCCAACAATGATACATAAAATTGGAAATAACATCAAACAAGGAAACTGAAGTAAGACTCATATCTAACTCTTATCTAAATCTCTCATAAAAAGATAATTAAAATTACAATGAATTCCGATCACTTATCTAGCCTGGTATCAGTAAAAAGTGGTTCAATAAGGAACCAGACCCTTTTCCTCTTCTACGATATGCATCAGGTAAATTTGTCATTTTACCCAGGCGGAAGGTGGAGATTCTAGCAATCTTCCTCTTTTCAGCAGACAGTTTTACTGTTTTAAGTTCTCCATTCACTGGGTTCATTCATTTGAGAGTAAGGTTTAGATTTTAGGTCCACAGTTAAGGTTTAATGGTTTATGACTTCATGGTTTTACAGATTAAGGTTTAGAGCTCCAGGTGATCAGATTCCATGGAGATTCCACTGATCACATCATTTTCCAGAGAGAACTCAGCCTTGGGGTGATAATTGAGACAATCAGCCTAACACCCCCCTTCCCCCTCCAAGGTCAGTTGCTTGGTTGATGTGTGATAAATTGGATTTGATGACATAAGTTGTTGATTTTTTGTTGTATAGGTGATACGAAGTAAGGGAAAAAAAAAACATCTCAGCTTGAAATATATATATATATATATATTGGTGTGTGTGGAAGGTCTCAATGGTTTTAATTGATGATACTGAATTATTTGGTCCTCAATAGCGTGGAATGCTGGAATGGTGTAGTAAGATCATGTGGTCGACCCCAAGTAGTTGGCCTCATTTTTCTAGGATCTTTGGTTCATCTAATAGTCTAGCATAGGAAAGTGTGATGAATGAATCAGTGTCATCTAATTATGGATCTGGATTTTTAATGAATGTTAACTGCATAGTACTGGTGCCCACTGCTACACTTGATACATACAGTAGCATGTCTTTAGTAGCAAACCCTAGGTTTTTTAGTTAATAAGGCTCTGTACTGTAACATTCTAAAAAATGGGTTCTGATATTTTTTTATTTTTTTGAAATAGAAATGAGGTAAAACCTGTATGGAAAGCCCGGTTCAATTTCTTGTTTTTTTGAAATGAACCGGACACTTATGAGACTTTTGAATCCATTTTTTGGAGCATAAAATACTTGCTTTTCACTTTTAGAATTCATTCTGAGCAAAAGGCGTTGAAATAGGTATCACTTATAAGTTATGAAGGGTAAATGGGGAAATTACCCTCAAAACATAACAAAGTTATGTTTCAAGGAACCCTAACCCCATTTTCACTTGCAGGAGGCGAGAGGCGAGAAGGAGACGAGAGTATGCGGATCTTAAACTACCTGAATCTCTCAAGCAATCATCTCGTTGGGGGCATTCCTCCGTCAATCTCAACAATGCAAAGCTTGACTTCAGTGGATTTCTCCTACAACAATCTGTCTGGTTTGGTTTCAGGCACCGGTCAGTTCAGTTACTTCAATTCCACTTCCTTCGTTGGCAACCCCGAACTCTGTGGTCCATACTTGCGGCCTTGCAAATCTGGTGACGGCGACCAACAAACCCATGTGAAAGGCCCACTCTTTGCTTCGATAAAGCTCCTCCTAGTCATTGGCCTTCTTGTCTGCTCGATAGCATTTGCAGTCGCTGCCATCTTCAAAGCTCGGTCACTGAAGAAAGCTAATGAGTCCAGGGCGTGGAAACTAACGGCTTTCCAGCGTTTGGATTTCACTTGTGACGACGTCTTGGAAAGCTTGAAGGAAGACAACATCATAGGGAAGGGAGGTGCTGGTATTGTGTACAAGGGCATCATGCCTAATGGCGACCAGGTTGCCGTGAAAAGGCTGCCGGTGATGAGCCGAGGATCGTCTCATGATTCATTCTGAGCATTTGCTCTGTTAAGTTCTTACAGGGAGTGGGTTCTAGAATTTATTTTGAGTTTACTAATTTTGACATAATTATGTTCCTTTAGATTATGGAGGTTGAAATTTTATGAGGTTTGGTTGATGATTTATTTAAAAACTGATGTGGGGTTGTGCAGAGTATGCCTACACACTGAAGGTTGATGAGAAAAGTGATGTGTACAGCTTTGGGGTGGTTCTGTTGGAGTTGGTGAGTGGTAGAAAACCAGTGGGTGAGTTTGGGGATGGGGTAGACATTGTGCAGTGGGTGAGAAAGATGACTGATTCAAACAAGGAAGGAGTCCTAAAGATCCTTGATCCTAGACTCTCCTCAGTTCCTCTACATGAGGTGATGCATGTCTTCTATGTTGCAATGCTGTGTGTGGAGATATTCTTATTTGTCTCATTCAATTTAAGTTATTTGGGTAATAATGATTTTCATAACTTAGAATTTATTAAAAAACCATTGACTATCCTTAGATTTTATTTAAAAATCACAACTTTGACACCCATGGTGAAGATGGCACTTTATGTAAATATTGGTTTCTAACAGAAACGATTCTGTTAAGTACGAACCATACATGTTTATGTTTCTTTCAGGTTACAAAATCAATTTTTTTTTTGCGATTACCATACAACATTTAAGATGCAGAATCACTCCAAAAAAATAAAAATGCAAAAAAGTGTGTTAGCCCTAAAATCATGTTAAAAAAACAGAATCGTTACAGTACAGAGCCTAAGTGATGTTAAGTTGCCATGTGAAACACTTATGGATTGTAACCCCCCCTGATGGAGGGCCTATAGAGAAAGGGAAGAAATCCCTGAGCGAACTTAGAGTTGTAGAGGAGAAGAGAAGAATAGCACAAAGCGGGGGGGAAGGGGTCACACGTCTTGCGCTATACCCGGCACTAAAAACGTTTAATTCAATTCGTGATTCAAAATCTGTCTAATTACTTGGGTTACATGCCTTTATATAATAAATTGAAATTAAAACTTGCCTAATAAAAATTTAAGACTAAAATTAGCAACCTTTAATTACTTCATGAATTCTAACTAATGAAATTAGAAATAAAATAAACTCAAATTGATAACTCGCTAATTGACTAACAACCACCCAAAAATAGAAGATTGCAAATATTTCCCAAATAAAATAAAATCCTAAAGATCCTAAATCCAAAAATCCAATTAGATTCAGATCATCTCAGTTGAGATTGCCTGAAGGGTCAACTCGGTTCAGCCTCAATTCTGCATCACCCTCCCCCCCTCCACCCCCCAAAAAAGAAGAAAAGACCACTTATTGGGAAATTAGTAATTACTTGGTGGTCAATTTGAAGAAACATAGGGCCCTTGCTACGAAGGCTTGGTACAATCTGGTGAAATAGCAATACTATTTGGAGGTATTGATCTGTTCTGGGTATTTGTGTGGATGATGTTTTTTGCATAGCTGAAGTCTTCCTTGGAGCAGTGACTCAGAAGTTAGAACGATCTGAAGTGCAGATGAGAATTGTAGGTTATAAGTTCACTGAAATGGAGAGTCAACAACAAACAACAAACTCAGCTTTATCCCAACTTAATAGTGTCGGCTACAGATTCATGCAAAGCAAAGAAGGGAAAACTGAGGTCCAAACATGAAAAGAAATGAAGAAAACAAGAAAAAAAAGAAAAGATACAGATAAATGACAGAGAGGTGAAAGTAAGAGGAAAGAGGCACAACCTAGCAGAATAGGAAACATTTCTCTAAATGGGATCGGCTACATGGATCTTGCCCTCCAATAGGCTCTATCTGAGGCCATACTTGGGGCAAGGCCTAGACTATATGTCATTCCTCACAACCAAGTTCTCTGAAATGGAGTCATTGGACTTGCAGTGAAAATGATTTGGAGTGCATTGGCTATAAGTGATATGGTTGGTGAAATGCCATACCCTTTAAAACCAGTGGTGACAACTGTATATGGAAATGAATGATGCTTTCTTGGAAGCTTCACTTTTCATTGAAGCATTGACTTAATAGTGATATGGGCTGCAGCTGAATATTGGGGCATTTATATTCTTTATATTTTCACAAGGTTGGCTCATTGCTTTTGTGCGAGTTCATGATTTGTTAAGAGATTTTGGAAAAGTGCCTTGGTACTAGCAGTTCATATTTTAAAATCTGGATGTATTTTTGGTGGTTTATCTGATTGGACAATGTGTTGGCAAATCAATCAGATGCAAATTGGAAGGATTTTCATTTCCAACTTGGTTTTGTGGCATTACAACCACAACAAAGTGAGCTTCATCCCAACTTAATGAGGTCGGCTATATGGATCCAGACACATTGATAACAATGATAGATAAATGATGAAAAAAGCAATATGGAGAGTGAGAGGTGAAAAAGGAAAGTAGCAAAGTAAGAGGAGAGAGAACACAACCAGCAAGACAGAAGAATCTCAGGTAAATAGGGTCGGCCACATGGATCCGTGCTCTCCAATAGGCTCTATCCGATATCATACTTGGACAAGGCCTAAATTGCACATATCATTCCTCACAACTTCTCCCATGGTCATTTTAGGTCTGCCCGTAGCTCTCCTATCACTCCTTCTTAATGGGGCGTCGCTACTAAGGTTCAAAATATATGGTTTCGACCCTTCGGGAGACCAAAATTTAAGTCGAAATCTGGAAAATTTAAAGGAAGCCTGGGAAAATTTTCCGGTTTGGTGGAAAATTTAGTTTTGACCCCCAAAATGTGTTTTTTTTTGCCTAATTTTTTGTGTCCATCCTATTTTAGACATAACTCATTTACATAATTAGTTTTATGGAAAAAAATACCCCAAGTCATACTTGTGGTGTTGACCAAAATTTGTTGATGTACATTGAGTCATTGAAACTATACTACGTAAGTACATATATAAGTTACTGACTAAAAATGTGAAACATATAATTAAAAGTTTAAAACAAACAAAACATAATGTAAATGATCCAAATTAAATAATAATATTGCATAATTGTGAGTTATCTCTCATCAAGTCTCAAGTCTCAAGTCTCAACACTCAATACTTAACGTTCAACATTCAACATTCAACACTCAACACTTAACAATCAACACTCAACAGTCAATTTCAATGAGAGTGTCTAGGCAGTTCTGGTCCACGAGCTGCGTACCACTATAGATGTCGTAGCCACTCCTCTGAATGCCTAAGTGGTTCTAGTCCCTTCCTTAGGTAGATTTACTATGAATGTGCAAGATCCAAGCTTAAAATGAAGATATGATGACACAAGGGAAAAATCTTAAGTGTTTTCCAAAGTTTCCCGCTTCATAGAGAAGAAATAGGGGAGATGATCAAAATTTCGAAATAAGAAGGCTTGGTTTCCCATTTAAGAAGGTTTTATAAAGGTTGGTTCAACCCAAAAGGTCGAACCCATTGGTCCACTCGAAAATTCTCACATTTCAGTCGAAATGTGGGAATTTTGGTCAATACTGGTCGAACCACGGACTTTTAAAAGTCACATGGTATTTGGTATCGGAGTCATGGGATACTGTCGAAATGTGGGAAATTGCAACGGTTTCGGTGGAAATCTTGAACCATGGTTCTATGCACCCATGCCAAACTCCTAGTTTTTTCCATGACTTGTTTTGGCACATTGCGAACTCTTTTTGGGCTGAAACTTGAGATGTGCAGCCGGGCGACGAACGAAGAACATAGGGCTTTTCATTTTGTATATAAACAATATGTGATTGAATCTCGAAAACATAGAAATCCTTCCTTGTTTATGGTGCACCCTTTATTCCAGGAAAAGGGTTAAAGATTTAGAGGGAGATTTGCTTTGAAACCCTGATCCCCACTCTAAAACCTTGATAAGTACATTTGGGTGTCAATCGGCCTAGGGAAATTCCGAGAATCTCAAGAAGCTGAAAAAGGAGATTCCCCTATTAATGGGGGAATACTGTTATACGTATGGTCATCTTCCTTAGCTATTTCAATCGTAAAGCAAGAGCTTGGATGTAGATCTGCTCTATGAAGGCTTCAGATACTTCTTTTGGTGCTCTTGCTACTGCTTTGTAGCTTGGATACAGTTGCTATGATTGTCCGGCTATTTTAGGGTTATATTTTGGGATGCTTACCTCTTGCTAGTAAAGCTACTAGTAAGTTCTTGCTTTCTTTTCCTTGTGAAAAAATCCGCAACGACCATCAAATTGCCTAGATTCCTCCAACTGGGAAGGAGATCTTCCAGGCACTGGTTTAAAAGCAAAGAAAAAGCAATGGTACCCTCCCTACCTTCACACTTGTAGCCCAAGGGGCTTCGTTAAATCATCAGCTTATGTAGCCCAGGGTGGTCATAGATCAGCTTTTTTTTTTGGCTCTGCTGATACTCCTACTTTACCTTCCACCAATATTGTTTGATTCTCCCTATTTTAGTTGCATTCGCCGGCTACCTGTTCAGTGAAATACCTCTTTCTTGCAATACATATGGGTCTATCTGTCGACAACTTTCAGTCGACAAATTTCAGCCTGATCCCATCTGCCACATAGCAGAACCATGCGTGCGACCGTGGATTCTTTTCATGGACTGGCAGACCAGGAGATCTTCTGCCTTATTTGCAGTAATAATGTGTAAGAAAAATTAATAATTTATATGTATGCTGTGATTTTCATGCATTTTTCAATGATCATATTTTTGTTCTAAATTTTACCTGAATGTATGTTGCTCTGTATTTTTCCTGAACCTGAAAAATTTACCATTGTTTTTTCTCTCTCCTTAATGTGTCAACATACTCTTATTGGGTGAAAATTGACTAGTGAGATGGGCTTGGGATCCTCTATAACATGGACACATCTATATCTTCCTCTTACTGCCCTGTGGCAACTTGTGAACTATGCAACATTCACCAACCGTAGTTGTATTTAGGCTATACCTTCTCTGTTATAATATGGTATTGTAAATCACAAGGTCAAGGAAGGGCAATGCCATTACATAGACAACCTCAGAGAGAGAAGAGTGAGGTGGACAACCTGAGTGGTATTAAATGCGAGGAGACTTTCTTGATTGGCCATGTGCCAATTTTTTTTGCCACCTCAACTCTATGGCTTGCCATTTATTTAGCCTTTCTGTATTCAGTTTTGTCATTTACATTTTAAGGTTTCTAGTCATAAGATAGCCTCCTGAACGAGTTTTTTTTTGCCATAATGCATGGTGTTTTTGGCCTGAAGTTACCCCAAGTAGATGATAGTGACCATTTATTGAGCCCCTATTGGTTTGTGTTTGTATGAACGTTAACCAAATAGAGCTGGATGTGGAATCCAAAGAGCACAGACCCTACCCCTTAGGGGCTCACCTAGGTTACCTTGTAAACTGGGGAAGTTCTGGCATTGAATTGACTTTGGGCTCCATTTGGCAAGAAGGGAGAAATTTGTGGAGAGTTGTATTGCTTAATTCCTTTATGGAAATGCAAACTGCCAGGGTCTTTTCATGTCCAATATTTCTGTGAATGATGAGGTTGTTGATAAAGTCAAGAACATGCCGTGGAGTTGTTTAAAGGGTACTCCTAGATGTCAGATTTTAGGGATTGGAAACTTCTGATTTCCTGAAGGGTTTGCAAAATTGTATGTGAGTGCACTGAGTGGGTGATCTTTTGGAAGCCAATCTCATCAGGTATAGGAGGTGTTAAGTGTTACTTAGATTTATCAATGTTTTCTTTTTTGGTGTTTTTCACTTATTGGAGGAGGTGACTCAATAAGGGCAGAATTTATGGATCTAAAGGTGGGGTGTACCTGTTGATTAGTGAAGGATGTGTCCGTGTGATGTGAGTGGGTGACTCTCCAAATGTTGAGTTTGGATGAGGAATTCATCTGCAGAACATTGGCTTTATACACCTAGAGGAAATCCCCTGTTTTTTTTAATTTTTTTTTTTGTCTTGTACAGTAGATTTCATTGGATGAATTCGTATTATAGCATATTCAGAGAAGCTGGGGATATATCCTCCAGTCTGCCCATAAATGTAGCTTTTGTTTGAAGGCCAGTACCAGCTAAGAACAGGGTGATTGACTGGCCAAATGTGGAACTGTGGGGAGTCTGGGACTAGGCTTTAGAATTCAGATTATTTGATTGGTTATTCTAATGAAAATGTTCTCAGTACTTCATTATTTGTTAAACCAGAAGATAGGTGCCAATGCACGCACAGGATAAGTGACAGAAGGGAGTAGACAGTCGTGTTTCTGTTTGGAGTAAATGTGAAAGTGAAAACCTTGTTATATGAGAGGATAACAGAGTGATTGTGACAGTTCTAGTTGCTGTAGAGTTTTTTTTGGGGAGAGGTGGGAGGTAAGTAGCACTAGTTGGATAATAGGAGAAAATATTTGCAGATGAAGTTATTGTGATTATCAGTCATTGCTATAATTTTGATCATTCATTTTGTAACAAACATTTTGGAGTGTGTTGAAATTTTCATCTTTTGATTGTGCAATTACTAGAAGTGTTAGCAGTTGCAGTTTGGGTTAGCTTCGCTAATTTTATCCCCCCTACTCCGGTTAACAAAGGTCCATATTACTTTTGTGTGAAGCCCTAAGATTTGATGTCTTGCTAACTTGTCGGACTACTCCGTCCATGTTCTTCTGGTCCTATTTCCTTTTAGGGCCTTGCACTACATCGCTCACTGGTACCATTGTTCTTGTGTATTGGCCTGTTGCATGTGACTGAACCTGTTCAGCTCTCTCTTCTATTCTGCTACCCACTGAGGCTGTAACTGAATTCCCTTGGATTCATTAGTTTGTCATTTTAATCCTTAGTTGAAGCAAAAGAAGATTGTGGCACTCAAAAACTAGAGTTTACTGTCATTTTTATGGCTTATTTCACATGAAATATTGAAGCATAGTGGGTGATGCCGTTATTTGATGATGAAAATTTTATATCATCCAATTAGAAGGTGCTACTCCCTTATGTGAATCATGCATGGCCATGGCGTATAGAAATCTGTAGATTGCAAAGAATCTGTACAATGAAAATTGTATCCAAAGTTAGAAACTGTTCTAACTCTTCTGCAGCTCATCCTATTTTTAGAAACTGTTCCAACTCTTCTGCAGCTCATCCTATTTTCCCTTTTGACTTCCTTAAATGGTAAGTGAACTTTTCCCATTTGTTAACATACAACCTCATGTCTCTGACTAATTGCTCACATGCATTTCTTAATCATTGCATACTCAGCCTTTTCATCTACATAATTCAACTCCAGAAACTGTTCTAACTCTTCTGCAGCTCATCCTATTTTTAGAAACTGTTCCAACTCTTCTGCAGCTCATCCTATTTTCCCTTTTGACTTCCTTAAATGGTAAGTGAACTTTTCCCATTTGTTAACATACAACCTCATGTCTCTGACTAATTGCTCACATGCATTTCTTAATCATTGCATACTCAGCCTTTTCATCTACATAATTCAACTCCAGAAACTGTTCTAACTCTTCTGCAGCTCATCCTATTTTTAGAAACTGTTCCAACTCTTCTGCAGCTCATCCTATTTTCCCTTTTGACTTCCTTAAATGGTAAGTGAACTTTTCCCATTTGTTAACATACAACCTCATGTCTCTGACTAATTGCTCACATGCATTTCTTAATCATTGCATACTCAGCCTTTTCATCTACATAATTCAACTCCTATGTTTCAAGAGCCATAGAAAAGGACAATTTGCTAGTCAAGTCAATACAGAAAGTTGGGCGTCTAACTTCAACATCCCTTGCACCTGGAAGCAAAGAGTGTAAATTCTAGCCGATCTTTTAATTAACATTTGCAGGTACCCTTGTTGAATTAATCAATTGCATCATTAACATTTATGCACATGTAGCTTACTAGAAATATAAATTGAGTGTGTGACTAATCAGGGACAATTCTACCTGCATAATGACACCTGCTCCACATTGCTTGGTTGAATCACAATTTCTCGTTGCATGTCATACATGGTTACAAATTGGATTATATTTTCACAACGTTTTAATTTTATCACAGCTATTTTGCTCTGTCCTGTCCAAGTATGGGTGTGAAGGGTTTCTGGTTGCATGTATAGTTTTGGGACATTTTTAATCATTTTTGTCATTTTCAACCAAGCAGGTCTAAAGCTGGCAGTGTGAAATGAAGTCTAGGTGGTATTCTCACTAATAAAGATCATTGGAAGTGATCAGTTTGGTTTTTGAACAGTTATTGATTACTTATTAATCAATATTCGATTGATTGGTCTGAGGTTATCGACAAAGAAGATTTGTCCATGTCACTTCTCTTTTTGTCTAAGGCATAGGTCCGAGATCCATATCTATGAATTGAAAGGTCCGAATGATCAACTCTGCAATCAGTTGTTAGAATCAATAGGTCGTCAACTATGACATACCAACCAGGTAATTCTCATTATGTTTCTGTTAAATCTTATTTTTCATGCTGATATGTTATAAATTCTTAGTTCTTATCCTGCTGGAGGCCTGTAGTAAAATTATTTTTTTCTAGATGGTTGCCTACGGCCTCATTAGGCCTACCTGTACAAATGTTTGAACTCGAAATAAGCTATTGAGAATGAATTAAATCTGTTTCTCTATCTTTCTGACTTGCTCCTACAGAACAAGGTTGAAAAGATTGAAACATTCATTCACAACCACTGATGAAGGATTTCTCAAATGAATTGGGTCTTGAACATACGCGAGGAAGGTAGTGTGACAAACAATTAGTAGTGTAGCCTCTGTATTGCTTTCAGTTGAATTGGATGCAGATGTATTTTATTATGATTTTCATTTGCTTAATTCGCTTTTCATTACTACAAGATCTCATGCTTTCCCATCAGTTTTTGTTTCTTTTAGGTGACCCTCTTTAACTTGCTCACCTGCCATCCAATGGTTGATGGATTCGCGAATTAGGTTCCTTTACTGCTTGAATTTGTGCTCTCGATAGCTCAGAAGTTAATTGTTTGTGTTTGGCCATTCCTGTATAGTTTTCCTTGGCTGTTAAATCATGATTTCCGATGACCGAAGGTAGAATTGTCCTGGATTTTGTGGTGGGAAGCACTGTATCTTGAGGAGAATAATTTCATCAGGATTGGCCAACAGGAAGGTTGGGTTGTGTAATGGCCTTACCCATACCCTTGCCCTATTGGGTTTTGGGGAACCTTAATTCAGTGCGGATAGCTGAGGCAGGCATAGAAAGCCTTGAACCTGTGATCAAGGACAACAATGGGGTTGGTTAAAGCATGTAGTTTTACTGCTGAACCTGTAATGGATCGGTAAGGTTACACCCTTTCAGGTAAGGGTGTGGTAATGTATGACATGATCCTTTGCTTGGAGTCACTTCGTTTTTTTTCCTTTCATTTTTTTGGACGGTCGTGGTAGTGTATTTGACATGCATGATCCATTGCTTGGAGCACTGTAAAATATTCGGGTTGCTAGGGCAAATGCCTGGGTTTTGAGTCTTAAGGGCAGTCATTTTTTTGCTTTTTGATTTTGTTAACGATGGGTATCAAGGCCATTAATCCTTTGGGTTCATAATGATTCTACAATCAGATGGATTGGGTTATATCAGGGTTGATTGAGAATCATTCGACTTTCGGCCATTAGTCCTTTGGGTTCAAATTGATTCTACAACTACATGGATTGGGTTGTATTAGGGTTGATTGAGAATCATTCGACTTTCATTGAAAGTAGTGGAGAGTATTATACGCCCCCTGTGTGAGTAGCCTCAAGGAAATAAGACGAGTCAAACTCAGAACCATGTGCTTCTTAAGGTGAACATCTGGTATCAACTCGGGTAAGAGTCACTTTATGATGCTGAAGGTAATGCAAATCCAGAGCCACTCAGTTGGAACGGTAGTGAAATTATCACCAACAAAGGATATCGGTGACATTACGTTACAAATGATCTTATACTCGTTTTGTTTTAACCTAAAAAAAAAATGATGAAGCATTATATTGGGATTTGCTGAGGTTACGATAAACTTAATTAACGTAGTGACCTTAATACAACCGTGGTTTTGAGCATGCTGATTCGTTAAATGGTGGATTAAGAAAACAAAATGTATATTACGTTTTTTTTTTTTTAAGAAATTATTGACGAGTCTGGATCCCCCTCCCTACAGGTAACCATCCAATCACATCTCACACGGTCCATGGCTTGTGGGGACCACATCCTAAGGATGGTGTGAGATGAGGTGGGGTTGACGGGTTGTGACCTGCAGGGGAGGAACATTTTTCATTATTGACATCATGATGATTCATGGTATCTACTTTGTGTCTATTTCTCCATGTAGATTAGTATAAAGAAGAGAAGAATGCTCTTTGACCACATTGTCCCTAAATGTGGGGGTCAAGGAGAGGGTTTACATGGGCATCAATAGGGGTAAGTAGTCATTTTACCCCGTGTATAGGTATAGGGTCGTGTGATTAGGGCACTTTCATTTTCGTTTGCTTAGAAAGATAAAGAAAATGATAAAAGTATGAGTTGTGAGAACTTATGAGCATGTCATGACCTTTACGTTCAATGTTTATTTGTAGTTCACAATTCTTTCATGATATTTCAATATGCTCAGATCTTCTCTCTCTCTCCAAGATTTCTTAAAAACACTTATTCCCACTGAAAATTGTTTTGTTTTTGGGTGATTTATTTATTTATTTTTTAATTGTTGAAACAAATTTTCCTTGAGCAATGAATCGTGAATTTTTTTATGGATGACCATCATTGTGCTTGGATGAGTGTTAAGGAATAATGAAGGGCATTTTAAACTTCATACAAATAAGGAGAATAATAAAATTGTAAATTCATGGGTGTTTGGTGAAGGGAAACTTCTTAGTCATTGGGTTATTTCATAGTCTTGATTAAGAAATTATGAGCAGTCTTGCTAAGACCTGAATTTAGTGGTTGTTCTACCAAAAAAAAAGAATTTTGTGGTTGGGATACTTTGGCACCCATGAAATTGAAAAGAGGTGTCAATATGCTGGGAGTAGATTCTACAAGCACAGCACAACCACCCAACCGACACCCACCTTTGACTGATTTGATTGATAGAGATCTGAAAAGAAATCCACATGCACAGTTCCTTTCCCTCCCACCCGAAAAAAACGAAAAAGAAAAAGGAATTTGCATTTTGAGTCATCTATAATAGGGATATCTCCGAATGTATCCTTCCCGTTAGAGATAACCCCATTTTGGGTCCCTTTATCAGGTCCCCTCTCTAATAAGATTTTGGGAGTAGATGATAAGTTGTAGTTTTTCGATGCTATACTCCTACATTTCATCATGCATTAGTTTCACTATATGCCTCATGGTTGAACAACGTAACACATCATTAGGCATAGTAACGTGTAATTATTTCATATGGTCTTCCTAGGCTTCTCTATCCATGGTGATTAATTTATCTACCACATGACATATTGAATCAAATCCAATTTTATTTTTCTTCTATTTTAATAAGCTCTTATGGTTCTATTCTCAAATAATTCCCCGATGAGGATAGTACACTTATGTAATTAAATTTTTTTGTTAATGAATAGTATACTTAATACAATTAATCTCCACGAGAAAAGTAGTTGAATTAAAAAGTATCAATTAATACATTTGAACCGAATGTTATTAATCCTAGGATCAGCTAATTTTGCTGTATTCCAAAGCAAAATTGTCAACAATTTTGAGAGGGAGGGGGTGAGGGGAATTAAAAAAAAAAAATGAAGGGGCAAAAATAAGAATGAAACCCCAAAAAAATGAAAAGAAAAAGAAAAAGGAATCGAGGAGGGAGGGTTACAAATTAAATTGTACAACATGGGGGTATTGAAATAAAATAAATAAGTAGGAATTTAATTGTCAACATACCTACTTACTTTTAAAGTTAATAAAGTTTTTCAAAGGTTAAGCGGTCCTACCGTAGTGCAGAATCATTACAAAGTGATCGGTGGTAGGGGTGGTGGTGGTGGTGGTGGTTGAGGAGTCCGGAAGCAAAGTCACGGCGGCGGCGACGTCCCTTGAAGGAGAAGTAGAAGAGGAAGAAGTGCTACTCCAAATGTTATCCCTCACGTGTTGTAATGTCAACAATGGTGGCAGTTGTTGCCCTCTACATCTTATCTCTACCTGTTCCCTCCAACCACAACCACACGTGTCAATCACATATACCCCACAACCAACATAAACAAAAGCCATGCATGTGCATCCATAAACATCGCATATAACATACGTAAAGGTATCAAGCCATCAACATGCCATGCAAAAAGGATGGGTCGGTAGGGTGCTACTCTTGGTTTAAAAAATCGGATCCGAACTGAATTAGTATCGGTATCAGTATCAGTATCGATAATCTAGATTGGTATGAATTAAGGATAAAAAAGAGATAAATCTATCTAATCAAAGGCCGATTTTGATCAATCCAGATCGATATCAGATTGAATCCGTTACCAGATATTAGAAATCGCTGCTACTTGTTAGTCCAGTGTTCACCGTCTGATATAATACCAAATCGACGGTGTAGGTTTTATCTCGATTATTGATTATTGATTATTGATATATTTAATGGGTTTATTATTGAAGTCATGCTTTGTCACAACCCCACGTCTTCTTCTCTCTCTCTCTCTCTCTCTTTTTTTTTTTTTTGGTTATTTGAAGATATTAATATGGAGGTCAACCATTTCCTATATCATTTCTAGATTTGTTACAGTGCTTATTATCAATTCCTTAAACCCAAGATAAGCAATTCAACTCTCAAACACCTCATTTCTTAATGGATTTCTTTGTTCACATCAACAAAAAGAATTATGGGTTTATGTATAAACATGAATTTTTGGGGGGGGGTTCTAGTGTTCTCTGGTTTCTCCTCCTGACCAGCTACATTCTTGATATGCTTTTGTTGGAGATAGACTTATCCTCTCATGCCTTCCACTACTAAAGTGTTCGTCGTGAGCAAAATAGTTTTAGAGAGAGAGAGAGAGAATGTAGATGGGTGTAGAGAGAAAAGAGGATGGACATGTGTGTGGGCCCTCAGGTTTGGAATTGAGGATTGTCTCAGTCTCATATTTCCTTCTTTTTTTATATGTTAATGAGTTTTAACTGGGCCTATATAATCAAAGTTGAAAATGTTCTAGAGATCAAAGTCAATAGACTTCATGTATAACAAAGTTGGCATAAACAAAGGAATCCACAACTTTGTTGATCTGTGGATAATCACCTTTAAGACTTCACACAGAAGAGAGAGAGAGAGAGAGAGAGAGAGAGAGAGAGTCCAAGAACTACGCGGAAATTAAGGAGGATGTAAGATTTATTTATGCATGTGAAATGGATTCATGATTCACACCCACTTATTGATGTATATAAACCTAATCATTGGGTACTTGATCGAAGTTTCATGTGTGAAAGGTGAGAGAAAACACTTTCTTAAGAAAGAAAGATCTTGTTTCATGTCTCCATTGATCCCATCCCTGCAAGTCTCATCTGGGCGGTGGTGGATCCCAGAGATTAGATACGAGGAAATCTTCAAACTGATATGCTTTAAGGGTTTGACCTGAATTAACTACTAAATCTACCAAAAATATATAATCAAATTATTTATACAAACTTATACGAAAACCCATAAGGAATGTTTAGTTTATACAATATTATAGAAACCCTACACAACACTTGATTCCTGACTATAAAATATTTAATAAATTATTTAGACGTGGATGAGGGAGAATCCTATTCTTGTACATGCATAATAATATGCATTAAAAATCCAATTAGGAAACAGATGAATCCTAATAACAATCTCTTAGAACATGGGAAAATCCTGCATTACCTTGGTTTATGTTTACGTGACATGCATAGAGTACACATTTATTTGCTTAACAAACAAGGATATATAATAGATCACGTACAATAAACTTAAACACAGATGAAGATTGGAGCAAAGTTGAATAATTTAAGCAGATCCCATGCATTCTCTCAACAGTTCTCTGTCTATATTTTTGTTTTTCACTCTTTTTTTTTTTTGAAATTAATCTTGGTGTTATTCAATCTAACATCACAACCCACTTGATCAAAATTCATGAAAAATATGAGAGTTTTGTATTCAATAGTATTTCAAAGCAAATAATGGCTAGAGCTGAATACTTCAATCACTAGAGTATTTCTCATAGCTTATAAATGTTTGTTAGAGAGAGAGAGAGAGAGAGAGAGAGAGAGTGAGAGAGGTGACAATTACCAAACACTATGCAGGTGAAGCTGAATGTCCGAAATAAGATTCTGGATCAGTTCCAATTACGTGGAGGGACATTTATGAAAGTAAAAAGACATGTGTTGTCAAGAAACCATATGTAAGCTTTCATGTATAGAGAGGTGATCCGGGCTCTGGAAATAATTGATTTAAAAAGATGGACCTCATCATATTTCATGGGTTGAACTGTATGATTCGAAAACACCTTGATACTAATAGTACCTCAAGAAGCCTCATTCCTTTAATCTCTAGTAATGTTGTTATCTGATTCCTTTGTCCATGATTGATCGTACTTATCTATGGAGGGAGTAAGATTAGATGTAGAGTTGGCTTAATGAATTTTCAATTTTTTGAATGTGATGAAATTCAAAGGCAAATATTGGATTTATATCAATTTAATGAAGCTGAAGACATTTGTTGAAAGATTTTAGATTTGCATTACAAAGTTGAATGTACGTAGTTCATATTGTCATTGAGATCATTGCATCTATAACTTTCTAAATGTGATGGGAAGATTAACAAACTTTGAGCTTTTATGGTTAATGGGGGGTGGGGGGAGAATAATTGTAACTTAGATTGCCAAAAAAAAAAAAAAAAACTCTGGAAAGGAGCCCTAAAGGACTCTAAATAGGAATTAGGCCTATTAAGTGTATGAAAGAATTGACATGATTTCCTAATATGATAACGATTATTGAGACTTTTAACTTTGGTATATTGCAGATTTAGTACTCTTAATTATTCATTTAGAAAGGAGCCTCTCTGCTATGCAAGGGTAAGGCTGCGTACATTATGAAAGGAACCCTAATCCTTTGCCCTTTTTTTTTTTTTTTTTTTTTTTTTGAGGGCTAGTCCAAAAATTAAAGGCATTAGAGGGCTCCTCAAATGTATTAAGGCCCAAGGATCTAAGCAAACCGATGTAGGATTATAACTCTAAAAAATTCCCAACAAAGCTAGTCTGTCCATATGTATTTATAATTTTCTCCCTTTAGTGCATGTGTACTGCAATAAAGGATTAGAGTCTGGAAACAACCTCTCCACAAAGTGGGGTTATTAATAATGCGTACATTATGACCCTCCCCCAGACCCCACAACGGCAGGAGCCTTGTGCACTAGGTTTGCCCTTTTTTTAGCGTGTTTGTACTGCAAGTTGTCCATAGTGTTTTTAGTTAGGGTTGGTCTTTATATCATGTCAAAATGTTATATTTTGGTTTATATTTTTGTGTGTGTTTTTATTTTGATTTTTATGGGGATGGGAAGAAGGGGAAGAAAGGTTGGTTTACGGTTTTGAAATTGTATTGTTGGTATTACCCTTTTTTATGAGTCCGATGAATCTTCACGTACGTGAATTATGTGACCGTCCCTGGTCCTTGGATATGGCATCTATTTTCTCTCTCCTCATTTAATAGATACCATATCCAAGGACCAGGGACGTTCACGTGCATTCACATATATAAAGATTCACCGTTCTACTTTTTTATGATATCTGATCAGCTCTACTGTGAAAAGGCTACTCATCAAATCCATTTGGAGATCAAGTGCCTATTTCATCTCTCTCTCTCTCTCTCTCTCTCTGTTGTCTGTGTGTGTGTGTGTGTTTGTGTGTATTTGGGGGGAGGGGGGACGGAGTAGGGTAACAAGGCTATTTTCTATCTCTTGTTGGATGGTTCTATCTCTTTATGGAGGAGGTGGTAAGCAGGCTATTTCTCTCTTGTTGAACTGTTCTTTCAAAATGGGTTGTCCTCTCCTAAGATAAAAGGGTATTTATTGCAGTAAGGTTGAGGTGATCAAAGCACTAAAACCTCACTCTCTCCTTCTAAACTCCATCGATTACTAGATCATTAATAATAACAACAGTATTATCATAAAACCCATTTCCTTAATTGGACAAGTACTTGCTTCATGGGTTTTCTTGCCCCTAAGAGTTTGTAATCTGACATGGAAATGATCCACATAACAAAAAGGTTAACTAGACAGACACTTGCCACCTAAAAAATGATGAATCAGAAGAGGAAAAACCTTATAATTAGTTTCGCAGTTTCTTTCATGTTTCTATTGCACCGACCATGCAAAGGAGCGTAAACAATTAAACACTGTTTTGAATGGAAGATTAGCGAGATGTGTTCTTATCATACTTAAGTTGCAGCACTACATGATAGTGTGGTACCAACCAACTAATTACTTGAATGATCATCCAGCATTTAAATTAAATCTTAATTAAAGGGTAAAGAAAAAGCACTTAAAGTGATGGGTTTATATTTAATTACCTCTGATTCGCTATCCAAACTCAGCTTGTTAACCAGATATTTCATCAACAAAAGAACTGTCATTCTTCCATCCCTGTTTACAATTTAAAAGATTGTAAAGTAATTAAGATTGTTTCTTAATGAAGAAGAAGAAGAAGAAGAAGAGTAATACTTACTTGATTCTGAGGAAGCTCTTGGGTATCTGAGGCAAAAAGGGTTCTTTTGCTCTGCATTAGAAATGAGATTTGATGTAATTATAATAATAAAAAGGAGATTTAGTAGCTTAAGTACTTTTTATTGTAATACTTACTGATTTTGAGATGCTTGAAGTAGAAACCAAACACCGGAATGAGGCCTAGAAGGAGCATCGATGACTCGGACGATGTCGTCGGAGCTTGAGCTAGGACCAGGACCGGCCACATCTATGCTGCTGCCGGGGTAGTGTTGAAAGATTCGGGCATAATAAGGCCCAGGAAGCATTGAAGAAGAGGGAGTAGCAGAAGAAGAAGAAGGAGAAGAAGGTACTGATGATGGAGTCCATGGAAGCAGGTTAGGGTTAGGTCTATTATATCCCCAAGCGAACTCCCGCTGATGAGGAAAGATTAATCTAGTTAAGCTAGTAGTAGTAGCAGCTCTAGTTGGGTGTTGATGTTGGAAGAAAAATGGAGGTTGAAGTAGTGGTGGTGGTGTTCTTGTTGCAGTGGGAGAAAGGGGAGCTCGTAATTCGGTCATACTACCACCACCACCACAACCATCACCACCAGCGGCGCCACCTCCTGGGGGTTTTAGATCGAGGTCGAACAATCCGGGTGGTGGTCTAGTTCCGGTGAGTTGGAGAGGATCCTGAAGCTTAGGGTCCGGTCGACCACCACTGCCAATACCCAATTGAAGCCAGCTGCCTTCATCATCACGAGGCTCTTCTTCCTGCTCCTGATGGAAAGCATCACGAGAACCACCACCAACACCACCACTACCGCTGCCGCCACCACCACAACCACCCTTGGAGCTTGAACCGGCTTCGTTACGACTACTGGTTCTAGAATCGTCTTCGGCCATGTGATTGTGACCAATCCCAATCCCAATCCCAACTGGAACCAGATCAGATCCTATGCACGCCTTTCTACAAGGGTTATTATTATCATCTTCATAGTCCGCCGCTGCTTTTCGATTGATGATAAGACGACCGAATCTCTCATCATCCGTATCCGTTGCACAAGAGTCTCCACAAGCACCACCACCACCACCACCACCACCACCACCACCACCACCACCACCGCCACCACCATCATGTACTTTAAAAAGGGATGGGATAGGAACCATGATTATATCGTAAAGCTCCCGATGAGGAGGAGAAACTGAATTCGCCTCCAACTTCGCTTCTTTTCTTCTCTATCTTTCCCTTGGGTATCCATTCGATGGAGTCCGATATGAGTTGTTTTGGTTATTCAGATGGGGAAGATGATGACGATGAGGGTTCTTTCTGGGGCTCGAGAGTTGGGGACGGAAGTGGTACGACCCATCAACAAGGACGAGGTAGATAAGGTCGTGGATGGATATTGATTCTCTATTTCATCTAAAAACGTTGCTTCCTCAAGATAACAACGAGAAGCTAGCTAGGTATAGGAGGAGGAACCCTTGCAAATTTCCCTTTCCATTAATTCTCTTCCTTTGGAAGCTTGTGGGGATGAAATAGTTGGCAACACAGACAGACACACTGACATACAGAGAGAGAGAGAGAGAGAGAGAGAGAGAGAGAGAGAGAATGGTGAGCAGACCAGTTATGCAAATTTTATATATGAAAGAGAGAGATAGGGAGGAAGAGGGAAGAGAAGAAGGGTATCATAGTCATACCATAATACCTCATATATGTATGGTATTTATTTATAGGTTAGTATATAAAAAAATAAAAAATTTTACCAAAAATAAAAATTTAAAAATTTTAAAAATACATACAGGTAGGGACTAGGGAATACTACTTGAGTAAAATAATGAAATTTTTTTGACTTTAGGAGGAAAACAGAAAACTATTTCATATGTTGCATCCATCTGTCACGGTTTTGAAGACAGAAATTAATGGCAAATTAAGCAGCAAAGGTAACCCAAATTACCCTAAACTTATTAATTTTCCACTTTTAAGAATATAATTAAAAGGTCCTTTTTGGCCTTCCTCAACTTCGAGCCTCTTACCCATCCCCTCCCCTCCCTCCAAAAGAAAAAAAAAAAAAAGTCGTGATTAACTTCCCTACCCGCATGTGGAGAGTAACAACTCTTCTCTTATGATTTCAATAATTGTCTTTTTAAACACTCTTAATGGAAGCACACACATCACCTGCATTTTATCCACATGGCTCCAACCAACTGTGCCAGCATTAGTCTTCTTTGCACAGATGATGCCTATATAAGGGTGTGATCTATGTTACCACTCCTTACACCTAGATAGCTAGCTACATAATGATAAAAAGGTAACATGGCTGGTTGTTAATTATGAGTATGACTTTGTACTTGTGGTAGGTAGATATATTACTTGGTAATTATAAAAACGTAAATTAAGATAGTAGTGAGTGACAGTGATCAAGTTAATTGATAAAGCAAGAGGAAGGATAAATTTGGGTTCTATTAAAATGTTGAGAGTTATAAAGTTATAGTTTCATATTGATTATTTGTGATGTTAATAGTTTAACTTTTTAAATTAAATCATCAAATTGTATCTCACAAGAATATTAAAACCACATTTTAATATTAATCTTATGCACGTTTGTTCAAACCCTTTATACATTCATGTATTTAAGGAGTTCTCTCTAGTTAATACTTTAAAGTTTTCCTTCGTTTTCTCCATTAAGTTGTACATTTAATATTGAAAGACAGTTTATTAAAAATCCAAAATGTTTTGGATTGGACTCTCCACCAATTGTTGAATTGGCAAATGATAGATGATTACACAATTGTACTACAAAACCCTTACTAAGTTATAAATTGAAAACAAGAGGACGATGCACGTGGCTTTTCAACTCTCATTTCTGATCAGTTGGTTAAAAATGCCGGCAATGCATGTGCCCCCCACCCTCTGAGCTACACATCTATATATACTTAGGAATTGTGGATCCCAACCATTCTCCACACGCACGCGCGCATACACACAGAACTGACACATAACCCTAATTAACTGAAAAAGCTTAATTCCTCTCTCTCTCTCTCTCTCTCTCTCTCTCTCTCTCTCTCTCTCTCTCAATCATTTTCAAATGGAAACCCAGAAAAGGGAAGGCAGGGGGTGGCTATTTTTTAATTTTAATCTTTTTAAGGGGTCTAGTACCATACAGTGAAACATGTGTTTGACAAGAGACTTTGCTTTGAGAAGATGATGATCATTTTCTTTCTTCTATAGATATATAGATATAAAAAGGAAGAGGGATAGACATGCTATCGATATCAAGTATGTTAGAAGATAACACCAATAGAAACATATGATGGAGTAATCATTCAGGAAAGATATGAGGGTTCATTTCAGAAAAAGAGAAGATATAGATAGACACAATGGGTGCTAGCATACTTGATATCGGTGGTATTCCCAACCTTTTCCCATATATTAGACTTTCCTTCTTTGTTTCTTCTATTTCTCTTCTCGGAATTAAGAAGATAAATGAGAAGTGTAAGAAGTTAAAATCTAAAAAGGGCCATGCAGAGGAAGTAGTAGTAGCAGTAGTACTCCTAGGGTGGTGAACACTTGGCATCACGCGAGGTGTGGGGCTGGGCTGGGGTGTCGTTTCCTTTTTGTAGTTTCAGTACTTATTGAGGTTTTTAAATTTGAATAAGTCAGAAATTTTCACATGAGCAATGAAGAGAATGGAAAGGAAAATTGCCAAACTAGAGAATACAATCAGAATAACTTAAGCTTAAAATGGAAGCAAAACTGAAAGCAAAGCAATAGGGTGGGGTGCCTTAACGGACAAAAATTTCCACCAAAAGTATTGAGCGTCCTTAAAAGCCAACCTTTAAAGAGAGGTGTTCTATACGTTTTTTTCCTCCATGCAAGAGCATAAGATTTTTTTCGAGGGATTTTCCGCATCTTCAGAATTATATCGAGAGGTCACGTTTTCAACTCTAACACAATTACTTGAGGTGTGCGCCTATGTGGTTAGGGTGCTTTCTACGTCCTTCCAACAATGAGATGTCTCCTTAGGAATCCAACTGATTGGAGAGGATCTGAATCCAAATGAAAGAGAGACATACACAAAACTCTCAGTGAAACCCAACAATTAAGAAGAGGATGCCTAGGTTCTTATAAATCTTCACATTCAATGTGAAATCATTAAACATGAAATCCTAATAATTTTCCCTTTCTAATTAAAGTTTTATTAATTTCTCAATTCTCATTCTCCTTTCTTGACTTTAACCATTTAGCAAGCTAGCCCTACTTACACCCTTACATTGATCTGTTATCCTCGTCAACTTTATAAATATTAAGGGAATATCAGCTCATACCCTCCAATGTCTCCACGCACGCAGTCCAATAAAATTGATAATAATCCCTTGCATGCGTTGCCATGCATATATATATATATATATATATATCTTAACTTTTAGATAATATATAAAATTGCCCATCGCATGTTGCCTTCTCCCTGTGTGGCAAAGTTCCTGCCATTCCAACCTTCAAACTCCCAATATATATTTAAAAAGAAAAGATCTTTTTTCCTTACAAAGAGAATAATGTATGTGTCTTATACGTAGTAATGCGTGGGATGCCATGAACAAAGAGAGAGAGAGAGAGAGAGAGAGAGAGAGATTGGATATATTGGAAGGCATTAGATATATATTAGAGACGACGCAACGCAACATAACATAAAATAAGGCACCGTACCGCTTCGAAGTGTAAAAAAGACATTAAAACATGGATGATGACCACATTAGACAAAGTGAATTAGTGGGTTTCGCTTCTTCTTCTCCCACTTGAGAGGTGTCAATATATAACAAAATCTATATGATTACCCAAAAAAAAAAAAAAAGATAACAAAATCCATATAAATATAATAATATGGGTTTAGTTTTCTGTCACCATGTCTAAGTGATGAAGTATAATGCTTTATTATTTGGCACATATCATTACATGGGTTAGTCTATATAATAGAGGATCAAACAAGCATCCTATTAGTACATTTTTAGGTTAAAATAGAGGAAGTAACCTATGTATCCCCAAATGACATATAGTGAAAGGTTATAATTCACTGGGCATAGTGACACATAGAAGGTAAGGGTAATCATATCATTGCACATGTAAATTGTATTATTTGGCTTTCAAAAATTTTTGAAAAACCTTTTATATCTAATATTTATTAAATAAAAATTTAAAATAAAATAACGGAAAATTCATATATTTACAATCTTGTAACCAACCTTGGTACAACAAGATTTTTCCATATATATGGCATCAAACTCCATCAACATTTGTTATCAGTTCCAAATCCAAATAAAAGAATAGGGTTGGTGCATCTAATCGATAGTCGGCACAAGAAAAATCCTAGCCTTGATGCGTTATGTTGATAAGTGGCACCATAAAAAAAAAAAAAAAAACCTAAGCAAGCCCTTTGAATGGCATCAATTTTTTATTTTTTATTTTTTGTTTAAATAAGAAAAATAGGGAGAAGAAATATAAATAGGGAATAATGGAATTAATGAAGAATTAGAAAGCATAGGGATGATGGAAACCCAAGGGGGTAGCGTAGTTGGTGAACAACGAATTTAGTATGAGTCATAAACTTGAATATCTTAAATTGAGTTTGATTCTTACTAAGCATACCTTGAACCACTCATAGGAGAGTATTTGGTACTCTTCATTGTTTTCATTAAAAGTTAAATGGGGATGATGAATTTTTGGTCCGATTTGGTTTGTTGGGGTAAAAATGATTATAATTTGTCCCACGTCAGTCATTCGTCACAGTGGCATCATCAAATGCTCATCATCCTCTTACTCATTTCATAAGTACCTTGGTACCTTGGGCCCCTGCTTGGGTGATGAGGTGGTGGGGGTCCATTAAAGAATAAGAAATAGAAAAAGTTAGAAATAGTAAACATAAAACAACCCAACCCTTCAATACATTCTTTTCCCCTTTTCAGTTCCCAATCAAAAGTAAAGAGTTGTTTTAATTTGCAATTGATAAGATTGGATGCATGGATGTGCATGTGGGTGTAATGAGTGGAATGTGTCAGTGGATGCATGTGATTTGTGAAATGTGAATATCATATCTATATATGTTGGGAATAATAGTATGGTAAAGTAGTAATAATTAATAGTACACTATAGCTAGAACTCATCATCAATTAATGAAGTAATGGAGGAGGGGTGTGGGGTAGTTTTACATAGAATTTAGATCAGACTTAATTTGGAGTTTTATAGGAGTCCAGTCTAGTCGTGTGTTTATTCACTGCGTATGTTTGAAAATTTGCATGGTTTGACAAAGGATCAGTGAAGCAAGGAAAAAAACGTGCACGCTCCTCTTTCCTCCGTCAATTCATTTTTCTACCTAGCCATCATCAAATACAACCCCCAGCCCCCCCTCCCCTTCCCCTCATATAAAGTCCTCGGATCAGGGAGTGATCTCATAACTAAGGTAATCTGAGGATACGTGTATTTGTCCTTCAAGTCATGGGATCATTCTCTAATCACTGGGTTTTATGGAGAGGAGCCGGATCCCTCTCCTCACTTCCCCCCATCATGGTTTCAAGTATCGATCTAGGATTGGCCATATCGATTGAGATTGATCCCTGATTGGATACCGATTTGGATCGATTATCCAAATCATTTTAGGGGTAAAATAGGAAAAACATAGTACTTTTTATAAAAAGCAGGGGTAAAATAGACAGATGCCCACCGATCCAATCCAATCCAGATATTCGTAGAGACCGATATCGATACCTATATTGTCCCCTAAATCCTTGCCCCCCACAGAAGACCCCTCTCCTCTTCTCAAAAAAAAAAAAAAAAAAAAAAAAGACAATAGTAAACTTTTTTTTTTAAAACCAAGGTGTTCGAACCAGTTTACATGCACCTCGATTAATCCTCGAGGAGACTAGCGTAGCAACCCACTGTCACGGTCTCCACTTCAATCAAGGCCCAACCTGGCCTAATCGGGACTAGGTTGGGCTGAGCAAGCCAGGTTATGCGGATTGGCAATAATAAACTTAAGAGGCAATCTTTTAAAGATATTTGAATGCGATTCTACTGGCAGCCAAAGAAATGGAATAATTCATTTCCCCATTGCATTTACAAATATCTTCCTTTTAGGTTTTAATGCTTTCCAAAAATATCCTTCGAGATTCCATTTCTAAGATATCCTTCCGGATTCCATTTTTTTGGCTATTAGTACTTAGCTACAACCTGAGTAGCAACATAATATTGTCCTCTTAGCTTAGCCCTATCCCAATTCGACTATCTAGGTCAGGTTGAGATATCTCAGTCAAGGCCCAACCTAGTCCCAATCAGGCCAGGTTGGGCCTTGATTGAACCTGTTTTTTGCCCGGGCAAGGTTTGCCACCTCCCCTCCCCCCCGCCCTCCTTTTTTCATTTGTGTCCTTATATATGCATAAAAAAGACAAAAATACAAATCAACATCAGTCATTCTTAAGAATAATCATAAAGTCTTTAAGTGTAATATGTAATGATTAATGTGTAATTATGTAAAATCAAACACATATTAAGGTCAACCCGATCTAGCCTTGGGTCTGAAAACCTCAGTCTAGGTTGAAAAACCCAGCCCATGCTCTATATTGAACTTGAATTTATAGGGCTAAACTTACACCCTAAGTCATCATACATTGCTATTTCTCGTCCTCACACAATTTTCAAATCAAGAAAAAGAATGATGGACAATAAGGGACCCCTCATCACTTAAAGGTCAATATTTTTGGTTGATATCATGGCTCCATCCAAGAAAACAATGCAATAAGTTCATTAAATCTTCATAGTAAGGGACAATGGCTCCGTGGAAACAACCCAATTGTCAACTCTCCACAAGTATAATATTGAAGCGCATACCACCCACCCACACCTTTTTAGAGACACTAATAGAGATAAGGAAATCTTTTTTTTTTTTTCTTTCTTCTTTTTAAGTGCCAACACAAATTGATAGCAGGTAAAGCCAGTGGAAAACATAATCCCTTCATGCATGAAAGCTTTACTTGATTTCTTCTACAAGTTATTGTTATATCCCGGCCCCCACTCTCTCTCTCTCTCTCTCTCTCTCTCTCTCTCTCTCTCTCTCTCTTATTAGTACTTGAAGTGTGTGGGCGTGCATCTCTTTGATAATATTAACAAGGGACCACATATGGGGAGTGCGGACCTTACAAATATTTTGATTTTTTTGGGTAAGATATCTAAGTTTTTGGCATTCATATGTTGACTTATGGCATGTATTGTCAATCAAATAATTCTCCCCCCCCCCTCCCCCTCC
>NC_056561.1:43727985-43730641 GCF_013358625.1 Macadamia integrifolia | reverse complement strand
CCCCCCCCCCCCTTTCGTAGAATTGATTGTATTAATTAGATATCATATTTTATCAATTCAAAATTCTAAAATAGCCCAAGTGTATATTGCAATGGCTGAGATGCATGGTATTTTCAGTCATCTCTCTCTCTCTCTCTCCACAATCCAAACAAGATACGAAATGAAGGAGTCAATATATAAACAATTATGTATTTTAATAAATACAATATGATTGGTTGGACGTAGATTATAATTTTATAACGTATTGTCTATGGAATTTATTCGTAGTTACTGGGCTAGTTTCTATTTTGGCTCCATCTGATTGGATGTAAAATAAAATAATATATGTTAGGAAGAAAATTTTTCTAATTGGTAAAATAGTGATGAGACATTGCCGTCTGGAGCAACATAAAACAAAAATGGAATAAACTTCCACCCTTATAAGACAAAGATTCCGAAATACCCTAAGAGTGATGACTTCTAGTCCGTGTATCTATACTACTGTGATCTATCAAACCCAAGAATCATTCCTCATATATTAAAATTTTAGGGGAAAAAAAAAACACACACACATTATGGCTCGCATGATTTCCTTCCATGTAGATGGCAGTTTAGTTGAGGCTCAAATTTCATTGGGTATTAGGTCCACCTTCTATTTAATGTGTCAATTTGGATCCAAAAACTGGTTCAAATATCGATATCAAATTGATACCTTATCGGTCTATGGTAAAGATAAAATCATCCAAAAATCCATTTTTTCTAATGCAAATTGGGATGTCGGCATCCGATAACATAGATATTTTATAAACCATGGATCCAAATGGACCCTATCGCATGTCAAAATCAGATTGTGAAAGTGATTAAAAATCATAGATTGTTGGATGATTCTAATTTCTAAAGTGTTTAGAAGGCAACAAAAGATGTGCAACAAATGATGGGCTATTGTTCCCATTCAATGATGAAATTGCACACCTGATATGCAACGTAGTACAATATAGAGGGGCCAAGAACACAACTTCGCTTACACGGCTAGTGCATCAGTATGTAGACCAATAAGTGGATGTGCAGAGGCATTGGGAGAGAGAGTACAATTTTTTCGCATCCATTATGTTTGGGTGTAAAAATATGTAAGCGGATGGAGTTTTTTTTCTCCGTATTTTTAATATTTTATTACCATAAATAGCTGCATGTCAATGGCCATTGGATTGAGAAAAACATGTAAGATGATTACAATTGCATTTACTATTTTAATTTGAAAAAAAAAAAAAAAAAGACAACAATTTCTGTTTAAAAAATTTTGTAATCACAATATATACATAGAACACAAATAGGGTTCAAAAATGAATATTACAGTAGCACTATTTAACTTGATGTAAAATGTGTAAAGCAATATAAAATAAAAATAATTATCGGTTCAATACTAATGTTCGTCATGTAGTTAATTTAAGAACCTATTAAATGTATTAACTAAGATTTACTCTATTTTTTCGAAGAAATTTCTTATATTTTTGTAGAAAAATAAGACAAAAAGAAAGAAGGAATCAACTTAATTTTCTTTTGTCAAAGAACATGTTCCATTGCCTTCGAAGATTGGAGTAATATTGAAAGACATGAAAATATGTTGTTTGTGCAAATAATATCTTAAATGCCCATGTGAATCCAGTGTGCAGCTTTTGCTTGTAGAATAGGAGCAAAGTCCCCTTGAACAGTTCTCTAGTTGTAGATAAAAAAATAAAAAAAATAAAAAAATCTTAAACGTCCACAATTTTCTGCCCCATCCAACCTTTCAGATGGCATAATTAAATGTCTCATTCATAGATTCCATGGTGAATGTTCCATCATTCCTAGGTATAAAATGCACCCATTTACATGAAAAAGCCAAAAACCAAAACTAAAATAACAGCAAGACTACTTTTGCAGGCGGTCCACCCATTGTGGTCTCCAATCTCCATTTTGTTTCTCCTAGTGACGCATGCATACCCTGATGGTGTTAAGATTCATAGTAGCTAGGAGAGAACTAAACTGTTTTTTTCTTTCTTTTTTTCTGTATTTTCCACAACATATGGAGTCCAAATGATTGAGCCTTTGGTAGAGTTAGGAGTTCAAGATGGTGGAGTTTGTGTGGGAATGTCTCATTCACAATAGTCAACATTCCTATCATTGAGAGATCACAAATTAATTGATATTTTGAGTTTCTATATATAATTTGAGAAATCAATTTTTTTTTTTTACACCTAACCTTTTTGGTAGCCTCCACATTTTTGTTGATAAGGATGCCAAGGTATATAGATACCCACATGGCCACATGAATAGTGGTGCAATATATAACTTTGTATGATTTTATTATGGGTCTAAGTTGTAGTCACCAACTCTTCATTATAGAAAAATAAATAAATTATTATTATTAAAATGGTAAACTAAGAAGTTATAATTTTTTTGTAATTACCTCTTATCTTATTCTTAAAATTTATTGAATATAGTAATTAATATAGAGATTAAAAAAAAAATAGTTTTCAAAAATTAAAAGTTATTTAGTGTAATATTTAATGCAATTTTTATGTCAAATGATAAGATTTACATGCATTGAAAAAAACAAAATGTGTTTTTAACCCCTAAAAAAAAAGTGTTGTATTAAAATGACAAAAGGATAAGGTTACAAAACTTTTTTTTTTTTTTT
>NC_056561.1:43667873-43727965 GCF_013358625.1 Macadamia integrifolia | reverse complement strand
TTTTTTTTTTTATCAACTTTGGCTACAACAAGATTTTTCTTCTATTTTTCTTTTGTCAATAAAGTTTAGGGAAGTCATAGGTTAGTGCTGCCATACATGTAAACAAGTACTATGGGGTGCCTAAAACTAGACACTTGTCATGCTTTCAAGTGATGAGGAGATACAATTGAGCGAGTCCCACATTAGAATTTTAATCATGAGTGTTATTCTTATTAAGTGCATCTTGAAATCGTATTTTTCTGAAGTTCTTGGTATCTAAATGAATTTCATGAGTGGGTTCCCCACAACTTCATGTGGGGGAGAAATATGCAAGCAACACCAAATGGTTGTTTTGAAAAAGTTGTCATTCATATAGAATCCATATACTCATAACCAGAAAGAGAAAATAATAAGAAAATCCTTGTTAGAGAAAAATTGTACCCTAATGTGATGGAACCCATTTATCATAAACTGGTCGGAGACCTTGGTTAAAAAAAAAAAAGGAAAAACGATTTCTACTGGAAAATCCAATCCTCGTAGAATTGAAGACAACTTATCTAATGGCATTTACCATTTTTTTTTAAATAAAAAATTGGAACTACCCAAAATGATTTTTGTTGCAACTCATCTGAAAAGAAGTTTGATTGTTTTGGAAAAGAAAAAGTCTGATATTGTGAAAACAATATAGAACATAAAAGAGAGAATGTGGGACTTCTATGTTTGACATTTAAAAAGAAGAAAGAAAGAAAAGTTGATGAGATTTACAACGTGAGAGTTACGAGACAAAGCACCATCCCCTTCCTCCACCACTTGGTTTTCCTTCGAAGCTAAGTCTCTCTCTCTCTCTCTCTCTCTCTCTGTGCTCCAAATACAGACACAGACAGGAGGACATACTTCGTTTATCAATCTTGTCATAGAGACTTGTCCACAAAGTAGAGAGGAGACACAAGATAGGTTCTCCTTCTCTCTCTCTCTCTCTCTCGATTTCACGGTGGTAGGAGAGAATGAAATAGTGGGAAAAGAGGCCTTTAATTTGTAGGTTTGATTGGATAGCTTTTGGCATTGCTGGCTCCTGTGTTAGTGGGAAGTGGGGAATATGGGACTCATGGGAGCTGGGAGTTTAGATCATTTCAAAGTGGTATAAAAGGGGCCCAACTTTCCAATGACATGTACAGCCTCCGCGTCTCTCTCTCTCTCTCTAGAAAACAACACAGACAAACTACTTTTAAACTCTCAAATCTTAATATATTTTTTGCTTCCTCTTTCACAGAAGAAGTTAATTTAATAATTTAATCATCCACGCACCTATTGCATGTCCTCAACCCCGAAATATTCCATTTCTTTACAGTTTCCCACTCTTCCACAAAACGAAACCACATCATTTCAAGTTCTGCTTTCTGTATTTTTTAAGCCCAGGTAGAATCTCTGTTTTGTTTTCTTTTTCCAATACAAGAAGGCAAGAGCCTCTCTCTCTCTCTCTCTCTCTCTCTCTCTCAATTGCATGTAATGTTTTCATTATATATGTAGTAGCATCAAGTTATTATGGATATTTACTGATAGATTTAATGGGTAATGGGATTTTCAGTTAATTTATTCTAATGTTTTATGTTTGATTTATTAACAACTGAGTCCATCATATGAGAGACATTAATTGTTCACTTGTTGGTCTGTGCTTTAAGTCTATTTATTATTAGTACTTAGTAGTGTATATTCGTTGCTAACCCTAACAATTATATAGATAAGGGAGCAGATAAGATTAACAGAGGAAGAGACGACGGTTGTGAAATGTGAAGATAAAGTCTCCTCAAGTCATTAAAAATTCAAAACAAAAATTTTCCATATATATATATATATATATCAAGCAAGGTCTATAAAAGAATATGACAATGTACCTGTAAATCTGTAATACCTAACATATATATACTTTTCTTTTCAAAATTTAAAACTCTATCTTTGAGAGATTGAACGGGAGCTACCAAGAGTCAAGACGTGAGAACTTTGAGAAGGTCTCCGAATACTAATATTTAACTCTTATGTAACAACATAAATAAAGAAAAAAAAAAAGTTATTACACATATTTCGAATAATAATCTCTCTCTCTCTCATATTCCCAACAGCTCTGTTCATAATATACTAATGGAATGTCAAAGTGCAATTTCTTCTTATATTCTCTAGCTATAAATGTATGAATTTCATAATATGATAATATTATAAAGACAACCATTGGTGTGACGTATAAATTTCTTCACACGGTTATCATAGAGAATCCTCTCTTCCTTAAAAGGGTCATGAATAAATATATATATATATATATATATATATTATATATGGATGGGGTGGGTCCAGCAAGAGAAAGAATGAAATGGGTCCCACCTACCTGACTACGCGTGCGAAGATCAATAGTTCATGAGGGACCGCATGAACCGTCCTACCATCTTACCCACCTACCCACGTAGTAGCTGCTGTAGCAAAGAAAAATGCTTTTCCGTAACATCATCATCATCATTTGCTCATGGATTATCTTCTATTCCCCACCCCCCCTCCCTCCCTCTTTTTTATTTTTCATTGATATGAACTTAGATTTTAATTCGATAATTTTCCATCTATTTAATATCATCCACTTTTTTAACCCTTTAATTAATGGATATCCATTCCGATAACAAATGGGATTTGGTCATCTTAGTGTTTGTAGAGTCGCCACTGCTCTCTATCTATCTTTCTTCTCCCCCAAACAAGGGTTGGGGTCTTCAGCTTTATTTTTCACAAAGGGAGGAAAAAGATAGAGACACATAGGAATATTGGCGTAAATTATAATCTCAGACATTTTTTTTCTTTTTTTCATATATTTAAGAGTGTTGATAGAGTTGACTAACCCAAAAAGAGTTCCGAGGAAAGCATGAAGCATCCAATCCCGCAAAGTCCATAGGTCCCCACATCCTCTTTTTTTTTTGTGGGTTTTTCTCCCTTAAAAATCAATAGAACCCAAGTTTTCCTTCACCCATAGTAAGAGAGAAAATCTCATATTGATATGGCATCAATATAGATTGGTCGATATGACCAAAAAGTGGATTTTTTTATCCAATTAGTTGGATCACTGGGAGAGAATGGTCTGTGAATTGCTAGACCACAGGGAGAGAGTAGATCACTATTGTTCAATGGTGCTTTATGATCAACTCGATCGAAAGGTGGTCATAGACCAATCAGCTAGACCACCGGAAGAGAGTGGTCATAGCTCAACTCAGCTGTTGTTTCTTTGGTCTACAATTAGCTAACTTCTTATCTCTAATCGAACCAATACATATCGATTCAACTGATACATTACAATATCAGTATCAAATAAGAATTATTGGGTTGGAGGAGTAATTATTAGATCGCTACCACGGGATTCTCATCACCTATGGTGAAAGAAAACTTTCTTATGAAAAGAATCCCACCATTGGAATATATCACCCTCCCCATCAACGAATGTCCAAAATACCTTTTCCATGACCTCTCTTCACTATGGGTGAAGGAAAACTCACATCCATAGTCCATACTTTCCCGAATGCCCTAGATAACTTTTCCATGAACTCTCTTTGCTGTGAGGTGAAGGAAAACTCAGATGAAACCTTTGCCACGGTAATCTGGGCCAGCAAAGCCCAAAATGACTTTGGATCAATTGAGAAAATCATGAATCTCAATATATGAATTAAGCTATAAAGATTAAATGAGTTTATTCATGGATTATTGACCAGAGTCAAATTTTTAGTCCACTGATAGGGTTCCTAAGCTAAGTATACATCTCAAAATTACCCAACGATACCATAGTACAATGATATTGAGTGATGAAGTGATCAAATTCTAGGCAGGGACAAATGATTGACATGCCAAACAACCACCCATAAGTATATTTCAAGAACTAATCAACGCTTTATGGGTACATGCTGTGGCACCAATCCATCTGAAAATTTCTGATAGTTTAGAACACAACTTTAGTTGAGCAACAGTAATTGGAATATTGCTAAAACTTCATCTTCTAACATTTGCTCCAAACAGCTGTTAAAGAATCATCACTGGATAAATAGTTTAGTTTTCTGCCGATGATTGAGAATTTAGCTATTCCATGTATCTAGGGTTTTTCCATACAGAATTGGCCCGAGAAGGATTGGGGAGAATCAAGATTGGCCTTGGCCTATCTAATCCAAGTCTTAAAACCCTGGGTAGGTCCGAAGGTGAGTTGAACTCATGACCTTGTTGAAGAAATGAAACCTCTAATTTCAGAGAAGAAAAGCAAGTTGCTTCCTTATCCTTCCTGCCAGGTTGGTGAGAGAGAGAGAGAGAGAACTAAAAAATTACCGAACTGAACACAAACAGGGACACACCCCCCACCCCCCCCACCCCAACAAAAAAAATAAAAAAAAAAAAAACAAAAAAATGGTTTGCCTCATTGGGCCCCAACCCTTAAGAAAAAGTTTACAATAGAATCCTTATGATTAAACCAATTCCTTTAGCAAACATTATTCAACCAAATATTAACAATTTATAAACTGAAGCAATGCCAGTAACAATGCTCAATTTATACTGTAGGCATGACAAACTTTGAGGAACAAAAGAGGTAAAACCTTAGATCCAGCAATATAACCACCACATATCCACGTCTGCAGTATCCACTCCTAAGAGCTCATAGACACCCCGTACTGTTTTCCCAACTGCTCCAATGCTATGGACCTCATCCACGTATGTGAAGTCCTATGACAGAATAAAGGAAAAGGTTAGACCAGCAAATGAACAGATAGTAAATGAAGATATGATGGAAGACAAACATGAGCATATAAGCTTTCTGCTATTAGCATACAGAATCACAAAGTCAAAAGGAGAATAATCCTTCACAAAAATGTACATATTTCACAAGGAGGTACAAGAAAAATAGAATAGCAGCTTGTGACTTCAAATAGGTGCTTTACTAATCTGATATGCAAGCGACCTTCTAACTTTCACGTGCAGGTCACTAGACAAACAAGATACCCAAACAAAATGACAATAGATACAGAAGCTCCAGTAAACTGATTTGAGTGGAGCAGTATCCCTGGCTCCAAGTTTTGGATTTGCAAGCTGAAAGCTGGAAATTGACACAATCTGATCAGAACTGCCCCAATCATGCTTCATCGGTGGAGTCTCACCTACTAATTGCTTGGAGCCAACCATGGAAGGAACCTAATGCAGTTCAAAATTCTAAAAAGGAAATCTAGAAGAATGAACTATAACCAGGATCATTAGTTTCAAGCTATGTTCAGGAACTTGAGATAATATAGTAAGCATGGATTATCAAATCTGAGTAACTGTACAGATATGATATAACTGTATCCAATAACCCATTTTGATTCTTAGAAAGAATATCCAACAAGAAATAACCAGAATTATGGAACTGATTTGGTAAAACATAAAAGAGAAAGAATATGATAGGATCAAGAGAAGAAGAAGAGGACTATGAAGAATAGTGGATAAATTTAATCTGATTATATTAGAAAAAGAGCTAGAAGAAGAAGAAGAAGAAGAAGAAGACAGCAAGCAGTGTGCCAGTAGAAGATCCTTCACGCATGTTTGCAGAGCTCAACAGCTCAAAAACTCTTGAAAAAACTTCAATTTCTATCACAAATTATCTCCAATTGAAGGAGGGTGTATACATATATATAACATTTTATTTTATTTTTCTAAACACTCTCTTATATAGGCTTTGAGTTTATAAACTCAAAACAAAACTCTTAAAAGCTATTAAGTAACATAATCTGACAATACTAACTTCACCCTCTCTTTATGAGCTTATAAATTAGGTTGATTGCAATCAAACTCAAGAAAATAAAAGGCCCAACCTATAACATAACTACCCAATGCTTGTTTTCAGCCCATTGGATTACCACCAGCACCTTGTGGATGTCCCAAGCTTGTGCCTAGGCCTCCATACGGGATCATAGTCTAATGCAACTGCATCAGAACCAGCCAACACCATCCAGGTAAAGATATGGTGTTTGGACATGAACATTGATCTGGATGTAAATACTTTATCAGCACACGGCCTCTTGATCAAGAGACTCACAGTTAAACTTACAACTAAAATCTAACAAATATATTATTTTTTAATCATTCATCAGTTTCCAGAAAAGATGGTGTATGACTTCCAACATGGTTCTCAGAATACAATGTTTACTGTTGCAGTTGAGCAATATCAAAAACTACACATCCATATAGTTCCAGTAAAGAATTGCTCAATTCAAGTAAAATGGTTGGTGGCAGGTATATGAGGACTTCTGGGGAAACTTTTTTGGAACCTCTGAAAGTAGTTCAGTCTAGGATAAGATCTCAAAAAGTTCATGAAATTAATCTTTTCAACAAGTTCTCTTTTGCCATTAGATAATGAGATCCAGATAACAACTTGCCAGTATCAAATTTTCAAAATATTACAGACCATATCACATGTCATAGATTTTCAATTATAATCTTTTCTCTAATGCAATTGGCCTTACCAAGGTTAACCCGAAACAAAAATGAAAACAAAGTCATTACTCAAGGAACTTCTCTTGGATATTTCAACTAGAGAATTTCATTTCATGAAATATCTAAACATTTGACTCATTGATCCCCAATTAAAATACAATTTAAACTTCATAGAACCTACAACTAATATACAAAAGTTCACAACACTAAAGAAAATAGAAAAGTTACCATCTCACATAGGCACAACCTTGTATTACTTGCAGACAGTTATAATCTCAGGAAGTTTACAAAGCTCCCCCTCCATGCTGTAGACTCCCTCCACAACAACAATTATCTTTTTCCAAGGTCTATGTGTCCGTGGTTGTCCCTCAGAAATTTTTTCTCTTAACACTTCCTCCAAGTGCAACGGTGCTAAAGAGAACAAAAGAAAAACTCATGTGGGTGAAAACACTTTGAGATAAAAAGTTGGAGCTTTAATTTTGGAAGTCTTAGGCTTGAACGATACAAACTTACTATTATGAAGAAAGACCCTAATCGTTGCTCCTGATCCCTGAACACCATTGACAATTGAGTTGTGGTTCAAGGAATCACTAATTACTGCAAGATTTTGTTCTCTAGTAGAAATTAGGGGATTACAAGCCTCTTCTTTACCTAAATGGTTTGTTGATCACTGTATACGACCTAAAGGTCGTAGGTTCAAGGCTTGTTGAGGAATCAAGAAGTTAGGGAAGTGGTAGATTGGAGATCAGAAATTATGAATGGATGATCTTCAATTGAAAATCCCACAATGAGTTCATCTTTCTAATTGTCCAAAAGAGGTATTGACTCGCTTTTGCAGTCCCATTCATGGAGTTCTGGAGTAAGTTCCTCCTTTGGAGCCTTATTTTCTTTGACTTTTGTCAAACATCTTCTTTATCACCTCACTCTGACCTTCATCAGAACAATGCAAGGTGAACTGATTATTCTCCCAAGATCGTTACAGTCTGAAGGACTCCTCTCATACATTTTCAAGGTTAAGTCTCTGAAGCTTGTTTCTTCAGTTGAGCAAGACCGATGGCTGAAGCTGCCAAACCCTTCAATGCCACGAGTTAGTTTGCGAGCTCATTCCCTCTCTTCTTTGAGGAGTTGCCTCTTTTCCAGCAGCTTTAATACCCTCTCGGGTTTCTTCCTGACAGTGAGGCCCCAGTTAAATCTGCACATACAATACAATCAGGACAATATATTGAATCTGAACTCTGAAGTCTTCTAAACCAGAGAGAGGAACAGAGAGAATTTTGAAAGAAAAAAATTGGTAAATTTTGTTTTAAATTTACAGATTACATAATACAGAGTAGATACGGGCTCTCTCTCATCAATATACTGAAAGCTCTCCATCTCCCGAATGACAACTTTATCAGTCTGAAACTCCTCTGCATCACTCTCCGGTCCATGGGTCAAAAGACGTTCCAGGAAGATCAAAGCTTTGTAGGAAACTCTCCACTTCAAAAGCAGCCTTTGATATCAGACCCATGGTTCGTGTGTTAGGTGCTCGTGGATTCTCATTTGTGGCTTCTTCTGTCAATCTTTCAAACCCAACCCAAAATGGTCATCTCTAGCTAGATGAAACGCAGACTTGAAAAACAACAACAACAAAGGGTAAAAAGAAGATTGATGATATAGACAGAAAATATCTACATCAGGAGAAGAAGACAAACTTATTGTTGTGCAGGGATACAATCAGTCAAAGCCATGCCGTCTTGATCTTCTCTCTGAGGAAGAAAGAAGCCAGCTTCTTGAACTCAAGGGGTGCCCATGTTAATATTGTTGGTGGTGATGATAGGGGTGGAGATGGGCATATGTATTAATAGATAGATAGTTGGCAGGGTAGAAAAGATCCACTTCAGTTACGAGAAGGTTGAATTGGGTATGTTTTTTCCCTGAAAACTGTAACATAGTGGGAAACAGTTCCAGAAAATGGAGATATTGCATGAAAGGTTGAATGTGAAGGACAATAGTAGACAGACAATACCTTGCATGTGTAGAGTGAAAAATAGCAAAACGTGGTTCACTTCAAGAATAGGAGGTGCTATCTTCTCTCAATCAAACTTTCACATAGCTATTTTTAGTTTACATTTCATTCAGAATGAAATTGTTACACCATTAATAACTCCAAAAAATACCCGGGTCATAATATTAACTTCCACAAAAGGCATCCATTCCACATATACTAGCAGACATAGTATTGTAAAGTAGACATAATATAACAAAATTGTCATTTATACCATGAGAAAGGTAAGTTGAATCTTACCTTCAGCCTTACATCATTCACCCCCCTACACTGAGTTTTTGGCTGATTCTGTGATACTATAAACGGACAGATTTGCAACCTCTGACTAGTTTCACTAAGGATGAAACCATGTGTAACATTGATCTTCAGATCTTAAGTCTACTTCTGCTCTAGTTCATACATATCATTCTTTTTCCCCTCTCCCAAAGAGAAGAAAAAATAACATAAAATGGCAAACTGCAAGGACCTTACGGGTGGATATTGTAATCATCCAACTAGGATGACGCAAATATAAGGTTGCCAAAGGCCCCATTCCATGAAGTGAATCACCTGCATTGTGGCATTGGTTGATGTGGCTTGGCCTACCTTATATTCCTTCTCCTAACAGCAAAATACAGTCATCAAGAAGCCGCCAATTAGTGTAGTAGTCTCTATGATATTGTTGTGATCACAATTAATGTCTAAACGTCTCTCCAACCTGCCATATACCAAAACACAGCACCTCAGTCCACAGGAATTTTTTTGTGTCTTTAGTGCACAACCATCACCAATAATCACCACAAGAGCAAATACCATCCTCAAAATGATGGAAGCGATTCATATCTCGAACAATGAATTCACGCCGGACTACTTTTGATATCAACTTGACTGCAGCATGGCAATCTGCACATATTCTGAGGTTCTTAATGATACGAACTGGACTCCCAGGTGGTGTTCTAAAAAGCCCAAAAGCTAAGGCTAGTCTCTCACTGTGTAACCAAAGGAGGCTTTCTTTTTCATCCTCCTCAACATCAAGCAAAACAACATTGCGGTTGGGAATGTACCCTTCCCTTCTAATCTTTATGTTCAGCCACTCCAGCATCCCATTAATTATCCGTATATCAGGGTGTGATCTGTCACCTGCACTGAAATAATGAACATTGCTTTGGTTTTCAATCCAGCTAAGGCCTGGTTCTTTTTTAACTCCTTTCCTTTTCATGTATTTCCTAATGGAAATTACATTGTCCCATTTTTTCACAGTGGCATACATATTTGACAATAACACATGCGCTGCCTCATCATGGGGTTCCATCTCAAGAACCCGCTCTGCAGAAATTCTTCCAAGCTCAATATCATTGTGTATTACACAGGCACCAAGCAGAGCTCTCCATAACATAACACTAGGCTCAAATGGAATTTCCTCGATGATCTTAAGAGCCTCATCAAGACGACCTGAACGTCCTAGGAGCCATACCATGCAAGTATAATGCTCTATGCATGGCATAATGCCATAGTCCTGAACCATGGAGTGAAAATAAGACTGGCCCCAATCCACCAAACCCCTGTTGCTACATGCTGATAGGACACCTATAAAGGTTATCTTGTTGGGTATAATTTCTGTTTCCCTCATCCTCTCAAAAATCCCCAGAGCATCTTCACTTAAACCATGTAGGGAATATCCTGCGATCATAGAATTCCAAGAAACTTCATCTCGTTCACTCATAGCATCAAATATGGAACGGGCATCTTTAATGCTCCCACACTTGGCATACATGTCAATCAAAGCATTACAAACAACTGTGTCCTTATCAAAAATGGTTTTCACAATCAAACAGTGGATCTGAAGACCTGCCTCCAACGCTGTTAAGTTTGCACAACCACGAAGAGTACAAGAGTATGTAATTTGGGTTGGCTGGACTAGGTCATTAACCATCTCAGAGAAGAGTCTCAGTGCCTCCTCTCCATATCCTAGCTGCACATACCCCACAATCAGTGTATTCCAAGTCACATCATTTCTTTCGGGTGACTCCACAAATAATTTCATACAGTCCTCCATAATTCCACATTTAGCATAGACATCCATAAGGGCATTTCTTACAAAAATGTCAAAATCAAGTCCAACCTTCAGAACATGGCCATGTGTTTGCTTCCCAAATACTAGAGCTTCCATGGTTGCACAGGCCTGGAAAACACTAGCAAATGTAAACTGATTAGGGACCACTAAGTCTCGTCTCATCCGAAAAAATAGCTTCAAGGCCTCCTCGCTTCGATCACTCTGAGCATAACGTGCAATCATGAAACTCCAATGAATCACATGTTTCTGAGGCATCTCCTCAAAAACAATCTGAGCATCATTAATATCTCCAAACTTAGTGTACAAATCAAGCAAAGCACAACCTACATAAAGATCCAGCTCATACCGGGTTTTTAAGGCACATCCGTGGATCCCCTTGCCCAAGTCAAAGGCAGGCAGGCCAACGGAGGCCTTGAGTGAACTAGCAAAAGTAAAATTGTTTGGCTTGAGGTTGACCTTCCTCATTTGGGAGAAGAGTTCCAAAGCCTCATTGAAGTAGTCATTTTCAGCATAGCAAGCTATCATCCCAGTCCAAGAAATCATGTCCCTCTCAGCAATCTTATCAAATACTTTCTTGGCTTCATCAACAAGTCCACACACTGAATAGGCATCAATGAGAGCTGTCGCAACATATGCATCTGAATCATGGCCAAGCTTAAAAATGCAGGCATGGATTCGCCAACAAAGCTCTGCAGAACCGGTACTCACAAGCAACTTCAGAATTGTTGTAAAGACAAAGGGGTTGAGTTCATGGTCCTCTCTACGCAGCCTGATGAACAACTTGATTGCCTCGTCAAATTGGACAGACTGTGAATAACCCTGAATTAAGGTAACAAATGAAATAGTATTTCTGTCCCGCATTCCATCAAACAAAGTTCGTGCGTCAGCGAGGAGGCCTTCTTTCACATACATGTTAAGAAGAACGTTCCAAGCGAACAAATCCAAACAGTTCCCCCTCTTGAGAACATCACCGTGGATTCCCATCCCCCACTTTCTGGCATTTCCATTGCCGGTGCAGTCCTGGAACATCCGAGCGTATGTATGGGAATCATAATTAGTATTAAACCCCAATGCAGAGCAAGAGGAATTCTCAGAGTCATCCACTAATTGGACGCACGGGGCTGAAAACCTACGTTGTGGGATTCGGCTACACAGTTTGATCCGATGATAGATCGAGAAGAAACCCAGCACCGGATGTGGTGTTCTAAGACACAAAAATCTAATCATTCGATCTCGAGAATTCCCCCCACTCACGAAAATGGAAGCGAAATTTTTCAGAAGGCGAATGCCTTACAACTGAAAATCGAAATTTGTAATCATATTCCATGATTCACAAATCAGTATCGAGTACTTCCGGACTTCTCCAAAGTCCATACGAGGAGGCAACAGCTCAGAAGTTTCAGAAGGATTTTTCTGATCCGTAGAATTCATAGCCAACGCCAAAACGGGGCACAGAAATTCCGAGTTGGAAGGTCCGCGCCTGTGGCCGTGGATTGTGTGTTGCTCCTGAGAATGCGACTCCATGCTCTGATTCCCAGGAGGAAATTAAAGCTCTAGACCTTGATTGCTTAGTGAGATGCAGAGAGAGATAAAGAGAGACACTTCTGTTTCAGGAGAGAGTTGAAGAGTCGTTGGAAGAAACCCTAGACGATGCAATAGTTTCCACATCGATTGCACCTACATGTAGTTCAATCCCTCTCTACCTGCCCACCCTGAAGAAAATCTCGTTAGTTCGGAGATTATGGCGCTAGCTCCCACCAATGAATCTCAGCTGAGTTGCTAGAGCTCTGGTCTCTGTTCCGGTAACTTCGTCGCTGGAAACTCAAAGGAAGACAGACACAGGAGGGTGACTGTGAAGTGCAAAGAAGCAACGAGAGTATAAGGCTTGGAGAGGAGTCACCGGATACAGGGAAGGAGGGGCAAAATTGTCCAAAAAATGTAAACGGCGAAATGAGGATACCCTTTTGTCACTTTTGTGTAGTTTTGTAATTTCCGTCCCTATTTTGGATAATTTTGTTAAAACAAAAATTCGGTGGATAATTTGGTAATCCAAAACCTAATTTTTAGTAATCTTGCAATTTTTTTCAGAAAAAAATAAAAGAGTAATCTTGTAATTTTTTTCAGAAAAAAATGAAAGAGTAATCTTGTAATTTTTCCTAAGTTTCATAATCCTGCGTGCCTTACCGGATAAAATAAATAAATAAATAATACTTCTCTATGACTTTTGCTTCATGATAGATCATTTTGCAATTACGGAAGCTACATTTTGGTTGTAAGGGAAATTAAAGAGAAGGGAAATGAAAATTTTCAAACCTAAGAAAGAATTTTTGTAATTATTTTTTTCTTTCCCGTTCCTTTAATTTCTCTTGCACCAAATAAGGTAGCAAGGACAAAGGACCATCAAACCACTATTACCTTGCACGAGGAACACTTGATTATTAATTGGCTAATGCTTGAGCCATACAATCACATAATTAGGGATGTAAGCGAATAACCAAAATCCCATATTCGATCCATGTCCTAATCTTCTCAGAGGTTTTCGAATCCTGAATTTTGATTTCTAAAGAATATCTGAATTCGTCTGAAGGATAATCGGGTTTGAATATTTCCATTCTTACTACAAACATTTTTATAAGGATAATCTTTTGATTCTCTTCTAAGAATGGGCACTGGACAGTAGCTTATTTCCAATGAAATCAATAATAAAAGTTGAAATTCCATAATTGATATAGGTCAGATTGGTTACTAATTGGATATTTCATCGATCGACAACAACAGATATACGATAAACTCTCAGATTCATTTATGATATTAGTTTTTAAAATTCTGCCAATATTGGATCAAAATCGAATATATCATTCGATCAACGGATTCAGATTTTGACAATAGTGAATACAACAACAAAAAACTCAGTCTTATCTCAACTTAACGGGATTGGCTACATGGATCCATAAAAATAAAAATAAAAATAAAATTGGGAGAAGGAAGAGATGAGAAGATGAGAGAAGTGAGTAAGAAAAAGATGCTCGCCCAACAAGTCAGGAAAAACTTAGCTAAATGGATTGGCAACATGGATCTTTACCCTTCATATCCAAGGTCATACTTGGGATCAAACTGAGATTATACATGTCATTCATCACCACTTCACGTATGGTCATTTTAGGTCTGCACATAGCTATTTTAACTCCGTTAATCTGAATCAAATCACTCCTTTCTAGGACATTCTTACGCCTCCTTTCAACATGTCATGCCACCTCAAACAATATTCTAATTGTGAATCTAAGTGGAATCTGATCCATTCACATCCATACTTGACATGATGATCTTTTGCTTCCATAAATGTCCATCAATATTGCCATTAAGATATATTATTTTTTTTAATAAAAGAGAATTGCCATTAAGAGTGTTAAGAGGAAAATTTATGCAAGACACGAGACCTTACATGAAGAGTTGTTACCCTCAAGTAGGGGGGGACCTGATCTGGACTCATTACTGATACACATTAACTTTTTAGTTTCATGCGATCACAGTTAGGGGGTGCAAATTGGGTCCAATTTAAGTGTAGGCCTGACAAGGGCTAACTACACCTTTCAATCAAGGTAAGTCCAAGGTTAAAATTCCGAATTGAGTTCCGGATTGGATTGGAATCAATCTAGATTGTCCTCAAAATCAACATATTCCAGGCATCTAGGGTTTTTCCATACAGAATCGGCCTGAGAAGATTTGGGAAGAATCGATGTTGGCCTTGTCTGATCTGAATTGGCTGATCCAATCCAATTCTTTAAACCCTGGGTAGGTCCTAAGGAGAGTCGAACTCACGACCCGTCTCTCTCTCTCCCCCTCCAACTTGTTGAATAAATTCCTGCATTTGATACCACATAACATAGTTTGTAAAGGGGGCAGGCCTGAGGAATTCATCAATGATATACCCAGACCAAACATCAAAAAAGTTTATTTGCTTCAGACCAAAAAACTAAAGTTTTGAAACATATGTGACTTTCCCTATTTAATTACTTCAGTTCAGGGAGGTAAAACCAATGGAATTAGCATCCGCAATTTCTTGAGTATTAACAGTACAGCAACCTTTCAAAACTTCAGACTGAAATCCCAGAGAGAGCTAGGAAATTACCAAACTGAACACAAACAGGGACAACCTCCCCACCCCCCCCAAAAAAAAGGAAAAATGAAAAAAGAAAGAAGAAAAAAGAGAAAAGAGAAAAGAGAAAAGGAAAAATGGGTTGCCTCATTGGACCCCATCCCTTGAGAAAAAGTTTGCAAAAGAATCCTCAAGATTGAACCAATCCCTTAATTTCTCATAGATCTAGATTTGGTTGGGCTTTTTTATTTCGGTTAGGTGTTTTTGCTCCAAGAGCAGTTTTCTGTGCTACATTGTTGCAGTTCTTGCATGTTTTTAGAAATGTAAAATAAGATTGCGAAACATAAATATGAGCGAGATACAAATACAAAAGACTCGGAACCTTCCACAGTAGAGACCAATACAGAAGCGAAACCAAAACAACCCCACAACCAAAAAATTACTGTAACAAATGTACATAGCAAAATGAGCCCCAGACAATAATTATGTTAGCCTCTTTGAAGTGCATATGAACAAGGATCCTCCCTCAGATCATCGAAAGAGATCAAACCAGAAACTTCTTGATTTCCGAAGGTACATGTGGTCCAAACTAAAACCACCTCTGGGCAAATGAAGATTTCTCCCATCCAAACTTTCATCTATTTAGTCAAACTTCACCCTGCCTTCTTCTTGCTGATGTTTTTTTGGCTCAGCGGGAAAGTATTTTATGCCCACCATATCACCAACTTCGCTGATAACCTGAAAAACAATTAAAAAGGGGTTTTACTCAGGTCACACCGTTTGTGTCTTTAGGAGATTTTTGGAACTTACATTCCTGACAATGTCCTCGTCAAAGCCTTTCAAATCAACTTGGTTGAGGGCAAGTTCAGGTAATTTTTCCAAATTGAAGAAATCCAGCCCCAATTACTAGAAAAATTGGCAAACGACATTGTGCTTGACCATGTTTGATAGCTAAACCCAGTTGCCTCAGATTATTGTTTTTACAATCTTCATGTTAACCTAGTAGCAAGGAGACGGTTTTTTTTTTTCTTTTTTTTTTTTTTTGTTGGTGGGGTGGGAGGGGGGGAGAGGGGAGATGTTTCCAGTTGTAACCCCAGCCAATGTCAACTCTCAATCCGATAACAGTGGAAGGAGTGGTTTTCCAAGTGATAGCAATGGCCGATTGTATGCTGTCAAGGTGAGAATTGTATGAGCTGTTCAAGTCTTTTTCGTTTAAACTGTTGTGAAGTACGCACAAGTTCTGTTGGGCAGAACTATTATAGGAACTATTTTATGGTTGCTGTTGGGTTCTTTCACGAAATCAAAGTTCTTGGAGAGGGAATCTAAGCAATTGGTGCTAATGGCAGTGGCATTGCTGTAATGGTGGATAGTGTTGGTTAATTCTCAGGCTTGGTAAAGGAACAGTAGGAGAAAAGGGTAGTAAGAGAATGGGACACGGAGGAAGGGTGCTACACACTAAATAAAGAAGTTTACTTTTGAAGATAGATCAGTTGGAGATGCTCAGGCAGGAATGAGGAAGGGGTGAGGAATGACTTTCTTATCCTAGCAACAACTGAGATGCTAAGTCTGACAAAAAATGTTTTCCATACAAAACCAGAGGAAGTACATATTTGACCCTGATAATTAACGACCTATGGGTCCTCGAGCATTTATAGGCAATCACACAAACCTTTGTGACATGAGATTGTGCGAACAAAAAAAAAACCCATAAAATCACCCCCAGTTAGATTGTCACGTCATTGGATTCCACCAAAACATTATGATGCTGAAGGCCTGAAACTATCAGGCTCTGTTGCTCATGGGGCAAAAATGACCATAGATCCACTTATCCAAAAGATAAACCAACGGTAAACAACATACATGAAATTTTAATTTAATATATATATCATTCCAGCCACTGTTGCATGAGAGAGGAGAGTGAACAGTCAAATCAGAAGGCGAAAGTGCCATTATGTTAATCATTTGTGGGTCTGATACTGGGCGGACATTCCCTGGAGTGAGAGGAAATAGAGGTCTTTCCAAAGGAAAATGTCAGAGCTTCATCACGGGGAGTATGTGTGAATAGAATGAGGGTGCAAGAAAAGATGGGAATTACCCACCAATAAAAAAAAATGGGAAAGTTTTGATTTCTGGGGTGAGAATGTTTGGTGCAGATCAATCAGATCTAATGTATCGGATTCGCCAATGGGCCCACTAATGTTATGAAAGAGATATCAGTCTGACAGCTAGATGTGGTCCAAATTGAATCTAGATCTAATGGCCAGAATTTAATATGGTAACTACAAGATCTTAACAACTGGTTTTCAGAATTTAAACCAGTCACAAATAGGAAAGCATTTGAATAAAATGAGGTGGGAAAAGGAGGAAATGTGGTTGATTGGTGTAAAGAGAGGCAATTATATTACAGAGGGAAAGAAATCTTTCCTTACAAAATGAATTTGAAGTTTAACAAACTTATAGAAGAGAAAGAAATAATGGACGTGATGATAGAGAACCATGGGGTTGAGGAAGGAGAGAAGAAATACAACGGAGAGAGAAAATCTTTACCAAACCGAGAGAAGAGAGAGAAGAGCCAGCTTGCGAGTTTCCAAACAAACTCAATCCATTAATTCCAAATCGTACTATTACTTATTGATAAGAATGGAAATAAAATCTTCTAGATTGATTTAACTACAAAGACTTTCCTAACTAAACAGTTATGAACTCTAAATTTCACTAACTCAAAGACTAACAACTTAGGATAAGATAAATCCCTACCCAACTATCACCCACAAGGGACCCACTAATAAAATTAAAAATTGTGTACTCCTTTAACCCCCACTTTGATGAAGATACAGCTGCAGTTGCTTGGTTGGACCAGCATGACCGGCTTTGGAAGCCAAGAGCCAAGAAGAACCAGTCCAACCCAGGGTTTTGGTCCAACAAGAGTCGGAAATAAAATTAGTAGTTACTTGTCATTTATTTCATGCCTTTATTTTCAGACTTGAAAGTAGGAGTTAGGATTTCTTTCTTTTTGCATTAGTTTCCTTTTATGGTTGTTTCCTAGTTAGACTAGTTTCTATGTTAGTTCTCTGTCTCTATTTTTCCCATATATAGGCTATAATCGATGGGCAAGTTAGAGTGATTTGATTTCTGAATGAGAATTGGTCGGATTTGTGCTCTGTGTGTGTGTGTGATTCCCTTCCTTCCCCCCCCCCCTCTGCTACTCGAGTTTCCCCTTCTTCCCCAGGCCCTCCATCACACTTTGGGTTTCATATTTCAGCCCATCATAACAATAAATCTCAAAAACTAACGCGCCAACCCAAAACTATATTAAAACCTGGACCAAATGTAAACTGAGCCTTAAACTGGGCCAGAATTAAAGTTCTTGCCAAATGAAAAGCATGAAAGCAACTACTTTCCAAGGTCCCAACATATTTAGTGATTTAAAATTTTCTTTTATCATCTTTCCAACTGAACACAGCCTAAGAGATACGCAAGAAAGAAGAAACACTCATATTTCTGGATAGGATGTACCTGTAAACCTTTGATCAGGTCTTCCTTAGTATGAGAAGCAGATATGCAAATACGCGCCCTCGCCAACAGTAGTGGGGTTGCTGGGAATGCAACCGTCACAACAGCCACCTTCAACATCACCATTTGACATTAACAAACCACAAAAATTGTAATTGATAATGACTGTGTAAAGCAAGTGTCAACATTATAAAGGATAAGAACTACATTTAAACATCGAAGGCAAAAAATTTGGGTCAGTGATTGACAAAAATACTCAAGGGGGACTTGAGATGTTCCCCTAGAGATAAATTGAAATATTTTCAAATAGATGACAGCAATCAGCAGGTTAATGTGTGCTGGGATTGTTTATGAGCCAACATATCATTGCATGAAAACAATTCATGACAAAACCAGGTAAAGGCTCAACTCACATTCTGCTTTAGACACTCCCGAGAAAAGGCAGGAATTTTGGCCGGGTTGTAAAGCATTATCGGCATAACAGGAGAGTCATTATCCCCAAGAACCTCGAAGCCCATCTTCTGAAGTTCTGACCGGAAAAAATTGCTGTTCTCACGTATACGTGCAAGTTTCTGGGCCCCTATATGGAATCAAAGGTACTGTAAGACAAGAAAATATACCAAAGGTAACTCAAGTCACAACAAAATAAACTACAAAGGATTGAAGCCTCACAACAAAACCACAATTTTAAAGATAAGTTTCAAGTGAGAGATGTCATTTGAACCTCTACTCGAACCATCCTCTCCAAGAATAACCCTTATGGCAGATATAATTTGCTGGGCAGCAGGTGGCGAGATAGATGTTGCATAAATATGAGCAGGGCAAGAGTATTTCAGATATTGGATAAGTTCCTGCAAATGACAAGATATGGCTTGAGCACAGAATGCACAACATAAGTTCACAGCAAACATTATTCAACAAAATATTAACAATTTATAAACTGAAACAATGCTAGTAACAATACTCAATTTACACTATAGGCATGACAAACTTTGAGGTACAAAAGAGGTAAAACCTTAGACCCAGCAATATAACCACCACATGACCCAAATGATTTTGTAAAAGTTCCCATCATGATATCCACATCTGCAGTATCCACTCCTAAGAGCTCACAGACACCCCGTCCTGTTTTACCAACTGCTCCAATGCTATGGGCCTCATCCAAGTACGTAAAGGCCTATGACAGAATAAAGGAAAAGGTTAGAACAGCAAATGAAGATATGGATGGAAGACAAACATGACCATATAAGCTTTCGGCTATTAGCATACAGAATCACCAAATTAAAAGGAGAATAATCCTCCACACAAATGTACATATACCAAAAACAAAATGATAGAAGGTACAGAAACTCCAGTAAACTGATTTGACTAGAGCAGTATCCCTGGCTCCAAGTTTTGGATTTGCAAGCTGAAAGCTGGAAATTGACACAATCTGATCAGAACTGCGCCAATCAGGCAATCATGCTTCATCGGTGGAGTCTCACCTGCTAATTGCATCTTGGAGCCAACTATGGTTGGCAGGTAAGACGGAACCTAATGCAGTTCAATCTAAAAAGGAAATCTAGAAGAATGAACTACAACCAGGATCACTACTTTCAAGCGATATTCAGGAACTTGAGATAATATAGCGAGTATGGGTTATCAAATCTGAGTAACTGTTTAGATATGATATAAACTGTATCCAATAGCCCAATTTTGATTCTTAGAAAGAATATCCAACAAGAAATAACCAGAATTATGGAACTGATTTGGTAAAACATAGAAGAGAAAGAATATGATAGGATCAAGAGAAGAAGAAGAGGACTACGAAGAACAGTGGAGGAATTTAACCTGGCTATAGAAGAAGACAGCAAGCAGCATGCCAGAAGAAGATCCTTCATGCTCGTTTGCAGAGCTCAACAGCTCAAAAACTCTTGAAAAAACTTGAATTTCTATCACAAATTATCTCCTATTGAAGGAGGGTGTATACATATATATAACCTTTTATTTTATGTTTTATTTTTTTATTTTATTTTTCTAATCACTCTCTTATATTGGCTTTGAGTATATAAACTCAAAAAAAAACTCTTAAAAGCTATTAAGTAACATAATCTAACTCAAACACTTAACTACTAATCCCGTATACTAACTTTACCCTCTCTTTATGAGCTTATAAATTAGGCTGATTACAATCAAACTCAAGAAAATAAAAGGCCCAACCTATTACATAACTACCCAAAGCTTGTTTTCAGCCCATTGGATTGCCACCAGCACCTTAAGGGTGTCCCAAGCTAGTGCCTAGGCCTCCATACGGGATCATAGTCTAATGCAACTGCATCAGAACCAGCCAACATGATCCATGTAAAGATGCAGCGTTTGGACATGAACATTGACCTGGATGTAAATACTTAATCAGCATACGGTCCTCATGATCAAGAGACTCACAGTTAAACTTACAACTAAAATCTAACAAATATGTATTATTTTTTAATCATTCATCAGTTCCTAGAAAATGGTGTAAGACTTCCAACATGGTTCTCAGAATACAATGTTTTCTGTTGCAATTGAGCAAAATATCAAAAACTACACATCCATATAGTTCCAGTAAGGAATTTCTCAATTCAAGTAAAATAGTTGGTGGCAGGCATATGCTGACTCTGAGGAAACTTTTTTGAAACCTCTGAAAGTAGTTCAGTCTAGGGTAAGATCTCAACAAGTTCATGAAATTAATCTTTTCAATGCTATGTGCAGCCCATACCTGGATTTCACTTTCATTCTCTTTTGCCATTAGATAATGAGATCCAAATAACAATGTTCCAAATTTTCAAAATATTAAAGACCATATCACATGTCATAGATTTTCAACTATAATATTTTCTCTAATGCAATTGGCCTTACCAAGGTTAACCCGAAACAAAAATGAAAATAAAGTCATTACTCAAGGAGCTTCTCTTGGATATTTCAACTAGAGAGTTTTCATTTCATGAAGTATTCATGAATATACAACATATTGAACCACAAAATACCATTTAAACTTCATTGAACCTACAACTAATATACAAAAGTAGCCAACACTAAAAAAAATAGAAAAGTTACCATCTCACATAAGCACAACCTTGTATTTCTTACAGACAGTTATAATCTCAGGAAGTTTACAAAGCTCCCCCTCCATGCTGTAGATTCCCTCCACAATAACAATTATCTTTTTCCATGGTCTATGTGTCCGTGGTTGTCCCTCAGCAATTTGTTCTCTTAACACTTCCTCCAAGTGCGACGGTGCTAAAAAGAACAAAAGAAAAGCTCATGTGGGTGAAAACACTTTTGAGATAAAAAGTTGGAGCTGTAATTTTGGAAGTCTTAGGCTTAATGATAATGCATTATGCTACAAACTTACTATTATGAAGAAAGACCCTAATCGTGGCTCCTGATCCCCGAGCACCATTGACAATTGAGTTGTGGTTCAAGGAATCACTAATTATCAAATCCCCCTGTAGATGGTCATCATAATCATTAATATGAAATATCACCCCATCAAAGTTAAAACCAAATGCCCATGTGATGAATGAACCCTATAATACAAAGTAATATGACTTAATCAACTAATACAGACCTTCCCAGTCAGGACTGGAATAATAGCCGAGTTTGTGACATAGCCCATCCCAAAAACTATGGCAGCAGGCTTTCCAACAAACTTTGCAACACATTCCTCCAGTTCAGTATGCAATCTGGTAGTGCCTGATGACATAAGTGCATTAGCTGAAATTCAAAATACATAAAATAGTTGGTTGCATTTTACAATTTAAAGTACATACCACCATCTACACGAGCACTACAGGTACTTGCTGAAAATTTCTTCAAGGAGTCAACTACACGAGGTGTGCAATATTCATCTGATGACGCAAATCCTAGGTAATTGTAAGAACCCAGGTTGAGGCATTTACTTACTTTTGTGCTTCGTCTGCATCAGAAAGCAATTTAGTTGGATCATATTCACAGAATTTTCCTTTGCTGTGCATTTAAGAAATATTCCTTGTGATTTATATTGTCAGTTACTAAAGGTCACCGAAAGTATAATTCAATAGCACAAAAGAAAGAAAATTAAGATACAGTAGAAAAGGTGGATCATGAACGGAAAGGATATCTTCAGGGAAAAAAAAAAGCTACAAACTTCTAAATAAAATTGGGAACTACAACTCACTTTAGAGTCTTGTTATTGTCATTGGAGTAACGCTCAACCACATCAAACCAAGCATCAGGAGCACTTGCGATTGGTCGTCCAAAGCAGTCCTGCCAAAGGTAGTGGAAAAATAACTATTATGAAGGTCCACTCTCACACATAACACATTGGGTATCAACATTATGGTTATATTTGGCAAATTTTACAAGTAATTTATTTTCTGTGATCCTTTAGTAATCCACAACAGGGCTTGAAGCCCTATGTCTTAATGGAGGAAAATGAAAACCGCAACCCTGGATATATTGCAATGGAAAATAAAGACTGGCACAACCAAAGTAAATATCCAAAAAACAATAAGAAACATCATTTGATTAATGCATGCGGTGATGCACATCTTAGTAAATTTCACATATCAATAATTCATTGATACTCCCTTACAGGTTCCAATGATTTGAGTCCTTGTAAATTTTTTATTACAATCCCAGCTGAATATTAGATCCCAAGATTGAATACTTCAATTGAAGATAATTAAGGCTGCACATATCCAAGGGTAAATCCAGTAAAGCATAACAACAAAAACACCCACATAAATGTCCATAGAGAAAATTTTGAAGGGGAAACAGTTATTTGATTACAAAAAGAGCACGGAAGGGAATGCATTTCAAACCAGAATAAATTGTATTTCATGTAAAATCTAGAAAACAAAGCTCTAGAGGGAAGTGGGCCAGGTTTGGTATGACAAATAACAGCAGAGAATTGCCACAAAGGGAGGGGGGAGAATATATTAAGCAATCAAATTAAAGTTTTACAAGAAATCTGACTAAGAAGTGTTAATGCAGTCATGCTTCCATAACAAAACTATTATCTAAAGTACTAAATATATATTCAATTCATTGTCTCAATACTTGACATGCATGGGGCACACAGACTTTGAATTCCTACCTAAACTATGACTGGCTGGCCCCCGCCGGGGGTGGGGGCAGAATCCAGTTACAAACCAACACTTGCAAGTGTTTTCACAATATCTTGCCAAAACAACTCAGATATTAGTTTTTCTGATAAACGTAAACTTGACTAAAACAAACCTATATACAAACACAGGAGACCAGAACGACACCTACTACTTAATACTAATTAGACCAAAAATAGCAAAATTTATCTGTCATAAGCAGGAGCTTGTTGAAGTACCTAAGCGGCATTTTGATTGCATAAGCAATAGGGGTCGCAGAATAGCATCTCAGTGAGCTGTCTATGGTTCTCATGTTCATTTGGGTGGTATACATCCTAGCATTACTTCTTTGAACGTTCCCATGCAGTTAACCCCATAAACCCCTTCTAGATTTAACTGCGCTTTTTCTATTGAACTGTTGCAATCTATTCTCCTAATACATTAACATGCACCTCTGTCACGTCTTTGAGGTTGCCACAGGATTCGCATCCTCAACAAAATTGCTCCCTCACACCAAATCCCCCATCCCCACACCCCAGAAAAAAAAATCCTGAATATCGACGATTTAAGATAAAGAGAGTAAAAATTGTACCGAAGCAAAAGTTCAAAGAGATAACCCAAAATTGGGACAATTTCAGACAAAAGAAAAATTATAATCAAATAAAAAGAATGGGAAAAACCGAAATAATAAGAGAAAAAATAATAAATTACCTGAATGCGGAGATACAAACGTCGGACGTAAAAATCCTCGAGCCCTAAGCAGATCGGCGCGTATCCCTGCTTGAAGAAAACACAGGAACATATAGAAGCTAATAAAATAAAATAAAATAAAATCGATGATAACTAGTAAGAAGAAATGTAGTTTTGTGAACGAAAACTAAAAGAAATGAGAAGGATCGAATACATCAAGTTTGCTTGGATTATTCAACCAGTCGATAATTTTTCTGAATAGATCTCTGATTTGACCGAAAGCAAACAACAATCCGTAGCTGAAGTAAGTGGTAAGGGCAGTTAAATATGGAATGGTAATCATCTTGATCTGCGATTGGAACCTCGAGAATTCTCTACGAGATCCAAGCCCCAATCATTCAAGAAAAGAAGAACTGGATCTGGAAAAAGGATAATGGCAAGCTCCCCAGGACACTTTTAAAATTGGTGATCCTTAAAATGAAAAACGGAAACCGAACCGAGGCTCGGAAGCCTCGCCTGGTTCCAGAGCTCGACGGGAGAGAGAAAGATAAACCCAAATGCTCGATAATCTAACGTTTCGAGGCGCTAAGCAATTTCGGATTCAGAAAAAGAGGAAAAATCTGACACGACGACAACTGGGCTTACGTTGGACTGTTAGAAGCCCATCCTAATAATAATGGTGAGTCTGACACCGAGACCAAGACCGCCATCTTCCAATTGTGACTAATTGGCGGGCTTCGCCGCCACAGGCCCACAAGACAATTCAAACAGAATCAAAACAAAGTTAAAATTTTGTCAATCTCATAACCACCTCATAACTTTTTTTTTTAATTATTATTTTCTAAATGGAAAGGGATAGGTATGCCGCCGGTATTCGGTAAGCTAGTGGACATTACCAATTGGGGCATAGCAATATTTTTCCAGTTTTAAAATCATATGTTACGGCCCATTAGAGTGTTTTCACCCTTGGTGTTCTTTCTGATATCTATGCCTTTCATCGTTCCATCGGAAATTCCTTTTATACTTATCGTACTCGAGCTTGATAATTTCTACTACTCTAGAGTCATTAATGTTGGCCCCTGTAGTATAATACTCTTCCTACTATTCTCAATTCCCTCACAACACCATTGGAACGTCTTGATGAATCCCTTAACCATTTTTGAATAATTGAATGAAAATCGTACCCTTCTATTTATAATGGAAAAAAAAAACACTTTGATATTAATGTATATAAATCAAAAGGACCGAGCTTCCCTTTACTCACAATGAAGAGACAGAGATGTCAAACGGTTGGTTTAGTCTGGATTTGATTTCAATTTTATTCTAGTTTGGTTTCAATTAATTCATGGATTAAAGTGATTGGATGGTAGTCATAAAAGATACGGACATTCAACAACAGGGGTTATCTTTCTTCCTGTCCTACTACTTGTCAAAAAAATCTTTTAATGTTGACTCTTCAATCTTCAATTTTTTTCTATATATTAGATGGCAAACCATTTCGCCATTGAAACTTCTGTGTATTATCAAATGTGTTATACTTGTTATATATATATATATATATATATATTCCCCCTATGAAATATATAAATGGTAAGTATCAGGAGACTTGGGGTGAGCTTCTAGTTGAATGGCAGGCAATTAGAGTTGAGTTATAGCATACTATGGGTAGGGACTCTGTTCAACCTTCCTAACACCCACTTTCTTGAAAAATAATTGTAATAATTGCAGTATTGCAATAATTGTGGTTGGCCCCTCCATGGATCCTTCTTTGATTCCTCCCATGGGTCCATTGTATGGTTCCTATACGGTCAATTGCACAATATATATATATATATATATATACATGAAAAAAGTTACAACCGGTAGTGTCCATATTAAAGCACACTAGACTAACTAGATTATCCATAGTCCTTAAATACAACATAGAAGGATTAGTGTCTCTGCATTTACACAAGCACTTAATTTTACCAAATTTAACATAAATATCCTAGAATATTCCAAAACTATGTAAACACAAACAACTATTTAACGATGTCGGAATAAGCTGAAGTAAACTCTTAAAGGATAACCAAACTTCAGTGATAGTTCAACCCGTAGAAATCGTCATAAATAGACCATGCAGAATCCCTGTAGTTTTAATCTCCTCCATAGATGAGGACAAGGAGGCACCCATGGTAATTGCCTAAAATTGACTTTGAGGTAGAATACCATACAATCAAAAAAAGTCTCTTCCCAAAAGATTAGAAAAACCAGTGCAAACTAAGTTATAATATGGCAAAAAGAGAAGAGTTAAATGTCTTATCAAGAGGACCTCATGATGATCTATAATGGATAAACTATAAGCATTAGGGTCAGATTTCTTAAACAAATTTAAGTCTGATAACCAACAATTAATTTTCTAAATGAGCAACACTGGATTGGGAATAATATGGTAATTTAATTCATTTTGAAACCACAATCATAATACTTCCAAAATAAATAAATTGTAAATGAATAGATGTGGGCTTACCCTTTGCCTCTTTGGAGCATTGGTCGGCTACTGATTTGTGAAGATCAACATAAGTCACCCGCCCGTGCATTGCCTAAATGATTAGGGTGAATTGGGGATTATGTGGATAGGCGCACGGTCCCAGGTTCGATTATCCATTTGTACATCTACGATTTAAGTGGAGACCATGACGGTGGATTATTGCGCTAGTCACCTCGATGATTAATCGAGATACGTATAAGCTAACCCAAACACCTTGGTTTTAAAAAAAAAAAAAAAAAACCAACAAAAGTCCAAGGCTTGGTGTTTGAAACCAAAAAAACAACAATACCCTGTCCTTTTTTCTTTTGGCTATAACATACCTTATCCCTACATATACTAATTAGTAATAGTATTAGAGGTTGCACTTTGAATACGTGGGCCTATTTGGCCCCTTACTAGCCCCTTGTGTGGCGGGTCTTTGCCTGGTCCATCAGTAGGTCTTGAACTCCCAGCTAGCCGTTACTTGGTTGCATGGGTGTTGGCCCGTTTATATAGTAGTAGGCTTTTTCTTGTTAGGGTACAACATGATCCTTGTCTTTGTTATTTTGGCATGCTAATCGTTGCTTGATTTTGGCGTGCTAGTGCTTAGGACTTTCGTCTTCGGTCGTAGAGTTTCTTCTTTTCTTCAATTGGAGAAATAAATTATTTTATTACGCTCTACATCTAATGAGATTTTTGTTCCATCTCGGACTTGGTTCATATTTCATAGTGGCTATTGTTACTAACAAAAAAAAAAAAAAAAAGATTAGATATAAGATTCTCTTTGGGTAAAGTTTCTTTAATCTATTTACTTTTTTAATGGTGATTTCTCTCTACCATTGGAAATCATCCGAGTTCTATTTGGCAAAGCATTTTGAATGGGCGTAAGCTATTGAAAATGGACTTAATCTAGTGTATCGGCACTATGATAATACTAATATTTCTCATCATCCATGGGTTCCTCTTTTCCAAGTTATTGCTTTCAGTCTCTCCAACCTCTAAATTGTGCTTTCCAAAAAGTCTCTTAACTTATTGACCATGACATTAGGACATGGAGATCTCCACTCTTCTACATTCCATCCATACGAAGTAAAGGAGATTTTGAAAACCCGTTTCCCCCTATTCGGGAGAGAAGATGATCAGACTCGGGGATTTTTTCCAATCAAATCATTATATTACTTGTTGACAGATGTTGAAAAGCATCCTCATCCCTAAACCATGGTAGCAGGTACCAAACATGGTTTGGAAGCAAATGTGGAGCTGCACCTCCCTCCCCAAAATTAAATATTTATTTGGAGGGCTTACATTGCAGGTCTAACTGCTGTGGTGAATCTATTTTACCACATGGACAAATAATGATATATATTATCACCATTGGATAAAGAGAACATAGTCTAGATAACCCAAGGGGGTAATGTAATTGGTAAGCAATGAACTTGGTACGGGCCGTAAACTCGGACGTCCTAAGTTCCACTCCCACTAGACACACCTTGGGCCACTCACACGTGGGTGTTTAGTGTTTTTCATTGCTTTCAACGAAAGTTGAATGGTTCTCATTCAACCCCGGTATGACCTGGTCTATGCGGTTGTGGAGCCAATATGGGCCCATGGGACTAGTCAGGCCGAAGGCCTGGATACCCATCGTTAGGAAAAAAAAAAAAAAGAGGAGGATATAATTTAGATAATCGCATGTAAATTTTCAAAGTCTAATTCACTCATGTAGCCCCTTTTGTAGCGACACAACCTCATATATGTTTATGTATGCATACCCATACTCTAGACATTATTCTACACTGTCCCAACCAAGGGTTTAGTAACCAATATTGGATATAATATCGGTTTTGATTGACATTGATTCGAATCGGCCCGTAGAAGACGTATTTGCCTCAGATTTGAAAAAAAAAATTTACCATTTACTTTTGTACCACCACCATTCGTACAAATCTATCGATAAGAGATCAACCAAGAATTATTTGATGCCAATCAAATCTGACTTATTCCACGGACCCATACTAATTTCTTGTTCCTTAGTTCCAACATTGAGTGGGTATACATGGTTTGGATTAAAAGAATCTAACAAATAAATGCCTCAAATTTATCTTCGTAATTTCAACCTTGAGGTGCATGCTCAAATGCTCTCGATCATTCGATGCTCATTGCACCGACACACTCACTGCAAACAATAACCACTCCACACAAATAACATGAAAGAAACTTGATTAGCACCATCACCGCTTGCAAGTACGTTACTAGTATTTCACCTAAAAAAGAGTAATTTACTAGTACATTAATTATATTTGAATTGATGACCTGCACGTGAATGAAAGTATGAAGCATTGGCCATTTTTAACCCTTTATGATTATTTACCAAAAATAAAATAAAAAACCCTCTATGATTGTGGTGCATGGCCATCCATGATCTATCTCACTTTACACTTTATAATTGCTGCCAGGTTGTGTGCCTTTACATCTATACACAGGAGTGGCAAAAAGATCATTTTGTCTCTAGTTAGATGTCTATGCACTTTCCTTAATTGGTTTCATAGTGGAATCGTGGACATAGGATGAAGATCATTTTGTATCTGGTTAGATGTCTATGCACTTTCCTTAATTGGTTCCATAGTGGAATCGTGGACATATGATCAGGTAGAAATTCTTAACCTGAAATTGTATGATTGGGCAAGTTAGTTCTCTGCCCAACGTTATGTCTGTCTCAACTTAGAAAAATCTCTTCAACCTCCCATTTCAATTCCTTATTGATTGAACCACTAACTCTAAGAAAGCTAGTGGTGTGCTCAACCTCTATCAAAATAAAATTTAGGCAAGTATTTGAAGGATTTGAGATTGTCACCCCTTCACCTTAAGTTATTATTCTTTTCAATGAAGTGAGTAGTTTAGTAGGAATGGGAAATCAATGTGCCCATGTCATCAACGCCCACTGAACAAAGAGAAATATTAATATAGCTCCAGATATTATAAGGGAAACGACCTTTTTAGAATAATCTAATCAAAGAGCAATACAAAAATGTCAAAAACCGTCAATAAATGACGAACTCCATTATAAATGACAGGACAAGGCTAAAGTCGTAATCTTGACAAAGAATATGATAAAAATCTGATGAATAAAACAAGAATTAGTAGAAATTCTCATAGGTGAAGCAAATCAAACCTATTTCAATTGTCAGATTTGATTATGCTTCTATAAATAAAATAAAAAGGGAAATAGTTCTCTCTTCGAGAGCACAGCTTATGCGAACACTCAATTGAGTCTATCTCTCTTCTTCTTTTTTTTTTTGGTAAAATCTCTCTCCTCTCATGTAAAAAGAAATCTCTAATAATTATTTTTTCTAAATTAAAAAAAAAAATTCAAACATCAATAGGCAGTTATATCAAAGTTTTAAGTATCCTATTGGATCCACAGATGTTAATCAATAAGTATCATATCTTTAAAGTAGCAATATGATATAACATCAATACAATCATATAATATCTTTAAAAAAAAGTATTTGATTAATATATGATTCAATATAATTGATACCTATTAATACGCTTGATACATCTCTTATAAGCTATATAATATAACAACAGCTATCTAGTGTAATTGGTGCAACTGTGGTATGCAAACTCATGCTCACCCGAAGGCTCAAACTGGTTATTACCTTCCCCTCCTTACTTATAAAAGAAAAACCTACATTATACAATACGTTAATATAACTACAAAAAACACTAGTTGATAGTTTTAGTAAGATATTCTAATCAATTTTTTTTTGGATAAAATCAATTTAATTATTTGCTTTTATTGGCAAAAGTGATTCTAATAGTGTTTATCTTCATCATCATTTGAGGATTAAACAATTACAATTAGGATTAAACAATCTATAATCAAGGATAGCAACCTAATTTGAACAAAAACAATTAGGGAGAGGTTTGGACAGGCCACCAACTTTCGATAAGGAAGCGACATGCACTAATCACAAGGTTGGACGAAGGAGGTAAGTGAGTCTTTTTCCAAAGGGAAAGAAGACACATATTGGGCATCTTGGCAGTGTGCATAGGTTTTTTTCAAGACATTTATCATTCAAAACTTTGAATTTTTTACTCAATTATTAATTTTTAATATATATATATATATATATATTTTAAATAATGCATCACTAGAATAGAGAAAAACAACTTGCATACATTGAACTAGGTGTTTTATTTATTTATTTTTGTAATGATTTGTATATCTATATCTTAATTAAATCGAAAATAACATTTTTTTTTATATTAGTATATATTATAAATCTAATATTTTATACATAACCAATTGAATGCACTTGTCTCGTCATACTATATTTTTCTCTTTAGATATGATATATTTTTCATATTATTTATTGGAGAAAGTTTTTTATGCACTGTGGATGCATAAACTCTAGATTCATTAATGGCTTCTCCCTATAATACGAAGTCGATAATACCCCTTGCTATTCCCAATACCCTCTCAACACCATTGGAATGTTTTAATCAAGAAATTCTTCTCAACCATGGCAAAAGGAAAGCCACCCCTTTTCTTATTTATAGTGTTTAATGCTTTAAAACTATATTTTACATATATTCTCGACATATTCATATGTTTCTCAACAATTTGTATGCATACATTTAGTATAAGTTGTGTCTCTTTGATACAATGCAACACATCATTTTAAAACTTTTTTTTTTTAATAGAACCAATACTATAAAAAGCTTGTACCAACCAAAAATGAAAATAATGTGTAATATAATATAAAACCAGAGAAAGCTTCTAATGACACCTAATGGTATATTTAGAACTTGACACCTTCATTTTAATTGCCTTTCATCTTGTTGTCAAAGACATTTAATGCAATTTTTTCAATGAGGTAGATCTATTATTTCACATGGGAATGACATTAATCATTAACTTAAATGACTTTCAACTTTAAGAATAAAATAAAAAGAAAAAAAAAAAAAACTTAATCCAGAGAAGGAACAGGTAAGATGAAGTAGCCATTGATGATTGAACAACTAAAAATTAAGTAAGAAGACAACAGTCTGCACGGAAACCCAATTGGAAGTTGGAAGGAGAAGCAACAGGGAAGGAGCAGTAGCCACTAGCCACCAGAGGTGAGGAGTGAGGACCAAGGACGGGCTGTCACCAAACCACAACCTGTCATTTCCGGCTAACATCCGTAAATACACAAGGGCAGTCGATCAATACTATGATCTAGTTTTGATAAAAGTGATGAATTTGCGTAGGAGGTGAAGCTTCATTGACTAGGCTCGGTCTGAATCCTCATCTCCTGTCCACCGCAGGTTCCCACTGATTCGTAAGGCGACACAGTAGTCAATCTGCACATATCGGATTATTAAATTATATATAAAACCACACAATTATATGTCATATATAAGACAAAATTCATAGAGTTCTATATTCACCGACTTTCCCCATTCTCCTCTCCCCCTCCTTTACCTCGAAGTTTGAAGAATTGAAAATCGAAATTGGAATTGCCCAACTCTTATTTCAATTGACTCCTACATGTCAAAATCTTATTTTTTTGTCACCTTCCTTTGAATCGCTTTGATTTTTTTTTTCTTTTAATCACTACATAGTAGTTTAATAATGGTTTTGACCAATTTCTATTTGTCTCATGAGCACTTGTAAAGTGTTCTTTAAAACTAGGGTATCAAATGTTGGCATGCGCCAGTATATTGACCAGTCAAAGCACAACCAGAAACCAATCAGTTAGTAAATATCTTATGTGAAATCTAACTCATTATGGATCAGTGATAGAGATTGGATTAGGTTCACGCTTGGGATTGTTCTCCTAATTTTTTGATCTGAGCAATTCTAATCTATTAAATACAAAGAGAGAAAGTGGATTTCAATTGTCCGAATCAAAAGCATATAAGAATAATCTCGTAGATAAACCTGATCCAGATTCCCAACGATAATAGTGTTGATTGTAACCAATGAGTGCTAACCTAGGACCACTTATAACTCAATTAACAGTATTATAACTTTACCTAAATTAGCTAATTAACACATTCATTGATTGATTATAATCTAATTAACATGAATATAATTATAGATTGACGAGGTCCAATTATCTAAGCTGATATTGATGTGAGACTAAATAGGCCTTGCCAGCCCACTGTGACGACAACCCCTACTTATACCTTCTCTCCCAGTCCCAAGAACAAAACTTAATTAATATGAAAAAAACTAATTAATGTTATGTTAATGCCATACTTTTACCAGTCAACCTCACGTGTTTATTTTCTCTTTTCTATTATTATCTTTACTTTGGGCTTATCATTATTGTATTATTAAATTATTAAATTATATAAATAGAATAACACGTGCTTATGCTTTTTTGGTCTCATAGAGGATACAGCGTGTCTGGACAGTGATTGCGCCCCGGGAATCCCTTGGGCGTGTCTCCCACTCCTTACCTTGCTTTGTTCACTTGGAAACAGCAAAGTAAAAGCTACTCAATCATTAAAACAAAAAAAAAACAAAGAAAAAACAAAAACAAACAAAAAACAAAAAACAAAAACAAAAACAAAAACAAAAAGTGTCTCTGACTGTACGTCTAGAGACATTTGAAATGTTGTTCATTTTATTTAAAAGATAAAAAAAAAAAATATTATATATAGGCATATAAGTAACGCCGTAAGTTCACAGAACCTTTGAAAAAATATCCTGATGTCTGTTTGTTTTTTGGTAGAATTCTCTCGTGTATTTTACCTGCACATAAAATGAAAAAATAGCTACGGTACCAAATTAGATATACGGATACGCCTTAGACATCCAATGCCAGGGCCAAAGGTTCAACGGCAGGGCAACCGGCAACCTACATCTGGTGGTTGAATCTTGAGGTTGAGGCGCACCTGCATGTTTAATAGGGACCTTAGGCTATTCTACCAAAAAATAATAATAATAATAATAACTGTACTAATGGGCTAATATTCCTTATATCTTCTTGGGCTCTCATTCTCAGATCCGGCTTCTGGCAGTGTGGCACCGTGGCAGCACATATCCAAAGGTCTGGAGTATCCCGACATGAACCCAACTCAGAGGTGTATGTCCTGAGTTGCTCCAGGTTGTTGGATGTGCAATGCCCCTTTACCAGGCTGTAGAGAAACCCTATTGCCCATTCTGCCCCTCCATGGGTCCCTTGTACTAACAGTCTAATACCCTATATCGGTATTGCCGTATTGATATCACCGGCAATCAATACTTATGCCGATTCCGTGAAACTACGGTGAGAGATGGAAACAAAAACTATAAATTCGAAATATGCGAGTGAGTTTTCAAACCAGAAACCCGCCCAAAACTTTCCAAAGGTGCTTAAATCCTTTGGATTAAGTTCCTAATGTGGACCAACGAGTGATCGAGATATCAGAATGAAAGAAAGGGAAAAAGAAAAGTGAGCTTACCTCTCCTTACGCTTCTGAAGAAACCTCTGCAGAGACTTCCTTCGAAAGATAGGCAAATCTGCAAGATGAACGAAATCTTTTCAGTTTGTAGAGAAAACTTCGAACATTGACAAATAAATGGAGCAGTTGAATCGCAAATTTGAATCTGAAATAACAGTAACTCTAACCTCCATGAAGATTATCGAGCACCGGATGTTCGTGGCTCGAAGGAACTACGAGTTTCGGATCAGACGATTCTGTTTCCACAAGTTTCATGATCATCTCAGCCTAAACAATACAAATACATTTCTGAGTTGTTGCTTCACATGAATATGAAGAGTTCTAATAGGAAATTTTGCAGTAAATAAGAAAAATGAAGAAATAAAAACCTTATCAAGAGAAACATCGAATACGGTGACGGTTCCGTTATAGAAAATCGTTAATGGAGCACTTTCTTGAGAAATTTCAGAAGTAGGCCTGAGATAAAGGTGGTAAAATCCCCAAATTAATAAGAACAAAGCTGCGGATGGTTGCCAGAAAAACCTATAAACTAGAGAAAATTTGAAGAATTTGGATTGAATATGACATTTTGAGAATCTAATTTCCTCTTAAAATTAACGTACCTTGGAATCGGATTGAGGACAGGTAAAGTCGAAACAAAGCTCTGATTTCCAGTGGAAGTGGATGGCGAGGGAAACATGTGTTCCTCTCGCTTTCCTTCCGGAGACGCAATCAAATTCTTAAGAAGCTGCGGATTGATCCTCGAAATGGAGCCTTGAATACCTGTAACAGAAAACATATGAGGCCTTGGCAGATCAAAGAAGCTGCGAATGCAAATAAAAACAGAGATCCCTAGAGAAAGATAGAGAGATAGACCTCGGAAAGACCTTTGTGGCTCTATAAGCTTTTGAAACTGAGATTTGGAAGAGCTCTCTTTCTCCATTTTCGAATAAATCTGGCTTCGCTGTTGCTCTCGACAGACTTGGGTGTTCGTTCCAGTTAATGGAGTTGTGTATTGGCTTCTCGGTAGCAACAATGAGTGAAGAAATCTCAATGTGATGAAGAACTTATATTATTGCTTTAAACACCTTATGTACGGCGTGGAGCAGTGGAGAAGGTCTTAGCTTACATGTGAGTTGCTGAGACAAAGGGTACACGAGAGAAAAAGTAGCCTCCTATTTCCCATATAAAAAAAAGAGAAAAGGTGGAGCAAAACCAAACGGTATCGGACAAGCCTGAAACGGCACGTCTTCCACAGTTCTCCTCGTTTTTTACGTTTTCTCTCTCTTTCTTTCTTTTTTCCTTCCATTTTATATTGGGCAATTATTATCACTCCTTCTCCCATAAAAGTAAAGGTACCCCTCTCCACTCCTATCATCCATTCATATTCCCCCTCCAGCAGCCCCGCCACCATCCCTTACCCTACCCTAGGGCTGTGTTTGTAGACAAGAAAAGAAAAGAAAAGAAGAGAAAAGAATTATTCTTTATATTAGTCTGACAAATAGAAAAAAATATTTATTTTTAAAATTTGAATGACAACACTATTTTTCTCTTCTTTTATTTAATTTTATGAATAAAATATATAAGCCAATCAAATGGGATACATATTGTATGCACCATATACTGTGAAGCACAGAAATAGAACTCGCACCCAACTATTCATCTTTTTCTTCCTAGAAACCTGCAAAAGAGTAAATCACAACCAAACCTGCAATCTGGTTCTTCTCTCCAAGTTTTCTCTCTCTACTCCTGTCCCATCATTTCCTCTGTTACGACTACAGGCACTCCCTCACACCACCATTTCTGATTCTCCACTACCTGCAAGCCCCGAATGCCTACCGCACAATCCTCACCCACTTCCTATGTACCACCGCACCTCTTATGCCAACGCTATCTTCCACGCTGGAGAACAAGGGGAGAGGTTCGGCCATGAGCATAGTTAGGTGGGTTAACCTCCATACAAATAAGCATGATTTTTTTCTATTTTTCTTTTGAACTGCATGGTTGGGTGGGTTAACTTCTGCGATGAAAGCAGAATTTTCTCGTCCGAACGGAGTTTTCACGCCTGGAAGACGAGATTTCAATTTTGGCGCCGCTAGAAAATAACACAAATTTCAAGGTAAAATTCAAATTTTAAACAAAGAATCTTCTATCGTCCACATGGATAACAAACGCGGAGAAAAAAGGTTAGACCAAAGAAAATCGTACAAAAATTATACATTTTCTTTTCATTTCTTTTCTTTTCCTGGGCTACCAAACACAGCCTAAGTACCCTCTGCCTCTGCATGCACCTCCCCCAACCCAACCGCACCTGGCCAATATTGGCCTCTGATATTTCGAAACCCTACACCAATTAATCTGATCTCTACCTTCACTGGCTTGTGATCAACAGAACCATCAGATCCATCGAGCATCAATATCTTAGCATCATACTTAACCCATGCTAGGATATGCCAACCCAAGCCTTTGATAGTGAGGCTCATTTTAGCCCATTTTTCAAGTGTTCTTTTGAAAGTTTCTCATATATGTTGACCTAAAGCATATACAGAAGTATACATTTAATAGCTTGTGCGAATCAGGTGACTCGCGGGCCTGGGTGACTCACGTGGGTTGCGATCCCACGAGGATGAGCAAACTCTAAAAACCTGTCCTCACTTTGGATTGCTTACATGTGTCTCTCTATCTCCTCTCGAATTTGGCTCCTCTGTGGCGCAAGACAATGTTCGGCATACATCCAACTCCTAGTAATGCCTTGGATTATTTGTGATCACCTTGGGCTCCGTGCCAAGGCATTTTTGACCATTGAATGCACGGCGGACACTGTGTTACGCCACAAAGGAGCTCAATCTGCAACGCTTTTTTTGTAGGAGAGAGACAGTGTGAAGTCCCAAATTCTCTTCCCACATGGGGATGGGTGGGAAAGATCTCACATCATCCATGGGGAGTGGGTCTTACATGGTAAAATTAGGTCCCACATCTCAATGAGGTCGAGAGATCTCTCCCCACCCGTCCCCACATGGGAAGCGGATCCAAACTTCACACCCCGTAGGCTGGACAGAGATATATGGGTTGGGCTTGGGCTGGGGCTGGGGCTGGGCTTGCCTGATGGCTAAATCCAAAGTTGCAGACAGTCGAACCTGACCTTGCGACTGTATTTCCTAACCCTAATCTAGCTCAGATGTTTAAAAGCCCATCCATAACCTTAAAATTTTCATGCAGCGCGGCGGCGTGAAGGGCACCGTCGTAAATTTAGTTACAATGGACATAGGTCATGGATGACGCTGACATAATGATGCAAAGTCCTAATGCCTAACATAAGCGTTGCGCGAAGTGAAACCCCGCCGGAAGTTTCTTCCCTGCCATGCCTGTTACTGCCGCAACCCTAGGTTCACTCGAATTAGCGACACTCGTCGGAGATAAGTTCATGGGAGAACCTAGGAATGAAACTCTGGAAGGAGCTCCTTTGAAACGAAAACCAGATCTTGAATTATTCGACGAGGGTGAGGATCGAAAGAAAATTAAACCTGAGGTTTCTGGTAATGATCCCCCACTTATTGAAGAGAAATCCGGTAAGGATGAGTCAGAAGAAGACGGTGAAAGCGATGAAGATGATGAAGGTGACGACTACGACGAAGACGATGAAGCTGTAGACGAAGACGGTGAGCATTCCCACGGAAAATCTGTGATTGATGCTAAGGGTAAAGGAATCATGGATGAAGAAGACAAGGGGAAAGGTAAAAATTTGAAGGTTGAAAATGGAAGTGACGATGAATCCGCCGATGATCGAGACCTCTCTGACGAAGATAGTGATCTTTCTGATGACCCACTTGCGGAAGTCGATTTAGATAACATTCTTCCTTCAAGGACGCGGAGGCGGGTCTCTCAGCCGGGAGCTTATCTTGTTAATGATCTCGAAGATGACGATGATAGTGATGATAGTGATGTCTAATTTCAAGAAGGTCAGTTACTCTGAGCCACAACTGTCTTAGATTTTGGAGTTCCTGGTGGATACTTGGAGATTGAAGTCTGTTAATACATTGTCAGGAATACAATGTGGTATGATTAGATTCTTGATATAGCTGAATTTAAACAACTTTGTTGATTTTGCTTAATTTGTACCAGTTCACGACCTAATTTTGCTTCATAGTGCTTAATCTCGTCTTTTTCCCCTCCCTTTCTTTTGGCCTCAAATCATTCTCTATAATATGCCCTATTTACTTTTCATGGAAAATATTTTTGTCTCCCTCAAGTTGGGATTTACATCAACATTGTTCTTTCTTGTTTTGGATTCCTAAAGCAGAAGAACCGAGGAATTTCTGGTTTGAACTTTGAAGGCTGTTACTTGTATACTCTTCATTGGTTTACTTTCGGCAGACTTTTGATGAATGATCAGACGATTTCTATACCTTATCTCGACACCATTGCATATTTAATTTTTGGACATTACGAGAACCAGATTTTGCTTCATGCTTCTGAATTTAAGTTTATATATATTGATCTACTGACAAGTGCTAGAGGAGCTGCTGCTAGATGTGCAACAAGATCATTGTTTTGAAAATGCCCACTGACAAAAAAAAAAAAGACTCGAAGTTGTAAGCTGGGAATGAGTTAGTAATGTGATTGAATGAAGCTGAAAGATATCATTTTGGAGGTTAATTGCTGTTACCCCAAGTTTTTTTGGTAGAATTATTTCGTGCACTCCAGCTGCCTAAAGTAGCTAATTAATCTTTTTGAGAAGTTGGATCTCCTCACCCCCATTGTCCAAATTCCTCAAGAACAAAGGAACTGTTGTTGGAAGTCTATGCACTTTGGCAGATCATCTCATCAGTGAGTTGGCTTTGATCCTATCCAAACTACTTTCCTTGAATGAACTGCTGTAAAGCTTCCCCATTTAACCGCAGAAAATCAGTTACTTTTCATAGCTTCTCTTTGGTCCCGTTGTCCCCAGAAATGTTGGTGTAATTTAGGGACTGCACCAATTAGACCTAGTCCCTGGGCCCAGGATTGATTGTTCTAGAGCTTTTACTCTCTTTCTGAACTTCCCACTATGAAATTTTAAAAGCTTTAAAGGTAAAATATCAATAAATGTTAGTCTTGCATATTCTGCAACCCAAATTGCCATTCTTGGAAGTTGGAACTGTTTATTTGCCTTGAAATTTCCTGTAGACGTGGACCCTGGATAATTGCAGGAGTCAATGGTGCTTATCCAAATCCACCATATATTTTTCCTTCCTTTGCCATTAATAATAGATACTCTCCGAGCCCTACAGAATGCTTGATCTTTTATTCACCATTTCTAAGAAGGGCTAGGTTCCTTGACACTGTTCTGCATACTAGGTTTTGATTCCTTGCACACGTCCTTTATACATACTTATTTACCTATATATGTGTGTCGGAAAAAGCTTATTGGTTTTGTCAAGCTTCGTAGGAAGAAAACAAATGTTGCTCAGTTTTATCTATCATAAAAAGAGAAATTAAATTCTCATTGTTTACTCTCTGGATCATTGTATATGAAAAATTCCTCATAATCATTTGTCAATATCTTTCTCAGCAAGTACAGTGAGAGCATCCTTCTGAAGCCTAATGTTTTCCCATATTGTACCATAGCTACCATTTCTAACTGATATGATAGGAGAGAAGAGAAGATTAACTCTCCATTGGTGCAATTGTTGCTGTGGTTAATCTCGTACGAATTGTTGCTGAAGTCTGCTGTGAACCATAAAGTAACTCCTTAGACTAGAACTCTCTATTGTCTACCAATGTTCTAAAGATAAAGTTACTCTGTTTCCATCTACTCATGAAGCTGTACATGGAGAATATATTATAGCAGGAAAATATTAAAGTACATCATAGTATTTGGGAGTATATACATTATAGTCTAGCAGCCCCTAATTAGCTAATTTGTCTGTTGACCAGTCAGTCAATCTAGCCCTCCAACACAGTGCATAAAGAAATATTTCATGTGTAATCAAGTTCATCACCTCCATTGTCTACTTTCATGGGATTCCAACCATCTAATGACCAGAGCTGTATCACCCTCTACAATCTAGTTTTTATTTGCCTGTGACATCATCTTGTTGATGGCTCACATCCATGGCTGGGTAGTGTGTTCATTTACACAGGTAAGCAGGGCTAGAAATTAAAAATCCTACTTTTCGATTGCAGTAGAGCTAGGGTCCTCATCTAGAAATTAGCAGAAGCTGTATTTCCTGATGGCATCTCTGTGGTGACACATTGATCTTCCTCTTCCATCTTAAAATTGAAATGCCAGAGCAAGGGTCCTTGTGCAGCTTTTAGATCTAGCCTATTACTGCTCTAGTTTGCAAATACCTTGTCATTACTACTTGAGCCATCCATTGATCTTGTTTCATGGTTCCTTGGAGTTATATGGTGGAGCTTGCTATTCTTGTAGAAGATAATCATATATTATTCCTGGCATGATTAGCTAGATTGACAAACTTCATGGAGATAAGTGGTTTTGTGTGATTTGAGTTGTATTATGCAATTTCTTTATATTATAGGCTATATTTGGTTGTATGGGGAATTAAAGGGGAGGGAAGTGAAATTTTTGTACTTAAAAAAGAAATATATGTAATCATTACCCATGTGACTTTAACATTCACTTCAAATCATTCCATATTTGGTTATAAAATTTCACTTTACTTTACATCCAAGACCCTTTGCTATAATATGTAAAATAAAAATTACATGTAAAATATATCATTACTAAATATGGATAAGAAATTAAGTAGTTTATACAATCATATGGGGTAATGATTATAAACATTTCTTTTAAAGTATGAAAATTTCATTTCCCTTCCCTTTAAATTTCCATTGCAACCAAACGGAGCCATAGTGTTTTGCATATGTGCTTTGTGTGTTTACCTGAGCTTGTGTGTGTGTGGATGCCTTTTTCCTTACTCTGGAAATACTTGTTAGCGTTTGTGGTCTGAAGCCGTTTACCTATGTAACAATCTTAATTGTTGTAACTGTTCTGCTTAAAAGAGAAAATTGTCGTGACTGTACTTGTTTTCATTTAGTACTAGGGTTGAGACTCTAATTGCATCCAAACAAAGGCCAAGGCCAGGGCCAGTGGCGACCATTCAGGTTTCAGAATAGCAAGGCAGTAGACAATGCCAAAGTGCCAGACGTGAACTAAACTGAAATAGTATCTAGGATTGTGTTTGGTATGTATTCTAGTATAAATTCTAGGTCTAGAAAGCATTATGAAGCAAAAAATAGAGAAGAATCTGTCTATCTAAAGCAAGAAAATAGAGAAGAATCGAATTTCAGAATGCATTCAGACTCAGAATCCATTTCGAGAATATTATGTCAAACACATTTTAATTAGGAATTATTTATATAGGACCATTGTGGATCAAAAGGGCTTAGGACCACTGGTTGGCCAATTTCCCATCTGTTATCATGAATTCATCATTCAGCCCACTTGCATGCAAGGTTTGGTGTCAAAAGTTTTCCGAAGGACTGCGTAATCTGCGGTACACGCATACAGAAAGACTCTTTTTTAACAAGAAAGATAGAAAGATATATTATATTGGAACAACTTTTCCTCAATCGTGGATGTAGTAAAAATACAACCTTTTAGGGGTTGTAATGTTCTTCCCCCAATGGTACGTATGCCCTCTACACAATCCGAACCAAAACATTATTGTTTTTTTTCTTCTTTTTGATGAAGTAAAAAACATAAATAGATTAAACAGAAGTTAATACATTACCAAAGTCTGTAATAACTACTTTCCTACCAGTGGCTTCTAGAGCTATTTGTTTTAGTACTAATATGAAGCTTGTGTCCTGTTTAATACATAACATGGGTCTATTAACAACCATCCTAGTAATTATAAGAAGAGGGATTGAGGTCCAAGGCCACTGTGTGGCAGTTTTACTTCCCCAAAATCTATCAATATGTCTGATGTCAGTCCAAATTTCTTCTACCTCCCATCAATCTTCGGTAGCCTTTGCCCATCTGTGGAGAAGAGCTTGAGCTGCTGCCTCCGATCCACCTCCTGTTAACATATAGTCGGCTTGAAATAAGTGACATATTCCACGTCTAATATAGGCCAAAGCCCAACCTGCAATTTGTTTTTTGGGGTGATAGACCCCTGTGCAACAAAGACCACCCTTTTTTGTAAGAGGGATCGGGTGTCAGTGGGTATTTGATAATTTAGTCTCTAAATTGCTATCGCTAGTATAATCGAACGGATGGAGAAAAGGGGTCCAGAAAGCTACCTGTTTAATAATAAGTGAAGGATTGGGATTTTGATGGTGAAAATTAACCTGCTTCCGATGATGCCAAATGTAGTAACACGTTAAGATGAATAAATTAATGAATCCCTAGTGACCTCATGAAAGAAATACATGATCACAGACAGAAAACACAAATTATTCAAAGAATCCGTTCTTAGTCCTAACGGACCAGCCGCCCAAATCCTTCTATTAAGACAAAAGTGATCTGTGGTCTCACTTAAGTTGTGGCACAAACCACAGATGGGATCCATGTTCACTCATCTAATCAATTTGTTTTTTGTAAGGATGTCATTGTGGGTTAGTCTCCAAAAGAAAGCTTTAAACTTTGGATGAATTTTCAGTTTCCAGAAAAACGTCACCATTTTGAGCAGGGCAATAAGCAGGAGTGCCCGTTATTATTACATCTTCATCTCTTGATCCCATTCTTTGGTGAAGATGGAATTCGATTTCAAAACCTTACCACAACCGGATGAGACTCTTTATCAATTGGGCCATCGTCAATCAAGGATTTTTATGCATTAAGACTAGGACAAAATTTCCTTGAACCAGGCCTGATCCTAGGGTCCCTAGACCCCTATGGGGTTTGTACACTCTTCAACAATCACTCTACACCATTCCATAAATATCCAATGATCAAAATTTTCTATGTCGTTTTTACTACATGCAAAACAAAGTGTGTATGTTTTTACAAATTCCATGCATGGGTCCTCCCTCAAAATATCCTTAAACCAGGGTAGCTATCTGCAAAGGAGGCTGAAAAGACTCAGAAGAAAGACACATGACCAGAACTTGGCAATTAGAGAGTGCAATCACCTTTGTCAATCGTGCATGACAAGCAGACATCAAGGGCTAACCTCACAGCAAGGGCCTCTCCAACAATAGCAGGCAAGACAACCTTATGAACAGTAGCTATCAATTTGAGAGACTTCTTATAATCTAAAATACAACATCCAATCCCCATAGCTTTTGGCCAGGATGAAACTGCATCAGTGAAATTAGCAAAGGACCCAATAGAATCAATTCTAGATCGAATCCCTAGTAGGTATTGGAGAAGCTTACGTTAAATTTGCTTATCAGAATGAGATGCTTTATCTATGGTATGTGAAAAAGGTTATCGTTATCTTGTTGAGAGAATAATGAAATTTTTTCCTACATTTGGGTTATTTGATATTAAAGAAAGGATCAAATTTTCCCAAACCCCCTGTTCATTGTGGGGCATCGGGATTGTAGGGGAAGGTGAGATTAGGTGGAGAGTGAGGGGGTCACATCTAGACTGTTCCATCATTCACCCATCAACTTAAGAAAACTTCTTCCTTAAAAAAAAAAAAAACATATATATATATTTCTATATATATAGAAGAGGAGTCACACAGAGAGAGAGAGAGAGAGAGAGAGAGAGAGAGAGAGAGAGAGAGAGAGATTTATTTGATCAAGTGACATGGAGAAATACACTAATGAGAGGCCGCAGAATAGTTTCGTGCAGAAGTAAGTAGCAAAGTCATTTTAATAGGGGAGGAGAAGGATAGAGATTTTAATTAAAAAAAAAAAAAAGAAAAAAAAAAAGTAATGAATCATGTACCTCCTCTCCCTTGCAGGTAATCAATCCACCGTACCTCCCATCATGCGGGTCTAGAATCGACATCCTTGTCATTTACTATTATTTCTTATCTTTACATTCGTTGCACCTTAACCCTATTACATGTGGGCCCAAGATTTAGGGTTTAAACTTAGAATCAGTCTTAGGATCGATCAAGTGACTTAAGTCAAACAGATTAACCCTTGTTTTTCAATAAAAATGATTTTTATTATCATTTTACCTTTATGGCTTACTAGTGGATTAGTATTAGATCAGTCTGAATCGAGAATCAATCAAGGCTGATATCAATTCGATCCATCCCATATTGATCAATCCAATCTGAGTTTTAGAATCATGTGTGGGACCATGGATTTAGGCATCGATATTGATATCAGTATATATGCTGATATTGATCTGCATCAGATTGAATCATCGATGTGTATCAGTCACTTTTGTCCTTACTTTTTCAAAAAAAATTACTTTTCTTTATTTTTTACCCCTGAAACAATATGGATAACCAATCCATATCGGTCAGGTATCAATATCGATCTCAGATACGATCGATACCATATCGATTAAGCATGTCATTGGTCCAGAACCAGATATTCAGTTTCCAATTTCGGTTCTAAGGAGTGTTAGTGTGATCCAGAACCGGACTAAGTCCTATCTCGATTTTGAAAATTGGTACTCATACTGAACCTGTTCGGTTATGATACAGTTTCGGTTCCTATTTGGGTTTTGTATTCAATTCTTATTTTGTTTCAATATCCAGTTTTAAATTTGGTTCTACTATGCTGTGCCGAAAACAAAATATAAATGCTCATTCATTAGGTTGTTGGTCTTTCCCAACAAAAGAGAATATTAAACTTTGACTATAATTATAATTCTATAAGACAAATTAAAGTAATTAATTACGTTAGGTTTCTATTTAAGTTACGTGTTTAGTTTTTTAAAAGAAGAAAAAGTTACATCAAGTTATTTGATTCGTTTTCATTAGAATCATCAATTCTTGACATAGGTTCAGTTCCATACCGAACCAAATTATAAACATTCATTTTAGATTCAGAATATAACCATATTATAATGATTTGATTTGATTCAAGGTATTCCATCCGGGATTTGATGTTTGGCATCGATTTCAATTTTACACCCTTTACCGATACTTGAAACCATCAGTGGACTCATAAAATTTTCTTTTTTAGAAATAATTAACCCTTTTTTAGGTAGAAAAAACAAAGCTTGGAGGGCAAGAAAGAGAAGTCAACTCTATTTTGACTTAGATTTTTTTGGGCGGGGGGTTGCGTGGGTGGTTAGCATTCTCTCTTTGAGTTTTGACTCTTTCGACACTAAAGGCAGAGAGAGATAGTAAGGACAAGGAAAAGGACAAAGGACCCAGGACAAAATACAATTACATGCTTAATCATTGGTCATCATTCAACGGTAGAGATTCCCTAACTAAGTTCCTCACGCGCGATCCCACCCGTCCGATGGAAGGGTTAGCCTGACCTAACCATGGTTAGTAAATGCGGTTGGAATCTTCACTTTAATCCGAGTTGGCTTTTAAGACTCGAGTGTTTGGATACTGCTCGAGGATATCGAGTATGAGAGCGAAAAAAACGTGAAGAGTGAGTCAGTAACTCAGTCCAGTCTTCACTCTTTTTTTTTTTTTTTCCGGGGGGGGCAGAACAGTCCTGACACCTGAGGACTTGGGTAGTAGTCTCTCAGGAAAGGTTGTTCTTTCCCTGATCAGGGAGTGTTACTTCCATTTCCTATAAATTTTGTAAATTTCTGTTTTTGAGGATAGATATCTAAGCTTAGATTTAGATCTGATCTTTTATTTTTTGAACGGAAAATTTCAAAATTCAGTCTGAGATGTATGAATTTCATCACTTGCAGAGTTTTTGTCATCACTGTAATCATCACTTTTTTTTATTCATGGGTGATAACTTGAAGAAGGAAGATCTCTCCACCATCAATTTCCTGTAACTTTTCCACGGAGATTTTGTTTTTAGGAAAAACCCTTTTCTGGGTGGAGTTCTACGAAGGGGATTGAGAAGAATTTTAGGTTTTGGGTCTGTGAATCATTTTTTCTATACGGAGATTCTTAAGTCTTTTTGGCAGATATAGGCGGAGCTGTGGCTAGATTGGATGATTTTCTTTTCAAGATTTAATTTGTATATAAGCTTGTTGAATCGAGGCTTGGGAGGTTCCAGGCACCAGCTGTTGTAACTTGGTCTCCTTCACTTTTTCTTGTTTACCTGTTTTGGAGCTATCGGTTTTCTTCCTTCATCTTTGGGTGTTGAAGGATGACTTATTTCCCTGAAGAGGTTGTGGATCATGTGTTCAATTTCCTCACGTCACACCGAGACAGGAATGCGGTGTCTCTTGTCTGCAAGTGTTGGTATAAGTTGGAGAGATGGAGCAGACAAAGGGTTTTTGTAGGGAATTGTTACGCCATTAGTCCAGAGAGATTAATTGCGAGGTTTCCCAGGATTAAGGCTCTTACGTTAAAAGGGAAGCCGCATTTTGCCGATTTCAGTCTAGTTCCTCATGATTGGGGTGGTTTCGTGCATCCATGGATCGAGGCCATGGCTAAGAGCTATCCTGGGCTAGAGGAACTCAGGCTTAAGAGGATGGTGGTCTTCGATGAGAGCCTCGAGTTGCTTTCTCGTTCGTTTCCGAACTTCAAGTCTCTGGTTCTGGTTAGCTGTGAAGGATTTACTACAGATGGCCTTGCATCTATAGCTGCCAATTGTAGGTAAGATCATTTATCACTTTATGTATATATATATTTTTTCTTTCTAGCGTTGTTTTGTAGTAATTGTTGTCATCTTTTAATCTGGAATTTTCTTTTCATTAAGGCTTGTTTCTTGTATTCAGCCTGAGCTGTTATTTGATTTCGACCTCGCAAATGTGATTTATCAAATCTTGAAATGATAGATGAATTCTGTAAAGAGTGTAGAGCCCGTTGTTTTTGTAGTAATTGTTGTCATATTTTAATCTGAAATTTTCTTTTCATTGAGGCTTGTTTCTTGTATTCAACCTGAACTGTTATTTGATTTAGACTTCGCAAATGTGATTATCATATCTTGAAATGATAGATGAATTCTGTAACGAGTGTAGAGCCCAGATCTCACAATCATCTGATAATTCTGATCATCTAGTTAGAAAACTAGTTTACTCGGTAGCTAAAGATTTGGTTAATTGTCCACAAATCCATTCTGATTCAACAGTTTGGAGCATTCACTTGCTATTGGACTTTTGCATCTTCCCCCCTTCTCCCTCAACCCGCCACACACACGTACACGTAGTTAAGAAAAAGAAAATGAGATATTCTCAACTAATTTATGCTGTTCTTTTAATCTTGTTGTCATAATATTGTGGCACATCCTTCAACCTTGGAGGATTTTTTGACTGGGAGCTACCATAATTTACCTTGCTCTTTGCTGATGATATGAAGTAGAACATTTTTCTTGTGATTGATCCAATATTAGTTGATATCACAGAGTGGTTCCCTGAGATCGTGTTGTTATCTTTTCAAATATGTAGGGTTCTTAGGGAGTTGGACTTGCAAGAAATTGAGGTTGAGGATCGCAGGGGACACTGGCTGAGCTGTTTTCCCGATAGCTGCACGTCACTGGAATCACTGAATTTTTCATGTCTTCAAGGAGAAGTGAATTTGGGTGCTCTTGAGAGGCTTGTTGCGAGAAGTCCAAACCTCAAGAGTCTGAAGTTAAACCGGACAGTGCCACTTGGAACTCTCTACAAAATCCTCATGCGTGCACCTCAACTGGTGGACTTAGGCACAGGGTCTTGTGTTCATGAGCCTTATGCAGGGCACTACGTGAGGCTTATGAATGCTGTTCTCAATTGTAAATCAATTAGGTGCTTGTCTGGGTTCTTGGAGGTTGCTCCTTGCTGCCTGCGTGCAATTTACCCCCTTTGCTTGAACTTGACATCCTTGAACTTGAGCTATGCACCGGGTATTCAGGGTAGTGAACTCATGAAGTTGATTCACCATTGCAGGAAACTTCAACGATTATGGGTTCGATATCTTAACACGTTTCATCTGAAATTCCACCTTTTTTTCTTCCCTATGTATTGAAGTTTACTAAGTTGTGGTCATACCTGCAGATATTGGATTGTATTGGAGATGAAGGGCTAGTCGTTGTAGCTTCTACTTGTAAAGAACTGCAGGAACTGAGGGTGTTCCCATCTGATCCCGCTGGTGGGGGAAATGCAGCTGTAACTGAAGAAGGACTCGTTGCCGTATCTATGGGTTGCCCTAAACTTCATTCTTTGTTATATTTTTGCCACCAGATGACAAATGCAGCCCTCATTACAGTAGCGAAGAACTGTCCCAATTTCACCCGCTTCAGATTGTGTATCCTTGATCCAAAGAAGCCTGATCATTTGACCCTGCAGCCGCTGGATGAAGGATTCGGGGCAATTGTTCAGTCCTGCAAGGGCCTAAGGCGGTTGTCACTTTCTGGCCTTCTTACGGATCAGGTTTTTCTTTACATCGGAATGTATGCTGAGCGATTAGAGATGCTATCAATTGCATTTGCTGGGGATAGTGATAAGGGAATGCAATTTGTTCTAAATGGATGCAAGAATCTAAAGAAGCTGGAGATACGGGATAGCCCCTTTGGTGATGTTGCACTTCTAACGGACATAGGGAAGTATGAAACAATGCGATCACTTTGGATGTCGTCCTGTGAAGTTACTCTTGGAGGCTGCAAGACTCTTGGGAAGAAGATGCCGAGACTCAATGTAGAGATCATAAATGAATATAATCAGATGAAACAGAGCTCCAATGAGAGTCAGAGAGTGGAGAAGATGTATGTGTATCGAACCTTGGATGGACCTAGGCAGGATGCACCCGGTTTTGTCTGGACTTTATAAATATTATTCATTTGGTATCTGTAGTAGCTACTGACATCTATAATCTTCCTAGTGTAGTTGTTTTCTTAGTTGTACCCTATGTAGATATTAATGATTTGATGATTTTTGAGAAACTCAACTGCTGTTGGTTAAAAGTAAAGGAAAAGAAGAATGAATTATGAACTGTAGGGGGCTAAGTATGATAAATGAAACAGGGAAGGCCATGGCTCAGGGGCCTCAATAAATGGCTTAGAAGCAGCACTCCGACGAAACACACAAGCAACGGAGCAGCCAAACTGGAAAGTGGAAACAAATAAATCAGGTAATAAAACTGAAAAGAAATCCAAATGATATTCACATCACTATGAATTACACCAGAGCACACAACAGCTCCATAACTACCGTTTTCATCCCTGCTCTGTGCACGCTTCACTCCCACTCTCTGATCATCCTTGAAGCTATTGTCTTGTTGACGCTACCTCTCCTCCCCCTCTGTAAACTCTCCTACCCTCTCTCGGCTCTGAGTGGAAGTTCCGGACTCCACCTGACGCCTCTAGAACAACCCAAGGATCTGAGCATCTCACTCGTCTCTCCCCCCTACGGAATGATCTACTAAATCAACCCCCAAACCAGATCTCAACCATATCGCCACCCCTCTCCCATATTTACTAATTACTACCACCAAACCCTCCTTTAAACCGAAGGCTCTTTTTTATCCAATCACAGCTTTATTTCCCTACCAAACAATGAGAAAGTCTCAACCTCCCTTTATGCCAAAAAACACCGAGTCTCCACCTCACCACATACCACATACCACATACCAGAAAAACAATGATCACTTCACGGCGACACTTGCACCCTGATCCCATTCACCCAGGTCCCAGACGTGAGTTCCGAAATATGGCCAACTATTACCACCCCTCCTGCGTCCAAAACCCCACCACCATCTCCAATCCGAGCTATCTGGGGGGTGGGTCGGGGGGGGGGGGGCGCCAGCAATCGACTTCGGGGTTGATCTGGCGTCCAAACCGTGCATCCCGTCGACAACTTCCTTTGTAGGAATGGTTGTCAATGAACCTTTACCCACAGCCGTTGCCCTGAGAGACATGTTGATGATACTTTGGGAACCAAAAGGAGCCATTTTCATCAGCTGTTCCGATAAGGGGCGATTTTTTGTTGATTTCTTCTCTGCTGAAGTGAAGAAGGGCGTTGTTACTTACTCTCCATGGTGGTGTGAAAACTTTCTCCTTCAACCTGGTGTCTATCCTCTTGAATCTGAAGCATCACTAAGAGAGATGGAATCGACTCCTATCTGGGTTCAAATCGAAAATATCCCAGCCGATGCGTTCTCCTTTCACTACGTTCGCACTGCTATGTCTTGCATGGGGAAAACACTGGACCTCAGCCTCAACTTGCTGGACTAGGCCTCCCTTTGTGCACTGCAAGAGTAAAGATCTCTGTCAAGAAAAACCGACCTCTGTGTCTCAACTCCACGATCCATCTCTCCAATGTTGAACCTGTCTCTGTGAATTTCAAATTTGAGCTAACCACATTGTGCTCTCTATGTGGTTTTATCATCCACCCTGTTGAACTATGCCCAGAATACACAAATCCTTGTGATCTCTCCACACAACGACCATATACCTCGCTGACCTGTCGGCCTTTCTGTCCATGCCTTACAATCTATATGACCCTCTTTGGCTGCAAAACTTCTTATCCCTGGACATTAACATGCTTGCTCCTTTTACCCCTGTCATGGTCCCCTTCTCGATTCCTCTGCCATCAACCTCTATTGGTTTGAACTCGTTGTCTCCAACGTCTGCTGGACTGCTTGTACTTGTTGCCGACAGAATGAGGCTGCCCACAGTGCTACCTCTTTAACCACTGTTCCCTACCTTCAATATATTGTCACAGAAGCTAACTGACCAACAACCAGTCAATACTCCCAACCCCAATGAATGACCCTAACCCCTCCACCAAAAAACAGTGCCAAAACCCTTTTAGCCAACTCAACTATGCAAGCCATGTAACCATCAACTACAACTTCCCACCTTTGCAATCAACCCTAAACCAACTCAACCTGGCAGGAGAAGGAACCTCTAGATACAGGCCATGTAAGAGGACTCATCTGGAACTACAAGACGATGGGACAATCTCTACCATTTGTGACCTTATTGCTGAAACCGATGACCCCAAATTAACACTTGACCTTTTACTGGAGAGATTCAAAGGGAGGGTTGTTCCAGAAGGAAGTGGCAAGAAGAATGAAGAGCCCGAAGTGTTCGGGCAAATCAGCGATGAGGACTTGTCAAAAGGGAGAGAGCCGAAAAACTCCACCCAGGGCCGGGTACTTATCATCAATTTTTCCATCATTTCTCGTTATATTTATCTTGTTTTTTCTGCGTATGCTTAAGTATAGTGGTGTCTTGGTATAACCTTGAGAAGAAATACTGGAAAAGGCAATTCTTCCCAAGGTAGTTTCTTGTTGCGTTTTTTTAAATCTCTTTTTAAAATCTATATCTTCATTCGTCTATTACTAGCTGTTACTTAACCTGTTACCCATTTGCATAATAGCACTAATGTTGATGTACTTTTAACTTTAAATGCTTAATGTTCTGCTCACCTTGAACCCTGTTGTACATGAATTTTTTGTTAGTATTCCCTCTCACTCTTTGGTCACTATGCATGTGTTGAGTTGGAATGTCAGAGGACTGCACTCGACCACTACCAAAGGGTGCCTTGTTTCCCATGTTAAAGCCACCAATCCTGATATAATTTCTTATGCGAAACAAAAACAAGTGATCATAGCTCTTTTAAACTGCATCCTCACCTAATGACTTTTCACATATCCCACTTTATAAATAGCTCAGGGAATAATGAGAAAATGGGAGGGCTTTGGCTCCTACTGAAACCTTCCCTCTCTATTAAAACCATTCGATTGGGATAGTGTTTCTTCACTATTATTCTCAACCCTTCTCAGGAACTTCCCCTGTGCTGGGCTCTGGTCTTTCTATACGCTCCACCACATTCCAAACCCAAATCTGAATTTTGGTCCACTCTAAATAACCACCTTTCCTCCCTCGAGATTCCATTTGTCCTAATAGGAGATTTCAATGAAATCACTTCTCAAGACCAAAAATTTGGGGGGAACCCTTTCAAGCCTACCAATTCAGTTAATATGCTGGAAAATATTCTGTCAACAAATAACCTTCACCCCATCCAGCCCAAGGCCAACCCCTTCACTTGGTCTAACAAGTAGAAGCCCCCAAACCTCATCAAAGAATGTTTGGATAGAGTGTATGCCAGCCTCGATTGGATTTCTCTTTGTCCGAATCCTTCACCTGCCAAACTTGCATTTGTTGGTTCGGACCATAACCCGATTGTTTTTAACACATCAGGGCCCACTGTCAAAACCAAAAAACTCTTTCACTACCAACATGCATGGATGGCACACCCAGAATTCTTCTCTTTTTACTCAAGAAAATGGCTCTTTCTAGAGAATGATAACTTGACTATGAAACTGGCAACTCTAAGCAGGATTCTGGGCAAATGGAACTGGGATACTTTTGGACATATCAACAATATTAAATTTAATTATTTATCCCAATTTCTTTTTCTGGAAAATAAGGAATTAAACAATTTCTTTGACACTAATCCCAAATTGGAGTGGATCCATAATGAGGTAAGTTGGATTTTGGATGCGGAGGAAAGATTCTGGTATCAAAAATTGAGACAGTCATACATCAAGGATGGCAACAGAGATACTAGGTATTATCATTCGGTTACCAAGGTAAATCACCATAAGAGGAAGATTGAGTTCATTGTTAATAGTTGTGGGGACAAATTATCTTCCCCCGGAGCCATTGCCTAAGAATTCGCTTCTTTCCTCACTCAACTTTTTTCCACCACAAATCCTCTAGATCCAACTTTCATTGAATGCCTCCTTTCTCCCTTGGATCCAAACCAACTCACTCTGTTAAGTGCTTCTCCCTCACCAACGGAAACTAGGAATATTGTCTTCTCCATTGGCCCTTTAAAGCTTCAGGGTCTGATGGTTTCCATGCAATATTTTTCCAGAAGTGCTAGGACTTGCTCTCTAGTGATATTTGCAAATTCGTGATGGACTTCTTTCATTCAACCACCCTTCCAGCCGCAGCCAATCATACCCTTATCTGTCTAATCCCAAAAAAGGACAATGCTTAATTGGTTAGTGATTTCAGACCAATAAGCCTCTGCAATGTCTCTTATAAGATCATTGCGAAACTACTAGCCACCCGTCTTAAACCCATATTGAATAATTTCATCTCCCCCTGCCAGGCAGCCTTTGTCCTTGGTAGAGAAATTACCGACAACATTACCATTGCCCAAGAAATTTTTCATTTCCTAAAAAGGAAAAAAGGCAAATTGGGGTTTGTTGCAATCAAACTTGATATGGCCAAGGCTTAGGATAAAGTTGAATGGGGATTCATCCTTACTCTTTTCAGATTTCTGGGCTTTGGAGATAAGTGGATAGCTATGATCATTAATCTTATTAATACCACTTCTTTCTCCATTAAAATTAATGGCTCAGGTTTCACGCATTTTATTGTCACCAGAGGAATCTGACAGGGATGCCCTCTTAGCTCCTTCCTCTTTATCATAGTCATGGAAGCCCTTTCTAGACTCTTGGCAACTTATAGAGATCTTAATCTCTTTAGAGGCATTAAAATTGCTAGGCATGCACCTGGAATTACTCATCTTTTCTTTGCCGATGACAATTTTATTCTCTACAGAGCTAATCAAGAAGATTTGACTACCATCAAGTGCATTATGGAGTTGTTCTCTGATCTCTCGGGTCTTACTATAAATTTTGATAAGAGTGGTCTGGCTTTTAGTTCCAACATCGATGACCACACCAAAAATGTGTTGTGTAAGACCATCGGCATCCAAGAGATGGATAGTAAATCAGTCTATCTAGGAACCAACCTAATTCACCCGAAGGCTAAATCTCTCTCTTTCAACAAGTTCATTGAGAGAGTAAAGCGAAAACTTTGTCTTTAGAAATCCAAATTGCTCTCCTTTGCTAGGAGAAGTGTTCACATCCAATCTACCTTGGCGTCCACCCCTACATACCTAATGAACTATTTTTCCCTCTTAAAAAAATCTGCAAAAAATTGGACTCCATCTATCTCCATTTATGGAATGGTGATTGGGTGGATGAGAAAAGATGCCACCTCATTGGTTGGGGGAAAATCTGCCAACCAAAATCCGAAGGAGGCCTAGGAATTAGGGATTCTGAAACACATAACATGGCTCTCCTTCTCAAGTTGGGCTGGTGGCTATTAACTTGTGACAATAGTGTATAGACTAAGACAATCAAGGCTAAATATTTCTACAACAGATCCCTTTTCCACCAAAAGACCTTCAAGGCACAGGGATCTTTCTATTGGAAAAGTATTGACAAGATCATTCCATTGTTAAAAAAGATCATAATCAGGAAAATTGGAGATGGTACATCTACATTCCTTTGGAATGACCCTTGGGTTCGGAGGGGAAAGAACAGTCTGGATCTCTCCAATTTTAACAACCCTAACTCTCACTTGACCTTTGTTAGTGAACTTTCCTCCAATGGGAAATGGAACTTTGCTAGGCTAAACTCACTCATGCCTATCCAGTATGTTGAGATCATTGCTCAAATAGCTTTGTCTCAACAAACTGATATTTGGAGGTGTCTCCTCACAAAAGATGGCTCCTTTAAAACTAGCCTCGCCGCCCATAAAGAACAAGTCTATGACAAGGTCTATTAGTTGCCCTCATAGGTATAGGTGTGTGTCCCCCCTTGCCTAAGTGGTGGCGGTTTTTATGGAAAATCAATATCCACCCAAAATTCAAACTTTTTCTTTGGAGAACTATCAATAACGGTTTACCAACTAAAGACAAACTATCAAGGTGGATGGATATTGATCCATTATGTGGACGCTGCCACAAGAAGTGGGAGACTTTGTACCATTTGTTTTTTGAATGTGAAGACTCCAAACGTATTTGGTATCCTGTCCCATTAGGTTTCAAACTGGACCTTACCCCAATATCATCTGTGAATCATATGATAATGCATTGCTTTAACTCTGGCTAATCCCAAAAACTGACCTAACATGGTTCTTCTCTATTTTTATGTTTACTACTTATTTCATTTGGAAACATAGAAATCAATGTGTATTCAATGATCAAAAACCAGATTTGCAACAAGTCATAAAGCAGGTTGAGTTTTGGGTCTCCTATGGGATACCAAACAGTGGCCCCAAAAAACAAATGATATCCGACTCGCTATCCTCAAATAATATCACATCACCACACACAAATACAAACATTATCATCATCACTAGTGTAAGGATACAGGTTCAAGGAGCACAGCATGGGCACTATGTCTCATTTCACATGGAAATTGTATATTAATGGAGCAAATTATTGTATGACAGGAGAGGATGGTGAGACGGAGGCTTTAGGGCTCATCCAAGGAATGAAAAAGGCAAGAAGAGAGCGCTTGAAGACAGACCAAGTCTGGAGCGATGCTATGGAAATCAGATGGCCGCTGAAAAACAAACAATATATTTTGCTTAATATATGGCCAAAAACTTTAATTTCAGTATGTGTAGAACTAGACAAGCACCCTAATTACCCCAAATTTTGTATAACACATAGCAATAGCTATATGGGGGAACTAAAAGCGTTAGCCAAAGAGGTAGTACTGAAGAAACAACATATTTGCATGTCAGATATGCTAGTATGAGAGTCTGGCATTGTGTCTCATTGCTGACTCTATGGCAGGGTTAAGAGTTTGGCAACAGCAAATACTATAAGAAGTTCCAAGTCTGATACAAAGCTTCAATTGAAAACATTATCAACTTAAAATGTATTTCAAGAATGCATACCAAACTTAGCCCTAGATTTATTGCATTTGTTATGAAATATGTTGTTATCTAGATGTACTAAATCCTGAAAATTAGAAATGGAGATGGGCCTAGAAAATATCTTGGAAATTAAAAGGAGTCCCTTGTTGGGTTGTTGAATCAACTTTGCAAGTTCCAGAAGTTGAACCTTGGTCTTCTACTCTTCTTCTTGTTTACCTGTTAGGGGTTTTGGGGTTACAGAGCACAGTACTAGTCTTAGGAGGTGTTTGGTTCAGTAAATCTTTGGGATGACATTCTTTAGAATGATAATTCTTAATTTTTGGAGCTGTTTGGTTCCACTAGATTGACTTTCATAAGTGAGCACCCTACTTCCCATGAATGACTATATTACAAAGGATGTGTTCCAAATATGAGTTTACCTTAACACTTAAACTCAGATTTGAGCAACATTTTTACCACCTAATATAAAAGGAGAAAGCGAAAAGAAGTTCTCTACGGAAGCCAATATCTCAACCCGCGAGAAACATGTACTAGCCTCAAGGTAGGGGTGTCAATTCCTAAACCGAACCGGTAAAACCGGTCGGACCAAACTGATAACAACACGGACTTGGAGTATTGCAACCCCAAAACCAAATCGAACCGCACCGAAAGTCGGATGAACCCGAAACCAAACCGAAACCTGCTCAAAACCCAGACCGAAACTGAAACCAAACCTGTAAGAAACCGAAACACTCCAAAATTCATTAAAAAAATCAAAATTTGCATAGTTTTGTATACATTTGTATGGAAAGTCGAATCCAAACTAGACCGAAAACCAAAACCAACCCGGTTACAAATCGATTTAAGAAACCGAAGACAAACCGAAACCAAAACCAAACCGAAACCGGAATTTTCTTATTGGTTCGGTTTTGGTTTCAGCTTTCCCACACCAAAACCGACTCAACCCGAACCGAAACCAAGCCAGACCGACCGATTGACACCCCTACCTCAAGGCAACCAAACGATTTTTCAAAAAGAAACATAATTCAGAAGAATGTCTATCAAAAGATTGACATTCATATCCGATATGAACACCATTTGATTTACCGAACCAAACACCCCCTTATGTTATCTGCCGGGGCTGACTATTTGAGCTATGCTCTGAAAGTTGCCTTACTTCTTTGATTCCCTTCGAGCGAAGTCGAATCTGCTGCTTCTGTTTTTTCTTTCTTTCTTCATCTTTGGGTGTTGAAGGATGACTCCTCTCCCTGAAGAAGTTGTGGCGCATGTGTTTGATATCCTCACGTCACACCGTGACCGGAATGCGGTGTCTCTCGTCTCCAAGTCTTGGTATGAGTTGGAGAGATGGAGCAGAAAGAGGGTTTTTGTAGGGAATTGTCATGCCATTAACCCAGAGAGAGCAATTGCCAGGTTTCCAAGGATTAAGGCTTTTAAGTTGAAGGGAAAGCCGAGTGGTTCCGATCTCTATTTGTTTCCTGATGAGTGGGGTGGTTTCGTGCATCCATGGATCGAGGCCATGGCTAAGAGCAATCCAGACCTCGAGGAACTCAGGCTTACGAGGATGGTTGTCTCCGATGAGAGCCTCCAGCTGCTCTCTCGTTCCTTTCCGAACTTCAAGTCTCTGGTTCTGGTTCGCTGTGAAGGATTTACTACATACGGCCTCGCAGCTATAACTGCCAATTGCGGGTAAGATCGTTTAATCTGGAATATTTTTTTTCCTTGTATTACGGCTTGCTTCTAGTATTGAACCTGACCTGTTCTTTGATTTCGACCTCACAAACATGATTATACTATATTTGATGAATTCTGTAGCGGTGTAGCCCAGATGTCAGGATCATCTGTTACTTTTAACCATCTAATTGTAAGACTAGTTTACTTGGTAACTAGAGATATCGCTGGTTGTCGTCAAAACCCCATGTTTGATTCAACAGTTTGATTGGAGCATTCGCTTGCTATTGGACTTTTGCATCTTCCTTCTTTTGGGTGAAGATGAAGTAGAGCATTTTTCTTGTGTTTGGTCTCCATGATGCCCTGAGATATTATTGTTATCTTTTTGAATTTGTAGGGTTCTTAGGGAGCTGGATTTGCAAGAAATTGAAGTGGATGATCTCAGGGGACAGTGGCTGAGCTGTTTCCCGGATAGCTTCACGTCACTGGTATCACTGAATTTTTCATGTCTTAAAGGAGAAGTCAATTTGGATGCTCTTGAGAGGCTTGTGGCTAGAAGTCCAAACCTCAAGACTCTTAAGCTAAATCGGGCAGTGCCACTTGAAACTCTCTACAAAATCCTCTTGCGGGCACCTCAGCTGGTGGACTTGGGCACAGGGTCTTACATTCATGATCCGAATTCGGAGTACTACATAAAGCTTACGAATGTTGTTGTCAGTTGTTGTCAATTGTAAATCAATTAGGAGCTTGTCTGGGTTCATGGAGGTTGCTCCTTGCTGCCTGCCTGCAATTTCCCCTCTTTGCTTGAACTTGAGCTGCGCACCGAGTATTCGGGGTAGTGAACTAATCAAGTTGATTCGCCATTGCCGGAAACTTCAACGCTTATGGGTTAGATATCTTAACACATGTTCTTCTGAAATTCCACCTTGGTTTTCTATATGTTGAGGTGGTAACCTCAGTTGTGGTCATACCTGCAGATATTGGATTGTATTAGAGATGAAGGGCTAAAAGTTGTAGCTTCTGCTTGTAAAGAACTGCAGGAACTGAGGGTGTCCCCATTGAATCCCTATGGTGGGGGACATGCAACTGTAAGCAATGGAGGCCTTGTTGCCATATCTAAGGGTTTGCCCGAAGCTTCATTCTTTGCGATATGAATGCTACTAGATGACAAATGCAGCCCTTATTACAGTTGCAAAGAACTGCCCCAATTTAACCCGCTTTGAATTGTCCATCGATGAGTTAACAAAACCTGATCATACGACTCTGCAGCCGTTGGATGAAGGATTTGGGGCAATTGTTCAGTCATGCAAAGGCCTCAGGAGGTTGTCACTTTGTGGCTTCCTTACGGATCAGGTTTTCCTTTACATTGGAATGTATGCTGAGCAGTTAGAGATGCTTTCAATTGCATGTTCTGGGGACAACAGCGACAAGAGAATGGTACATGTTCTAAATGGATGCAAGAATCTCAAGAAGCTGGCGATTCAGCTTAACCCCTTTGGTGATGTTGCACTTCTATCGGACGTAAGGAAGTATGAAACAATGCGATATCTTTGGATGTGGCACTGCAAAATTACTCATGGAGGCTGCAAGACTCTTGCAAAGAAGATGCCTAGACTCAATGTAGAGATCTTTGATCATTTCAAACGGATGGATCTGACTTCTAATGAGAGTCAGATGGTGACACATGTTTTTTTTATCGAACTTTGGATGGAACAAGGAGGGATGCACCAGATTCAGTCTATACTTTATAAATGCTTTGGATTTGTATCTGTGGTAACTAAATTGGCATTAGAATTTGTTTCGGATATTGTTAGATGTTTCGTTGTTAAAAGCTGATGTTGGATGTTAAAATTTTGTTTAAACAGGATTTTTATATCTGTAGCTTTCAGAATGGCCTTCAGGCTCGGGTAAAACTTATGTGATGCTATTGTGGATGATATAACTAACTTTTTGTTCAAGTGTCTAATTTTAGTTTTTTTTTTTTTTTTTTTGCAAAACTCGTATTGTATATCTATTATATTTACATTATATTGAATCTGTCCATTATCCCCACTACTACTGACAGTTTTACGAGCTAGATTGAAAATGAAATCCATGGATGGATGACTTCCCACTTCTTTGTTGCAAAAGGTTATGGTATTTGATAGGAAAAAGATCACATGAAATGTTGAAAAATGTGAGAGGCCATGTTTAATTCCTCGGTATGATATGGAATAAAGTGAAGTAAATCTCTTTTCGAGAATCAAATTTCATGAATATTCCATCCTTTAGTGGTAGTCGTCCTCAATCCTGCTAGGAAACCTTTCGTTTCCACCGCTTACTGTTGAGTAGTTGTGGTAGCATTTAAGTCAATGATCATAAACTGATCCTGTGAGAGAATTCCATATACCCACCCTGAAGCCGAATTCAAAAGATTATTTGCATCAACACAAACCAAAATTGAATATGTCGGACAAGGTATAGGAAATTTTTTTTTCAAGCAGGCTGAAACATCAATATCAAGTAAAGCAAAGTCGAGTTGTGGTGCCATGCTACATCTCCTGTGACGCACCCTGCGCTACAAAGGAACCCCGTCCGTTCTTCTGTCGCTATCACTAACACTAGAAAGGGGCGGCCAGATATTTGCAGCTCCCTCCATGGCTGTAGTTGGAGTAGTCCACTTCCAACAGCAAAATGTCTGGCACTGGCAAGGGAGAGAAACTTCGTATCCGGGATGATGAACAACAAAAGCACCAAATGATTGTGCTTTGTATAGGGAACTGAAATGATGACCTTTATATAATAGGGAATCGTCTCCAAATTCCCCAATCAGCACACACTCAAACCAAGAAGAACAAGAAGCAGCACGGTTCGATGGTTCTAGAACCAATGAATCAAACAAGAAGAAACAGAGTCCCCTCTTCCTCCCTGCCACCACCCCTCACCCCCCC